>NC_057849.1:111642841-111945466 GCF_015237465.2 Chelonia mydas | reverse complement strand
GTTCACACATTTGCAGTTGGCATCTAGTATTGCAATGGCTGTGACCATTCCATCCCACTATTTTTAAAAATTTAACTATGACAAATTATTAGGGCTAAGGAAGGTGAAAGAAGGATTCTTAAGTGCATTGCAGTAATAAGATCTACTGCTGTTATTTAGAGCTTGTAAATCAGTTTGCTATAGTTTTCCTCTCTAAAGCCTTTTCTGTCTTGATGGAAAAAAGACTGAATGAAGAGACTGATAAAATGCTGCCAGGGTCCTAGGGCAGACATATATATCTTCTGTCCTCTCAATCAGTATTGCTGTTCAGCTCACTGACTCTCCTACTTCAGAGCATGAAGCACTATTCGTTTATTCTTATATCACAAGTACAAGGAAACTTATTCATATTCTCTTATCTCAATGGTACAAAGAACTTTATTCTTATTCTCTTTTTTTGTTTTGTTTTGTTTTTAATCGAACACAGAGAGGTGACATACCTGTAAGCTTCATAAATGATGAACCAGTGGATTTGGGTTCATATAATCCTACAAATCAGCATCAAGATGAGAGCCTTCAGCAGCTGGAAGAGTTTCTCACTAGGGAAGGGAAGGTCTCTCCCAGACAAATTCAGACAGAGTCTGGTATTTCCAGAAGTTTTCTTGTTTTTCACTTCACATAGCTACAGCAGATGACAATTTGCTGCTGCTTATTTTTTTGCAAAAATATACAGCTCTTGGGGAGCTACATTCACACAAGCATTCTACATTGCAAGCAAATTTGAAATATTGGAAAATGAAAGGGAAGATAAACTTCATTATAGACTTTAGTAATTTTCTTAATCTGCGACATCAGAGTTGGATTAAGAGTCTGTTGCAGTCTGATAGGAGTTTGAGCACCACTAAAGCCTGCTGATTAGAAGAAGCATCCTTCTAACTAGAAAGTTACAAAGGGAAAAATATTGAGACCACATTCTTATCGGTTTGAAGTGCAGTCTCAAAGTAACCTCTCAAGCATCAGCAACTGCATACAGCCTTTTTAAAAAATGAAATCTTGCGAAAAACAAAGAGGCAACCACATTATCATATCAACAGAATTCCAGCTAACTGCCAAAGCTTAATGTATGACGAAAGCATCTTCTAAACAGAACTAAGAACATAAGAACGGCCCATACTGGGTCATACCAAAGGTCCATCTAGCCCAGTATCCTGTCTTTCCACAGTGGCCAATGCCAGGTGCTTCAGAGGGAATGAACAGAACTGAATCATCAAGACCACTGAGTATTAGATATTATGATACTATGGTCGGGAAACTAAACTGACATTTTTAGGGGATGCAATGTGGCTAGTGGGAGCCAAGAAAACTGGGTTCTATACCCAACTATGGCACTGACTTTGGCCAGGCAGAAAGTTGAGGCTGAAGGAAATCAGCACGGTCCAGTGAATAGGGCACCGGGGGCAATCAGGAGACTTTAGGTTTCAGTCCCACCTTCCAAAGTTTGGATAAGTCCCTGTGCCTCTGTCTCCCATCTGTAAAATGGGGATAGTGATACTTACCCTCTTTTGTAAAGCACCTTGGGATGAATGGCTGAAAAAGGCTACATAAGAACTAAGTATTATTATTGTTGTCTATGAGAGAGGTGTACTTTCTGTCTTTGAGGTGATATATTTTTGAGTTGGTATATTTTAGTAATATAGAAGACTTTTTCTTTTCTATCTGGTGTCTGTTTACATTTCTGTGAGCATCCTAACACTGTAAATCCTCAAAATCAGAGTTTGCCAGTGGTTTTAGCAACTTAGAGATACAATAATAGACTTTCCAAAACATGTAATTACATAGAGGGTAGAAAGCCATCGTTTTGGAACAAACACTACCTACAATTTTTAAAATCACATACTTATTATCTAAATGTTAAATTATCCTCCTTTAGTGAAAACAATTTCTATGTTGTGAGGGAGTACATTTATCCCAATGTTTTTCGTAAAGCTAATGTATGAGTACATGACACTGTGTGGTATCTAATATGTGTGCTGCAGTGTAAAATGTAAACCAAACAGTGAAATAAAATATACAAATTAAAATGCGATGTGATGCCCCATGTATTACTAAAATCTCTCAATTAGTGTCCAAGGCCCCCAGCCAGCAAACCATTTAGGCATGCAGTTGATCTTAAACATGTAAACAGCCTCATTGACCCATTCACTTCAGTGAGACTATTCATTTGCTTAAAATTAAGTAGGTGCTTTGTTATACTGGAGCCTAATTCATTCCTGCTGCATGCTGCTAGGGTTGATCTTCAGAGACAGCCTCTTATGCTGTGTTTAGGAGGGAGCAACGTAAGGACTGGAATTTTATGGAGGAGAAGAGGGGAGACACAAGGGGGAGTGGGCTAGGAAGAGAAGAAATAAGGAGAGTAACGGAGGTGAGGAAAGATGTACCATTACATTTGAATCCCTGTGTTAATTAAAATGCAAGCACATTTTGAATTTTGAGGCTATAATTACATTTTTGGATTCTAGTGACTGTCCAAACCACTTGAGCCTCACTCTGGAGGTTTCTGATATCCCCAAAAGCCTTCAGTAAAATTGTAGCTCTGTAATTCACAGTGCTTGTTAATTTATTATACAGAGGACTGTATGTATTATAAAGGAAAGACTGTAACAGGCTTTGAAAAAATATTCATTACACAATTTATTTGATTAATTTTGCCATTAACTATTTAATAAATTATTCAATGAATATTAATTGACCAGCTGCAGAGCTGGTCAAAAACTACCAGAAATATTTGTAGAGTCAATTACTGTATTCAGCAGAAATCAGCAACACTCGGTGAATCACGTATTTGAGTACTTCTAGTAGGTAATTAAAAATGCATGTTTGTTTTCTTGATATTGTTCAGTATGTGCAGCGAAAATAAGAAAGTGATACCAGGGAAATAAATAATTAAGGGGTCAAGTCCCAAAGTCCTTCCTCAGTTTTTACTCAGTCCTTTCTGAGGTAAAATTCTCATGGACACCAATGGAACCTTTGCCTCAGGAAGGACTAAGTAAAGATGTTGGGGTTTAGCCTATGGCTCTTTATCTTTCTACACTGACATTTAGGGAAATTGCATACATGGGTCAAAAGGTCTATCAGATCCTCAAAGGTATTCAGGCACCTAACTCCCATTAATTTAGATGGAAGTTAGACACCCAAATACCTTTTGAAGTTCTGGGCCTATATCTCTTATTATGCACTTTAACTCACATGCTAGGTGAAGAGCCATGATAAAACGAAGAGAAGTCTGATATATGGAAGGGGGAGAAGAAGAGAACAAGAGACAAGCCATGGATAATGTTAAATATTATACCCCAGCGATTTAAGTGAACACAATTTGAGTTTCTGGTGTTCTGAACTAACCATTACAGCCTTATTAGATATGGTTGGAGACACATTATTCCATTGATAAGAGATCTGTGAATTCTGGGCACAGAGACAGCTCTCTGAATAAATGTCAGAGCAGAGATCTATCTATGGCAGTCTGTGTGTGTTCTCACCATAATGTCTAGCAGTCATTCTTCTGGTGTACAGCTTCTGATGGTACAATCAATGAATTAGATGTTGGGTAAGTAATGTAGCCACTCTGACGGCAGCAACGTCCAGAGATGACAAGGGCATCAATCCACCATCAAGATGATATAGAGGGTAGTTGTTAATCAGATGGTATGATCTTTGTTCTTGAGATCTATGAGGACAAGATGGGGAGTTCAAGAAGCTGCTCCCTACCCAGTGGCAAAGATGTAAGGTAAACCACATGTGACCCCAATGTATCCTGCTATAACAAAACAGGATCTTTTGGTTCTTATGGTTGCTCTGAGGGGCATGTGAGGGCTGATCTGAGCTGTCTATCTGCCAAGAAATGCGCCATCAATCCAAAATATAGTCTTGTACCATCTTGGGCACGTTGTGTCTGGTGTACTGACAGAGAGGCTCAGAAAAGGGCATCTTGACTTTAACCAGTGTTTTTGATGTGGCTTTGAGATGAAATTTGAGGTTAGCTGTCTTAATAGTTGGCTGTGCACAGTAAAGCAGCCAGGCCCTGCTCACTGGGGGAACAATGCCAGCCAGGACCAGAAGGTTGGAGATTTGAGTTGTCCAGGTCGCACCAGTGATGATACAAAGGGTTGATCATTGAGTCCAACTTGCCACAAGGACAACTGGATCACCATGCTGCCACTGCGTATTCAGCAGGTGCAATAATTAGGGCATTGTTAGATGTCTATAAGGCCGCAGTGCTAGAACCCTATGAATTCCCAGCAAGCCTTTGGAGGTGTGCAACTCTCATCTGGATTTTGGTACTTGTTGTTTTAATGTGTTTCAGGAAGGACTGAGAGTGGTCAAGCTGTAGCCTCCAGACGTAGGGTATAGTTAAAAAATGATTGGCTGATTGTTCAATGAGCTAACCAGTGGGTGAGATGGAAACAAATTAAACACACTGAAGACAATGTCATCTTAAGTTGCCACTGCAAAAAAGTACTTAACTGAGGTGTCAAGGTCAAATGACAAGCAGAACTCCAGCACCTCAAAGCTCCTACTGGCACTTGCTAGACAGATGTCATCAGTGCACATAAATTTAGTTGTCTGGGTGGGCAGCAGGTCAGTTATACCTATATTAAAGAGCACTGGAACAAGTTGGGGACTCTCTCCTCCGGGGGACTGAGTCATCTATCTGCCACCCTGACTGGGAAAACCGAGAAGTCTGCTGCTTGCCAGGGGCTAAGATTCGTGATGTGACGGAGAGACTGCCGAGACTCATCAAGCCCTCGGATCGCTACCCCTTCCTGCTTCTCCACGTCTGCACCAATGATACTGCCAAGAATGACCTTGAGCGGATCACTGCGGACTACGTGGCTCTGGGAAGAAGGATAAAGGAGTTTGAGGCGCAAGTGGTGTTCTCGTCCATCCTCCCCGTGGAAGGAAAAGGACGGGGCAGGGACCGTCGGATCGTGGAAGTCAACGAATGGCTATGCAGGTGGTGTCGGAGAGAAGGCTTTGGATTCTTTGACCATGGGATGGTGTTCCATGAAGGAGGAGTGCTGGGCAGAGACGGGCTCCATCTTACGAAGAGAGGGAAGAGCATCTTTGCGAGCAGGCTGGCTAAGCTAGTGAGAAGGGCTTTAAACTAGGTTCACCGGGGGAAGGAGACCAAAGCCCTGAGGTAAGTGGGAGAGCGAGATACCGGGAGGAAACACAGGCAGGAACGTCTGTGAGGGGCGGGCTCCTGCCTCATACTGAGAAGGAGGGGCGATCAGCAGGTTATCTCAAGTGCTTATATACAAATGCACAAAGCCTTGGAAACAAGCAGGGAGAACTAGAGGTCCTGGTAATGTCAAGGAATTATGATGTGATTGGAATAACAGAGACTTGGTGGGATAACTCACATGACTGGAGTACTGTCATGGATGGTTATAAACTGTTCAGGAAGGACAGGCAGGGCAGAAAAGGTGGTGGAGTAGCACTGTATGTAAGGGAGCAGTATGACTGCTCAGAGCTCCGGTACGAAACTGCAGAAAAACCTGAGTGTCTATGGATTAAGTTTAGAAGTGTGAGCAACAAGAGTGATGTAGTGGTGGGAGTCTGCTATAGACCACCGGACCAGGGGGATGAAGTGGATGAGGCTTTCTTCCGGCAACTCGCAGAAGCTACTGGATCGCACGCCCTGGTTCTCATGGGTGACTTTAATTTTCCTGATATTTGCTGGGAGAGCAATACAGCGGTGCATAGACAATCCAGGAAGTTTTTGGAAAGCGTAGGGGACAATTTCCTGGTGCAAGTGCTAGACGAGTCAACTGGGGGGGAGCTTTTCTTGACCTGCTGCTCACAAACAGGGAAGAATTAGTGGGGGAAGCAAAAGTGGACGGGAATCTGGGAGGCAGTGACCATGAGTTGGTTGAGTTCAGGATCCTGACGCAGGGAAGAAAGGTAAGCAGCAGGATACGGACCCTGGACTTCAGGAAAGCAGACTTCGACTCCCTCAGGGAGCGGATGGGTAGGATCCCCTGGGGGACTAACATGAAGGGGAAAGGAGTCCAGGAGAGTTGGCTGTATTTCAAGGAATCCCTGTTGAGGTTACAGGGACAAACCATACCGATGAGTCGAAAGAATAGTAAATATGGCAGGCGACCAGCTTGGCTTAACGGTGAAATCCTAGCGGATCTTAAACATAAAAAAGAAGCTTACAAGAAGTGGAAGGTTGGACATATGACCAGGGAAGAGTATAAAAATATTGCTCGGGCATGTAGGAATGAAATCAGGAGGGCCAAATCGCACCTGGAGCTGCAGCTAGCAAGAGATGTCAAGAGTAACAAGAAGGGTTTCTTCAGGTATGTTGGCAACAAGAAGAAAGCCAAGGAAAGTGTGGGCCCCTTACTGAATGAGGGAGGCAACCTAGTGACAGAGGATGTGGAAAAAGCTAATGTACTCAATGCTTTTTTTGCCTCTGTCTTCACTAACAAGGACAGCTCCCAGACTGCTGCACTGGGCATCACAACATGGGGAGCAGATGGCCAGCCCTCTGTGGAGAAAGAGGTGGTTAGGGACTATTTAGAAAAGCTGGACGTGCACAAGCCCATGGGGCCGGACGAGTTGCATCCGAGAGTGCTAAAGGAATTGGCGGATGTGATTGCAGAGCCATTGGCCATTATCTTTGAAAACTCATGGCGAACGGGGGAAGTCCCAGATGATTGGAAAAAGGCTAATGTAGTGCCAATCTTTAAAAAAGGGAAGAAGGAGGATCCTGGGAACTACAGGCCAGTCAGCCTCACCTCAGTCCCTGGAAAAATCATGGAGCAGGTCCTCAAGGAATCAATCCTGAAGCACTTACACGAGAGGAAAGTGATCAGGAACAGTCAGCATGGATTCACCAAGGGTAGGTCATGCCTGACTAATCTAATCGCCTTCTATGATGAGATTACTGGTTCTGTGGATGAAGGGAAAGCAGTGGATGTATTGTTTCTTGACTTTAGCAAAGCTTTTGACACGGTCTCCCACAGTATTCTTGTCAGCAAGTTAAAGAAGTATGGGCTGGATGAATGCACTATAAGGTGGGTAGAAAGTTGGCTAGATTGTCGGGCTCAACGGGTAGTGATCAATGGCTCCATGTCTAGTTGGCAGCCGGTGTCAAGTGGAGTGCCCCAGTGGTCGGTCCTGGGGCCGGTTTTGTTCAATATCTTCATAAATGATCTGGACGATGGTGTGGATTGCACTCTCAGCAAATTTGCGGATGATACTAAACTGGGAGGAGTGGTAGATACGCTGGAGGGCAGGGATAGGATACAGAGGGACCTAGACAAATTGGAGGATTGGGCCAAAAGAAACCTGATGCGGTTCAATAAGGATAAGTGCAGGGTCCTGCACTTAGGACGGAAGAACCCAATGCACAGCTACAGACTAGGGACCGAATGGCTAGGCAGCAGTTCTGCGGAAAAGGACCTAGGGGTTACAGTGGACGAGAAGCTGGATATGAGTCAGCAGTGTGCCCTTGTTGCCAAGAAGGCCAATGGCATTTTGGGATGTATAAGTAGGGGCATAGCGAGCAGATCGAGGGACGTGATCGTTCCCCTCTATTGGACATTGGTGAGGCCTCATCTGGAGTACTGTGTCCAGTTTTGGGCCCCACACTATAAGAAGGACGTGGATAAATTGGAGAGAGTCCAGCGAAGGGCAACAAAAATGATTAGGGGTCTGGAACACATGACTTATGAGGAGAGGCTGAGGGAACTGGGATTGTTTAGTCTGCAGAAGAGAAGAATGAGGGGGGATTTGATAGCTGCTTTCAACTACCTGAGAGGTGGTTCCAGAGAGGATGGTTCTAGACTATTCTCAGTGGTAGAAGAGGACAGGACAAGGAGTAATGGTCTCAAGTTGCAGTGGGGGAGGTTTAGGTTGGATATTAGGAAAAACTTTTTCACTAGGAGGGTGGTGAAACACTGGAATGCGTTACCTAGGGAGGTGGTAGAATCTCCTTCCTTGGAAGTTTTTAAGGTCAGGCTTGACAAAGCCTTGGCTGGGATGATTTGATTGGGGATTGGTCCTGCTTTGAGCAGGGGGTTGGACTAGATGACCTCCTGAGGTCCCTTCCAACCCTGATATTCTATCATTCTATGATAAGTAGTGATCCCTGGGGAAGGCCGTTGTTCATGCAATGTGGGCAGCTTTAACCATCTACACACTTGATGACCACTGTTCTGTTAGAAATCATCTGCATGCTAAACTCTTGTGTGGGACCATGGAGTATCATTTTAGGACTAATCCACGGTGCCAAGCTGTGTTATATGCCAATGAAAGGTCAACAAAAGCAGTGCTAATCTTTTGTCCTGCCTCAAAGGCATCCTTTAATCAAAGAGATCAGTCTAACCACTTAATCCTTAGCACTACAGCCCGGTTGGAATCCCTCATGGTAATGAGGTAACTGTGGTCAATTAAAGGCAACAGTTGATTAAGACCCAGCAGCTTAGAAGTGACACTGATCAAAGCGATTGAGCAATAGTTCTTCAGGTCATCCACCTTCTTTCCAGGCATAAGACGTGTCACTATGTGTGACCTTCACCAGAGCTTTGGAACTGTACAGCATTCCAGACAAGTATTGTAGAGTCTTAGCAGAAAGTTGCAACAGGATGAGCTCATGTGATGCAGGAACTCCCCAGGGATGTTGTCAAGCCCAGAAGCCTTGTCAGGTTTTAAGCTAGGAATAGCTGATTCCATTTCCTCCTTAGTGAATGGCTGGGATAAGCTGGAGTCGGCTGAAAGGATTGACTGAATCTTTCTGAGACCTGACAATACCTTCCTATCATGATCGCTGTTTGTGATCACTGGTTGGCTGTTGGCCACAAGGTGAGAATGCCATCAGCATTCTAACAGGCTAGAACCCTTAATCCTATATTACACCTGTAATGGTAATTCATGGTAAAGGCAAAGACATTGGTTAATTATATGTACTCATGCACATATATGTCTCATTGTGATCAATATGAATGTTAAGAAAGATGGAAAATGGCAATCCTCCATAACCACATGACCTAGAATTAAGCCAATGGAGCTATGCCAATTTATATCTGGCCAATAGAATGTGTGTCTATGAAATTTCTATTTCCCACATCCAGAAACAGCACATCTGAAGGACTTTTTATATAGCTAAAGGCACCTAAAATGCAGTAGCACATCACAACAATTCTCTAGAAATCCATGACCCTCAGTCAGTAAATCAGCCAGTAATACTAGGCCTATTTCACGTCCCATTGATGTTAAGAGCTGTTTTGTCATTTACTTCAGTAAGAGCCAGAGCAGGCCCTTCATTTCTACAGCATTTTTCCTGTGTAGATGCATAGTATCTTAGACTGTTGGACAATTATGGGCCTGTGTCTGCAAGCCTTTGCTTCCACGACTACACCCACAGAAGTCAATGAGCCTATTATGTGAATAAAGGTTATTCCAGTGAATCAAGCTTTCAGGATTGGGCTTTAAACTTGTACAGCAACAAATCCTTAAATAAGCTACAACTGCAGTGACTGAAATATAGAAATCAAGTAATATAGCCACAGATCATAGCAGAACAATTAGAAAGACATACCGGCACTTGCACAAATTACAAAGGGGCGAAGCCTACTTGTTGTGCTTATGCAAATAGATGGGACTTCTAGCTGGAGGTGAGTATTTGTCCCAAATTATTCAAGATGTCCACAATATATGAATAAAAATGAGGAATACATTATATGAAAGATGAATCTAACCCTTAATGGTAGTGTAAGTGAAAGAAGGGGATATTTTCCTTGTATTATACAGGAATTTACCTATTGAAAATCATCACTGATGTCCAAGGACATTGTTTGGTTAAATTGCTATGAACAGCACTGAAAATTAATAGCTATTGCACAGCTAAATCTATGCATCACACTGCAAAATTCCCCAAACCTTCCAGGTAATCACCATTTATAATCAAATGGCAAATCATTATTTAGTGGCAGATTCTGCTACCCTTATTCACATTGAATAGCAGCTTCCACCATGAACAGCCCCTTTGAAATGAATAGGATTGCTTGTAGAGTAAGGAACTACTCGGTGTCAGTACGAGGTATCAGAACCTGTCCCTTAATAATCCACCAGCGATATTACTATAAAAACCAACATACTTCCCCCATCTGTGCACACAACTCTCACTAACATCAGTGTAAGCTGCATGTCCAAACTGAGAACAGAATACAGTCCAAATTGTACAATGAAGCTGTAACAGGCAATGCTTGGATTTGATGGTTGTTTTTTGAGCTGGAAAGAAATAATAGTCAACATATATTATATAAATATTTTACAGATAATAAGCTCAGTCACAAAGTCCTTACTCAATCATTTCACAGGAAAAGCTCCCATTGATTTCACTGAGAGATTTGTCTGAGTAAAGACTAAGGGATTTGCCTCACATGCATTTATACTGCAGAACTGTTATTACAAAACAATCACTGCAAATGCAATTATTTTCAGGAGGGCACAGCATAGAATGCCCAATTCCCCAATAGGAGATCAAACCCAATAAGTAGAAAAACAAAACAAAAAAACCAGTGAACACTCCAGAATGATTTGGTGAATAATCACAAGTAACAGAAAACACAGTTCATGCCAGTGAATATTATTCTACTTCAAATACAGTGGCAAACTCAAACACAAGAGCAAACAAGAGATAGATGGGGAAAAACAAGTTGTGTCTTGATGTCATTGTGTTTAAGCAGTTACCAGTAACAGAGTCTTTAAAATATCTAAATTCTAAATACAGAAAACATACAAAATTACCGAGAGGGGAGGGGAATTTCTTTTCAAGTGCCTGCAAGGCACAGTTTCCATAAGAATGTATTTTCTTTTTGTCAGATTTTTAAAAGGTTGATTATGAATAATATGTCAATCAGTTTGTTTCAAACAAAAGCTGCAAGAGTTCCAAAAACAACCCACTCTTCTTAGATGTCACTCACTCATCAAGACATGGTCTCAATACCTGTTTAACCAATGCAGTACTCTCCCCTGGAGCCCTCCTACAAATCCACAAAAAAGTCAATTCTGTGCACTGTTACCATGCAGTAACCCCAAAATACCGGTTTTAAATATTGTATATGGAAAATATATAGTAAGCTCAGGTACCACTGTTTTGTTGGAAAAATGCTTTCAATGGTGGCCATTGTACTTCATTATTCCCAGGGGACATTGCTACTCATAAAGAATTTGACTCTACCTGTAAGACACAGCCCTACATTGAGGGCAATATGGAAGCATTCCTGAGCTCACCTGTATACATAGGAGCTGTGCAGGCTGCAAGATCCTATAGGATAATGGAGTCTGCTACACACTAAGGGACATGGAGGTGCAATTTAAGCTGAATGCAAGGGCTGCCAATTGTTCCTGGCCTTTATGTGTAGTTCACAACATGGGGGGAAGGGTCCAAAGGAATACTAGTGGAGTAAGGCCTTTTTCAGCACAAGTAAGGGTGGTAGTATTGGACCCCAAGTAATCAGGCAGCTGCATTCTGAACTAGCTGGAGACTGGCCGGCCTGTTAAGAGTAGCCCCATATGAAGTGCATAGCACTAATCTAATGCAGATGTTACAAAAAGGTAAGATAGCTGTCTGCAGACAATATGAAAGGTCACAGTCTTCTTGCCAAGGAAGGATGAAAAATAAAACACACTTGGCTAATGCTGCTATCTAAAATTCAGAACAAAGGACACAACAAAGATCTCAGATTGCAAGTTTGTTAATAAATAAAGGATCTACCAAGAGAACAGATATCACTTCTATCATGTCCTCCAGGTGTTTCTTTAATCTAGAATCATGCTGCTTTTATCCAGACTGAACCTTAGTCAACCAGCTATCATCCAAACTGCAGCTAGGCACTGGCAAAGAGAATACATTCTATAGATCTCATGAAAAGAAAATGTAGAGCTGTGGGTCATTCTAGAGGTCTCCTCAACATGCGTATGGTGGCAGAGTCTTCTGCTTCTCTTGAACAGCATATTTCCCCAGTGTTACACAGACTGCACTGGATTCAAGTTTGTTTCAGGTGTAGGGGATGGTCTTGCTGACAGAACCTGGGTTCAGACTTTGCATGGGCTACAGACAGAGTGTTCTCAGAGGGGAGGTTTTGATGCTGGGATTTGCTTCCTTGTTGTTCTGAAAGAGCCTAGGTTTGTTGACCTTCAGGTCAATCCTACCTCCTTCACTAAATACCAACACAACTCACCCTATTATTATGTCTAAATTCTGCTCTCTGCTTCCCCTGTGTACATCAGAAGTAACTCCCTAGGTTTCAAAGGAGTAACTCTGAATTTACAAGGACAAGCTAAGAGAAGAAATTGACTCTTAATATGTAAAAATATAGATGAGGTTACCTTCAAGAAGTACATCATTGTTTTTAGCTTCTGGTCCTGTGTACAAGAATAGTGATATAGTGATATAATCTATGACCATATATCTCTAATTTCACTGCCCTCAATTAAAAATACAACACTTAATGAATCAGGAATGAAGAGTCTTAATAAACAGTAAGATAAAAAAAGCTTATCATGTTTTTCATTTTGATGTCTGTACTTAATATTCTCTTTCATCACTGTAGGAAGATAGTGATCTTGCCAAGAGCTAGAGCAGAGAGAGGGAAAAAATTGATAAAGATTCACCTCTCCACACTTAACAATTTAGTTGCAAAATGCCATTAAAGATGAATCTCAAGCTTCTAAAAGGCTTGATTTATCTGCGTAAAGCATAGAAACAATGAAGAATGGGCAGTTATTTCCCTTCTGTAACTCCCACCATACAATATAGCTTAGTACTATCAAATCTCTCATGCACGACAGCAGTGGTGACTGTATTGGTGCTAAATCCATGACCGATCTACACTGCTCTTTGGGGTATAAGAATCTGGAGGTGCTCAGACTCAGGTTTCCAATCAGAACCATCTGGGAATATCAGAACTTACTGGGCCCACAGGGAATGGCTGCCTGGAAGGACTGGTCCTTGACTGCCAAGTCTTTCATCCCTATCTTACTGGTTGAAATCTGACCCACATTGGCAGTGACAAAGAGCCATTGCCATCTCTATGGTATTTGATGGCTTATGTGATTTATTAGATTTATATAGAGCACAAACCACTATACAAGCTGCAAATGAACAGAAAAATACTGAACATTTGATTAGTTTCCTCTTCATCATAGAAGCTCTGCTCCCACAATACAGCAGTTGTCTCCAGTTAATTGGCTCCAATGAGCTCCTCTGTGATAGAATTTATACAGTTATTGTTCTTATTTTGATTATAGTTTCACAGTGGTGATGTGGTAATTGTGGTTGAGGAGGCACCTTCATTATAAGTCCCTAATTTCAGGCATTTCTAACTTTTAAGAGGGAAAAAATACCCTCTGGACTGAGATTTCCCATGGTTACTTTCAGTTCAGAGATGAAAGTTTGTTAGAATTCTCCCTGGCCATTTTTGAAACCTATGCATATACATGAAAGTTTTACACTCTCCCTTTCCCCACAAGGCTAGAGGATTCCCTGTCTATTGGGGGATAGAAAGAGTGGGAAGTTGTGCTCCCTGCTACCACATCTCATGCCCAGCGCAAGGCACCAGTGATCCATTCCCCCTTGGGCTAACAGCTTTCTCTCCTTCCTGTAGTTAGTTCTGTTGCAGAAATGGTAACAGTCAGTTCAGAGTTCTGACCCTGTTGCTACTGATGCATTGGGTGTGTGTCACAGTTGTACTTAATATATTTTTTACCTTTTTTCTATTAAAATACCCTATGGAATTGCATTAACCCCTCTCTCTCCAAGTTAGAAGACCATTGCTTCAGTTGCAAAGTCAAGCACTCGAAAGTTAGGAAATGTCAAATTTAGGTTGCCTGGACAGTCTTTATTCTGCCCCTTTATATGCATGAATTATGATGTAGTTTTTAATTACATGGACACTACTCTTTTCCAGGGGATCCTTGCCTTATTCAGTGCATAGCCTGAATGGTGCTTAGACAGTGAATCAGGGTTGTGCAGAGAAAAGGGTTCTGTGGAGCGCCCCTGCCTCATTTGCTCTAGAAATTGGAAGGAGTGTCAAGAAGAAGATGGGGGGGAGGTGCTCTTGTGTTAAGGCAAATGAATCCCACACAAAAGATCTCAGCTCTATTTCTGCCTTTACCACAGACTTCCTGTATGATTCAGAGCAAATCACAGCAATATTTTGGCAGGTGGCTAGTGCTACTAATTTTGTGTTCTTCATTCTCTGCGCCCAGCTCAGACACCTGAGATCTGAGCTGCAGAGGTGCTGAGCACTCATAACTGCAGCTGAAGTCAATGAGAGCGGTGAATGCTAAACTCCTCCAGCAGTGTGGTCTGGAAGAACAAACATAGGGCTGGAATTCAGACAACTCTGACTTGTAATCCTGACTCTGCCATAAATTCACTGAGTATCTTCATGTAAGACTTTGTCTCAGTTTCTCCATCTCTTCTCTCACAGGGGAAATATGGAGATAAATTCATTAATATTTGTGAAGCACTTAGCTACTCCAGTGCCGTGTGTCCTAGAAAAGACTGCAAGGAAATGATCAGTTCAGTATAGAGTTTGCATGCTGTATAATAAACAAACCAGGGGCCACATACTATATGATGAGGATGAAAAGAAATCTTGAAGTACTGCATCATTTCCTGATCATCTTCCATCCTATGCGCTGAAAGAGGCAGAGATCCTATGGGAAAAATAGTATGTGACCTGAACATATAATTGTGTCCTAATGCATAGGCACAAGGGAGGCAAATTGAGGCAGCCTAAATCCTGACATTTTCTAATTTTTGACTTTGCAATCTAAATGTTTTCAACATATGTTTATGTAATATGTATATAAGATATCATGTTTCAGGGCATTATCCAACCATAAGGAAACATTTTTCTGAGTAGGTTATTCCATAATTGTCCATTTCAGAATTTTTTGTACCTTCCTCTGAAGCGTATGACACTAGCCACTGTCCAGTACAGGATTCTGGACTAGGTAGAATATTTAGCTGATTTGCTGTGATAATTACTACATTTATACATACAGATCTTGGTAGATTTTTCTTTTGGCTGAATTTCCAGACTTTTGTATATTTTCACTCTCAACTTTAGCATTCCAATAATGTGGTCAAAGAGATGCAATCTCTAATTTTTAATTCAGGCAATTTCCTCAATGAGAAAAAAAAACCCACTCCAACACCTCCCCCTTCCATGCAATTAAAATGTATCACAAGTGTATGATATATTTTATCTCTTCTATTACCAATTTATTATCTTTTTTTAAAAGAAAACAGTCCTCTCTTAGCATTTCTGAGCCCTGATTTATTTATCTGATCATCATAGATGTCTCTATCTGATTTTAATGACTTATATAATGCAGTCTTCTATATTGCTTTTTTAATGACAGAAGATTTTTTTTAGTAATCTTTTGTTTCCTATTAAATGTTACATCTCATATTGTTGTGCATCACTCTCTAGGCTTCTCTTCTTCAGCTGAAAGAAAATGAGTCTTGTCCAGTTTACTGAAATACAATATCTTAACTAATATGCTATGTCAGCAGAGTACAAATTGTTTTCTGCTAGTCCACTCCTAAATAAAAGAACTGAACTTCAGTAACTTCCACTAGAGGAAATTTGAGTTGCACTATAAATGGGAACTCTTGTAGTTCGACGTGATCAAAATCAGAAACTCTCTTCCGTGAGAAACTCCAAAATTTAGAAAAACACCTTGTTCTGATTTGGAAAGAAAAATAGAAATTTTGGAACTCCTGCAAAGGCAAATTCTGAAAACAAATACAATTTTGAAATAATCGAAACATTTCGTTTTGAATTTTTCAAAACAAAATTCCACCTGGGGGTTCTAATTCCAAAGCTCCGAGCTCAACCAAGGCTCCCAAGGTTTTCAGATTCCCCACACCACTGCTTCCTGTCAGGAGCTAGACACAATGTGTGTCTACCCTACGGCTAGGAGAGAGTCTCCCAACCCGGGTAGACAGACATACACTAGCCGGGCTCAAGCTAGCATGCTAAAGATAGCAGTGTGGGACTCTCAAGCCTGCCTGATCCCCTAGATCTGAGGTCAGATGGCTAGCCTGAGTTCCATCAGACCCCTGTCTGTGTCCCAATGGCAGATTTGGCAAAATCGGTATGGTCTCATGTCATGTTTTGATTTCGATGAATCGGCATCTTCCAACAGAAAAATGTTCCTTCATAAAATTTCTGACCAACTTACTTGTGGTCTCCTTTTCCCTCTTCCCTCTTTCTCTGACCTATAAATCTCCATGAAGCAATTAGGTCATTTTAATATATATGGGCCTGATGCTTCTCTCACTAATACCAGTTTTATACTGATGTAGCTCCCTTGAGTTCATTTGAGTGATTTCTGATGTACGCCACTGTGAGAGGAGAATAGGGCCTTATAGGCAGAGCCATGCCTTGGGTACGGCAAATTAGGCCGACCGCCCTGGGCCCTGCACTTTGGGGGGCCCTGCACTTCTAAAATCATGAGGAAGTGGGTGGGGAGGTGAAGCGGGAGACGGGCGGGTGAGCAGGGTGAGGAGGTGAGTGGCAGGCTGGCAGGCAGGTGGGCGGGGGGTGAGAAAGAGCACCCCTACTGGAACCTCCTCCTCCCCCCAGCTCCACCTGCCCGCTGGCAGGGTCCGCCGATCAGCGCCTCCCCCTTCCTCTTAGCGCCTCCCTCCTGCCGCGGATCAGATGTTTCATGGTGTCAGGAAGTGTTGGGGGGATGGGAAAGGAGCGAGGGTGCAGCATGCTCGGGGGAGGGGACAGAACTGAGTGGGGAAGAGGCGGATGGGGTGGGAAGAAGAGAGGCAGGGCCTGGGCAGAGTCAGGGAGAGCACCCCCCAGCAGATTAGAAACTCGGCACCTATGTCCCGGGCCCCGCATCCCCCCAGGGACGGCCCTGCCTATAGGTTTATTTAAACTTTTATTTAGCCCTTTTCCCAACCACCAAGAATGAGAAGGGGAAACATTGCTGATGGTTTGACGTAATATCATAAATAAACTTGAGTCTTGCTGTATTTGGAGCCAATTGTATGAATAGTACTCACACTTGTGAGTTCTTAGGTCAGACAAGCACTCCCATTGGTGGCCACTTACCCACATGAAAGCCAATGTGAAAGGTTGCAGAATTGGTCCCTTTCTGTTTATTCAATAACTGTAAGTGTGCCTAGTGATTTTCAAGAAGAAAATCCAAAGGCCAGATCCTCACATGGTGTGAATTGGCATAACTTCATTTATTTCAAGAATTGACTATGATGATTTCCATCAGCTGAAGAAGTGGCCCAAAATCTTTTCCCTAAGTAGCTTACAGTCTAACGGGCTTACCCTGCATTCCTTGTACCCCCAAAATTCCCACTGATCTCAGTTGAAATTTTAGGCACTTAAGAAATGCAGGATCAGGCCCCAAATTAAACTATTCACTGCAAGAATTAATTAACAGATCATGACAGAGTTGGGGAAAGGAGGAAAGAGAAGAGGGGAAAATTACTCTTGAGAGACAATAATTTCAGGAGCATAATTTGTCAAGGAAATGCATCATAAATTGCGTTTTGCTTTGTACGTTCCTTCTGGGGACTGATTATTTTTGTTTGTGTTTACAATGGTTGGGCATGGGAGTGCTGAAGCAGAAATCACTGGCGGAATCACCATAATATTTTCTTCTGTTTGGAGGATTAGTAATAAGTACAATCTCTGTGTGTGTGTGTGTGTGTTTTCTTAATTACTAGTTAAATATATATTTTTGGAATTTGTGGTAACCTCACAAGAAAGTTCAGCAGAGAATCCTGGCAGGTACATTTATGGAGTATGTGAGAGAGTGAAGAGGGAAGATACAAGTGGGAAGATGGAGAAGATAGGAAAGAAGGATGATAATTTAGCCGTTGGCTAGCAAACATCTGTGAAACACGCCTGAAATAAAAAGCTGAAGTCTCTGTCTACTGTGGAACTAGACATAGACCCTAGAGACAAAGATGGCATTGACTGTACCCCTTAGCCATGGAAACTATACCTGCTGGTAACTGAGAGTTATTGCTGTCCTGTTATCATGATTTATTTAACAGAGCTAAGGCTCTCAGCACTACTGGAAACCCTTTGGTAAGGGTACTTTGGGGGATCAAGGAGGAAGCATTGGGAAGGCAGTGAATAGCAAGCCTCTTGGGGGCTAACAAAAGGAAACTTAGAAGATTAAGGGGGTTGTGGAGAATGAGTTGAGTTCATGAGAATAGAAGTTCTGACTGAGTTAGGATGAGGAAGAGAAACAGATCACAGCCCACAGGCCCAGTGAGCTACAAAAATTTAACACTTGTTATGACCAACATCCACAATCTGAGAGCAAGAAGATCCAGATTTTCAAAATGCAATCATATGTAGGTGGAAGATCCAGATACCACGCTGACATCAACTGTCCTCTGACCTCAAATCATGGTGTTGTCCAATGATGCCTGGCAGCTATTCTATGCAATACTCTAATAACATCCCTAACACTTTGCACTAACAAGACTTTGCTGAAATGATCTATATGTTCTTCCAATCCACCTTTTTTTAATGTGCCATACATGAACAGAGTGTATTTGCAGTGGTATACGCTGCAAATTTTGCCATCCAATTCAGGTCATGGGATAGCTCCTGCTTACCTTACTCAAGTATGTAGTTCCATTCATTTTGTTTAGTCTAAAACCACATATGATTAAAAAAAATAAGATTCAGTCTTATTTACCTAACTAAAAGCCCTCCAACTGCAGCAAGAAGCCACAACAAGAAATTTTAAACTGTGCCTATATCCATTATGAAAGGAATGTTATCAGTCATTGCAGTGATGTGGTTGAAAATGCGTTGTTTAATCACTTTATATAGGTATACCACTCCCACACTCAATGCTCAGTTAAGATACACAATGGGGGAATATTAATGGGTGCTTCCTTTAATTCTGAATAGACCACGAATGCTCTGACAAATGTTCCCATTACAGTGGGCATTCATTTTAAATCTATGTATTGTTTGAATACAGATAGAAAAGAGGATCTAGTAGTCATGCAGGTGTTGCTTTCATTAATGGATTAATGTGATACATAATATACTAACTGCCATTAAATCAAACTTTAGTAGATTAGCTGACATATTGAACAAACGTAGTCATTCTGTAACTAATGATAATAAGATGACTCATGATTATGACATTTAATAGACAGGGGAGGCAGTAATTACAGACTGCAGGAAAGCTGGCTTGGGTGCATCACTTGTTTTTAGAAATACCTATATAATTTCACTGAATTATCTTGAAGTCTATTGGCTTATGTAACCTTAGACTTAATTGTAGGACATATCAGGAGTGATCAGGGAATATGGGGGAAATATTTCCCTATAAACATTCCTCTATTTGGAGTCCCCTCCCAAGTGGCATAAGAGACCTGTTTCTCCACTACCTTGCTCCTTCTGTAGCCATTTATATCTGTGCAAAGGGGTATAACACCCTCCCAAATCTTAATAGAAGCCAATTAAAACCATGTTGCATTAACTTTGTACAAGGTGACAGCACAAGGTGGAAGGAATTCTTATAGGAATTCAGTGCTTAAAAACCCACAAGTGTCTTGTAAATAACTAAGATAGCACCATTGTTTCTTTTAAAACACACTATCTATAGTTTATGGCTCTTAAATGATTTGATATCTGAAAAAAAACCAGTATATAAGTCACTATGTAATTGTTAATATATTCTTGCATTTTGTGTGAATGCAAGGACAGGTGAAGCAAACTATATGTAGACTTGCTTAACCACTGTGTGTCCTTAAAAAAGGAATTTCTATCTTAATGGAAATATACTGATAAGATAAAGTTGTATAACAAATATTCATGTAAGATGAGATCTTGGAGATATCTCCCATATATTTATAGGTAGAGTCTAACACAAGATTTTACAGGGAAAATTCTCCAAAGACTCACTCCAGCCATCCTTCATTATCCTGAAGTCTTTCACAGCAATGGAGCAACAGTGAGATTTTATTTACTGAATAGCTATAGCGAACTACAAGATATTTATATCATGGAATACCAGAATTATCTTCATATGATACTGTACCATGAAAAGTCAGCAGTTAGGTTCCACTTACAAGATCTAAGATATTTTCATTTGGCAAAATATAATTTGAAAGGATTGGAAGTGTCTATTAATGAGAGAAGTCTTAGCTCAAGTTATATTCCATCAAGAAAATGATGTTAAGAGAATGTTAAGGAGAGCCCTCAAAAGACAGGTAATGGTACAGCTAAAGCTGTATGTACAGCCATGCCTGTGTCCTCTTGTGAATATATTCAAATTTTAAGTGTATACTGTATTTGTTTTGTGTAGGTATATGTGTTTTCACAGACATGTTATGCACTCTGGGATTTAAACTGAGCTAGGCATTGGACCTAACTCAACTTCTGGAGAAATCAATGACTGTTTAATCATCAACTTCAGTAGAAGAATTTAGTCCAGCACTGAGCACTTTTGAAAATCCCACCCATATTGAATTAATTGAGAAATAGTGTATAAGGATACAATGGAAGATTATATCGTAATACATAAACCCAAGACTCAGAGTAAAGATTGCACACTCAGCTCTTCTATTTCCTGAACTGTGTTATAATCCAACAACCTTAATATTCTTAGCTTCAGTTTTTCAAAAAGAATTTTCTAGGTTTTTCCAAACAAATAAAATAAAATAAATTCCATTATATAGACAGGTTGATATCTTCCATTCATGACCCTTTCCCCATTCTATGGAGAAGGTATCTTCCATCCCATTCAGTTAGTATCCTTATCAATATGCTTAATAGTCATTAACAATGTCCCAGTATGCAAGAAACATGTATGAACTGGCACTATAGGTCACAACAGTATTCTTCAAATGAGTCACTCATCTTCTTTGCATCCTCAGTATATGATTTTGGAAAGAGAAATTCAAGCTTTTGTGGACATAAACTCTAAAATCTCAATTAAATAACCCCTAGAAATGTTAAGAGCTGCTTTGACTTTTTACCCCTTCAGAAGGGACATTTGTCAGCATGATCTGATGCTGGACAGTGTATTGCACACTAGTAATTGTGATTACTATTACAATGCATGACAAGAAGATGCTTTGCAGCAAGATATCCAGGCAACTCAAAGTTCCAAACTGCAATTTACAGCTGGAACTTCATTTAACTTCAATAACCTGGAGTAATGGATCCCATAGAGCAATTCCCTTTTGTTGCACTCCAAGTGAGATGGACTTTTCTGATCTAAATTTGTCTCTCTAGCTTCAGTGGTCCAGATTCAGTCCTGACCCTATATTGGCATTTGCTGGCAATAGAGGGCCTCTGAGGCAGAAAGCCAGCCATGTGGTGGAGGTTTCAGCAGCACAAAGCAGCTACAAACTTCCCTTGGCAGTCAAACCCAAAAGATTAACAGCACAGGAAGGAGTGGTGTTCATAGGATGGGCATGAGATGTGCCGATTACATCTATTCAGAGCCTGGTAGACCTTATATAGGCCACCTATTTTGTGCAGTCTCAACATAAGAGTCAAAAACTGCATGAGCACTTGCCTTTCTCTCATTCCCATGAGTGGTGTCCCCAGATTAGCATTTGGAGGCACCCCAAGGGTGAGGGCAGCATCACTGAAAATGTTATATTTGTTCTGCAGATAAACAGAATTTTGTTACCAGTTCTGTAAATCTACCACATGTTACAAACAGTTGAAAAAAAAATCACTGAATAAAAAGTGATTCTTTTCTTTGTTTGGATTATTAATAATAAATAGAACAGCAACACTGCTATTTAGCAGAGCCCTATTGTCAGAATGGTTTAGTGCCTTGAGCTTTAACAGAAAGCCGTGCAGTGTGTCATTGTAGCCAACATCCTGTGAGAGAGAGAGAGAGAGAGATCAATATGTGGGAGGCAGGAAGAGATATTACAGCAAAATCCTGCACGCCTTACTCAGGCAAAACTGCCACTGGTACTAATGGGAGTTTTGCCTGAGTGCATAGTGCAGGATTTGACCATAGAGATTTATATTGTTGGGTTTACGGTTTATGCAAAAGATTGTACCTTAAATAAAAAGTGGGAGGGAAGGGAAAGAGAAGAAAACAGGCTCTGGATGGTTGGAAACCAAGCTTGAATGTATTGATTTATTGTAAATGGGGCTTTCTTTCTTAAATTCACACAGAATTCTCCCATAGTTACATGCAGAATATATAGGATGCACCAAAAATGAGTCGGGCTGTATGTGGGCACCCCCATAGACCTCTAGGAAGAAACAGTTAAACCAATTAACTGTGTGTTTATTGAGTAGTAAACACACAAAGGGGAGGCAGAGTTTACCAAGGAAATGGGATACAAAAATATTCAAATTACATTTATTTTAAAAGTGGTAAATTATTATTCTAAAACACTAACACTTAAACTTGCCTGAGGTAGCGAGGTAAGGTAGCTGATATCTAAGCTCAGTAGCATCAGCAGTCCAGTGGCTGCTCAATGTGCTCCTCACCTGCAGCTGTGCTTGGTCCTGTCCCTGCCCCTGCTGTCTTTAGCCCTGCTCCAGCCCTAGCCTGTACCTGCTCCTGTTTCTCTTTCTTCCCCAGCCCCAGCCTGTACCTGTTCCTGCCATAGCAACCCGCTCCATCCTGGCTTCTGACTCCCAGCTCTGACCCTCAGCTAAACCTCCTGGTGGTGACTCTGGTTAACCCTTCAGCTTCAGCTTTATCTTTGTCTTATGACTCTGGGATCCAACTCTTGGCTACACCTTCTCAATGTAACTCTGGATTACCCTTTGGCTTAGGCTTTGGCTTCTGACTCACGGCTCTGATCTTTGGTTTCTCACCAGGACCCCACACTGGCTGGATTCAGCTCTAACTGGGAGGCCAGACCGCACAAGCCTTGGTCGCTGACAGTTTGAGCAGCCCAGAAAGATTGAACAAAGGTGGGTAAGGGGTTGGACTGCCTTTCAGATGGATTCCACAGGGGCAGCCATGTCCCTGCCAGACACTGTGGGAATCCTGCAGACCCTACAGTTCCATGTTATGGCCCTGCAGGTACAAATGTAGCCCTACAGGCTCAAGCCATTCCACTTATATCTGCCACCCTGGCTTCCAGGGAGCCAAAGATTCCAATGTAGGCTAAGTTTGATGGGCACCATAGAAAGTGGAGCAGTTTCATGAACCAGTGCCAGCACCTGTTCAGGCTATGGCCCCAATCATTCTCCACTAACCAGATCCAAGTAGGACTTACTATTAATCTACTAACTGGTGAGGCCTTGGCCTAGGCTTCTCTCTTCCTGGAGACTTCTAGCCCCCTGCTGGGGTTTGAAGAGTTCATTGGAGCCATGGCAATTGTGTTTGACATTAAAAATCACATGAAGTCTGCAGAGAACTGGCTTTGGGGGATGTGTAAGGGAAACAGGGAAGTCGCCAAGTTTGCCTCAGAGTTCCAGCACCTGGTAGCAGACACCAAATGGAATGAGGCGGTGCACGGCTACCATTTCCGATATGCCCTAAGTAAGGAAATCAAGGATGAGCTGGGACAGGTGGAGCTGCCGCCCAACCTGGATGCCTTCGTCAAGCTGTGTATTAGTACCGATGGCCACCTGACTGAATGCCGCTGGGGGGAGAGTCAAGTTCCTGACCCCCTTCCACATTCTCATCACAGAGGCCAAGGCAGATCAGCTGGGTTCAGCTTTGCCTCTCTGATGCAGAGAAAGACTAGTATTATGTTTGGGACTTATGCCTGTATTGTGGGCAATCTGGCCACTATGATGTGGGATGCCCTCTGAAGAACCAGGCCGTGTCTCAACCAGAGAGACTGCAGACCTCAGCCCTGATAAGGGGATCTGGGCTAAAAAGGTGTCCCCTCCTCACTCCAGAACCTTGCATCCCCTTTGTACACTGGTACCCTAGCTTCTCCTCTGGCCCAATTACTCATCAAACTGCATCTTTAGTTATTACCATACTCCAGGATCATGGGGAGGTTCTACAGTTTGGTCTGATCCATACACCTCACTCCTCCATCATCCTCAGTATTTCCTGGCTCATCACTCATGATCCATGCATCCAGTTGGGGGACAGGCACAATACACTTTGTTTCGAGACTCTGCCATCAATTTTGCCTCCCAAAACAATGTTAACATAAGAACATAAGAATGGCCATACTGGCTCAGACCAAAGGTCCATCTAGCTCAGTATCCTGTCTTCTGACAGTGACCAATGCCAGGTGCCCCAGAAGGACTGAACAGAACAGGTAATCATCAAGTGATCCATCCCCTGTTGCCCATTCCCAGCTTCTGGCAAACAGATGCTAGGGACACCATCCCTGTCCAACCTGGCTAATAGCCATTGATGGACCTATCCTCCATGAATGTATCTAGTTCTTTTTTTAACCCTTTTATAGTCTTGGCCTTCACAACGTCCTCTGGCAAGGAGTTCCACAGGTTGAATGTCCTCTATGTGAAGAAATACTTCCTTTTGTTTGTTTTAAACCTGCTGCCTATTAATTTCATTTGGTGATCCCTAGTTCTTGTGTTATGAGGAGTAAATAACAGTTCCTTATTTACTTTCTCCAAACTAGTGATGATTGTATAGACCTCTATCATATTCCCCCTTAGTCGTCTCTTTTCCAAACTGAAAAGTCCCAGTCATATTAATCTCTCCTAATATGGCAGCCGTTCCATACCCCTAATTATTTTTGTTGCCCTTTTCTGAACCTTTTCCATTTCCAATATATCTTTTTTGAGATGGGGCGATCACATCTGCATGCAGTATTCAAGATGTGGGCGTAACATGGATTTATATAGAGACAATATGATATTTTCTGTCTTGTTATCTATGGTTTCAGAGAACTATCCACAATGACTCCAAGATCTCTTTCTTGAGTGGTAACAGCTAATTTAATTTTATATGTATAGTTGGGATTATATTTTCCAATGTACATAACTTTGCATTTATCAACATTGAATTTCATCTGCCATTTTGTTGTCCAGTCACCCAGTTTTGTGAGATCCTTTTGTAGCTCTTTGCAGTCTGCTTGGGACTTAACTATCTTGAGTAGTTTTGTGTCATCTGCAAATTTTGCCACCTCATTTTTACCATTTTTCCAGATCATTTATGAATATATTGAACAGCACAGGTCCCAGTACAGACCCCTGGGAAACACCACTATTTACCTCTCTCCATTCTGAAAACTGACCATTTATTCCTACCCTTTGTTTCCGATCTTTTAACAAGTTATTGTTCCATGAGAGGACCTTCCTACTTATCCTGTGACAGCTTACTTTGCTTAAGAGCCTTTGGTGAGGGACCTTGTCAAAGTCTTTCTGAAAATCTAAGTACACTATATCCACTGGATCCCACTTGTCCACATGTTTGTTGACCCCCTCAAAGAATTCTAGTAGATTGGTGAGGCATGATTTCCCTTTACAAAAAACATGTTGACTCTTCCCCAACAAATTATATTCATCTATGTGTCTGACAATTTTGTTCTTTACTATAGTTTCAGCCAGTTTTCCCAGTACTGAAGTCAGGTTTACTGGCCTATAATTGCTGGGATCACCTCTGGAGCCATTTTTAAAAATTGGCGTCACATCACCTGGTGCTTTTGGTCCTCCAGTCATTTGGTACAGAAGCTGGTTTCAATGATAGTCTACAAACTACAATTAGTAGTTCTGCAGTTTCACATTTGAGTTCCTTCAGAACTCTTGGGTGAATCCCATCTGATCCTGGTGACTTATTACTGTTTATTTTATCAATTTGCTCCAAAACCTCCTCTAATGACACCTCAATCTGGGACAGTTCCTCAGATTTGTTACCTAAAAAGAATGGCTCAGGTCTGGGAATCTCCCTCACATCCTCAGCCATGAAGACTGATGCAAAGAATTCATTGAGTTTCTCCACAATGCTCCTTTAGCATCTCGATTGTCCGGTGGCCACATTGGTTGTTTAGCAGGCTTCTTGCTTCTGATGTACTTTAAAAAGTTTTTGCTATTAGTTTTTGAATGTTGTGTATTAGAAGCCCACTGCAATTTCCTACACCTATCTGTAAATTCAGAAACTGCAGGAGGTACTCTGAAGGTGACTGCCACCATTCCTGTGACCACCTCAATAGGTTCAGGAATCCTGGTGAAATATTAGGATTATGCTGATGTTTTTGATAAAAAGAGAGCTGATGCCTTGCTTTTATGTTTGTCCATTTGACCTACAACCTGGAGCTGAGCACTCCTTTTGCTGGATATAATCCCTCCCAGAACCTGAACTACAGAAGCTCTGTGACAACTTGGAGAAAGGTTTCCTTTGCCCCTGCACCACTCTGTTGAGGGTGCCAGTCTTCTTCTTCATGATGAAGAATCACTCCTGCATTGACTATGGAATGCTGAACAAGGTGATGGAATCACAACCCGTTGCCACTTATTAATGAACTCTTTGAGAGGCTCCACTTAGCCAAGATTTTTACTAAGATGGACCTTTGTAGGCCCTACAACCTGTTTTGAATCAGAGAGAATAACAACTGGAAGTAGCATTCTGCACCCAATATGGACATTTTGAGTATCTAGTTATGCCTTTTGGATTGTGTAATGCTCTGGTGATGTTTCAGCATTTTGTCAACTATATCTTCCAGGACATATTGGATCAGTTAGTGATTATTTATTTGGATAATATTCCTGGAGGCATTTTTTTTCCTGAAAATCAGATGCTGCATGAGCAATATTTACACCATGATCTCAATGGACTCTGCCAAAACTATCTTTACACCAAACTGAAGAAATATGTGTTTGACAAAGATAAAATTGAATTCCTCAAGTATATTATTTTCCCTGAAGGGCTAACCGTAGATCTACAAAATGTATCTGCCATTTCTGGGTGGAACACCCCAGAAAGGATGTAAGAAGTATTCAGTGGTTTCTGCCACTTTCAAATTATCAAAGGATTCTCTCAGCTAGTAGCCCCAATAACTATATCTCAGAAAGGGGGTCCACTCTGTCTGGTTGCCGGAGGCACAGTTTGTATTTGATCAGCTAAAGAAATCTTTTACCTTACCTCCCATTCTTGTACACTTGGATCCTGCCAAGCCCTTCACCATAGAGGTAAATGCTTCTAGCTTTGCTGTCAGAGCTGCTTTGTCACAATATGCAGGCTTTTGTAACAACTCCACCTCTGCACCTTCTATTCAGCTAACTTCTGCTGAAAAGAATTATGCTATCTGGGTTAAGGAGTTACTTTCTATTTTCCTCACGAGGATTTGAATTCCAATTGTTAAAGGATGCCTTTTTTGCCTCTAACTGCCTCTTTTACTCTGTTGTTTATCCATTGTGCATTTTTTGGTCCTCTTATTTTTTTTTATTTGGGGTATACATTTAATTTGGGTCTCTATTGTGGTGTTTTTTAAAAGTTTCCATGAAGCTTACCAGCATTTTACTCTTGTGATTGTTCCTTTTAATTTCCATTTAACTAACTTCCTCATTTTGGTATAGTTCCCCTTTTTGAAGTTAAATGCTCCTGTGGTGGGCTTCTTTGCTATTTCCTCCTACACAAGGATACATTATTGTTGCTATTACTGAGCGGTTCAGCTATGTTCACCTCTTGAACCAGATCCTGTGCACCACTTAGGACTAAATCAAGAATTGCCTCTCCCCTTGTGGGTTCCAGGACTAGCTGCTCCAAGAAGCAGTCATTAATGGTGCCTAGACATTTTGTTTCTACATCCTATCCTGAGGAGATATGTATCTAGTTAATATGGGGATATTTGAAATCCTCCATTATTATTGAGTTTTCTATTTTTTCAGCCTCTCTAATTTCCCTAAGCATTTCATAATCACCATTACCTTCCTGTCAGGTGGTTGGTAGTATACTCTTACTGCTATCCTCTTATTATTCAAGCATGGAATTTCTTTCCACAGTGATTCTATACTACAGTTTGATTCGTTTAAGATTTTCATCTTATTGGTGTCTGTGCTTTCTTTTACATATAGTGTCAATATCTCACCAGCATGACCCACTCTATCATTCTGATATCTTTTGAACCCTGGTACTACCATGTCCCATTGACAGGTTTCAGAGTAGCAGCCATGTTCCACCAAGTTTCTGTGATGCCTCTTATATCAATATCCTCATTCAATACCAGACAGTCGAGTCCACTCATTTTAGTATCTAGACTTCACGCATTTTTCTACAAACACTTATAAAATTTGTCAGTATTTAGCTGTCTGTCTTCATGTGATGTAACTGAAAGGGACTCTTTTTCATTTGCCTGTTTGTCTTCAGCTCCTACCTGGTCATCACAAATCCAACTAATGCTCAAATTCTTCACTACTATTACCTGTCTTTTCCTCATAACTCAGGTTCCCTTCCCTGGAGGGGTATCCTCAGTGTGAGAGGATACTGTGACATCATCTGGAAGGAAGGTACCAACTATGGGATTGCTTCCCTCCACTACAGTTTGATGTTCTCCTTCCCCAAGACTTTCATCCTCCTCAACGGCACCGAGGTTGTCAGACCAGGGGTGGTACTGCTCTATGTACCTCTGTGTCTCCCTTAGCAACTCCAGTTCAGCCACTCTGGCCTCAAGAGCCTGTACTTAGTCTCTGAGGGCCATGAGCTACTGGCACCGAATGCACACATACACTGCCTGCCCACAAGGCAGGTAATCACACATGCTGCATTCAGTGGAATAAACTGGATAGCCCCCACTCTGCTCCATCATTGGCAATTTTTAAATCAAATTGGCTGTTTTTCTAAAATATATGTTCTGGGAATTATTCTGGGGAAGTTATATGGGCTTGTATTATACAGGAATTGGGACTAGATTAAGATAATGGTCCTTTTTGGCCTTGAAATCTATGAATGTATGAAACCCTACTTTCACAAAGCTGTAGAGTCAAATCTTGACAACCCTCTGAAAGGGGGACGCCCACTGAAGGGGTGGCTTGCAAAATCAGGACTTTAACAGGGATGTGGTAATGCCAAATGGCTTGGCTAAAAAAAAAAAGATCTAGAAAGTTGTTAGAGATATCGTATGGCTCTTGGGTCATGTGATATCATAACTGAAAAATGGATTTTTTTATTACCTTTGTATTTAGAGGGCCCAATCTGAGTTGGAGATACAGTGTGCAAGCCCCTGCACAAACAAACTAAGGGTATGTCTACATTGCAATTAGACACTCACAGCTGGCTGACTCAAGTTCGCAGGGCTCAGGCTAATGGGCTGTTTAATTGCGATGTAGTTGTTGGGGCGTGGGCTGCAGCCTGAGTTCTGTGACTCTCCCACCTCGCAAGGTCCTAGAGCCCAGCCTCCAGCCCAACCCTGAATGTCTGTGCAGCAAAAAAATCAAGTCAGCTGGCATGAGCTAGCTGCGGATTTTTAATTGCAGTGTAGACAAAGACTAAAAGACAGTCCCTGCCTTGAATTGCTGACAATCTAAGTCCCCAGTCCTGACACGAGTGGGTTCCTTTGCTCATGAGGACTTTCCACTGAATTAAGATGAGGCAGCTGTCTGTGTAGCAAATGATAGGAAAAGGCAGACAAAGAAAACAGCCATGAGAATACAGTTTAGCATAAGCCACTGGCTCATCTGGTTTCTAAATTATAAGCTCTAAAGCAAACCAATAGGATAAATATTGGAAGCTCCAACTAGCCACTGAAATTGCCAGGTGGTGATGATTAGTTACAATAGGCATCATCACTATTAACTTCATAACAGAGGAACTTTCCTTCTCAAAGTGCTAGGCGATTTGCCTTCTCAAAGCGCTAGGTTGATGCCGGCGAAGAATAGTTTGCGGCGAAAGCTGAACAGATGAGCGGGTAAGAAAAGTAATGGCGCACATAAGCAATTCAGGTTGGTTATGTTTTTCAAAATCCACGGCTCCACTTATTTTTTGAAAAGAAGTTCAGCTCCTCCATGTCCCCAGTGCTGAGGGATATTCACTGCTTTACATGTGTGGAGGGGTGGAGCGCTTGTGCACTTCTATAAATAAGAAGATAAACAGATCACCTTCTCAAAGGCAAGCTGAATTGCTGTGTATTGAGAATATCCATTAAATAGATTTCCACAATAGGATTATTTTTTTTTACTCATTATAAATTCATAATACACAAGCTCTCTGTACTTTCATGCTGACTCTAGCTTTGTGCTGTCAAAGCTATTTAACTATGCTACATTGCCTCAGCATTTCATTTTACTGCAGACTGGTTGTATTTCACTCCTTGTTCTGTAACTTCTCAAAAAAAATTACCCCATGGTAACATAACAAATAAGCTTTATCATTTTTTTTCCTGAGTAAGTCAAAATTCTTTTGAAAGGAGCTGGCTTTTCAAAACCTTTGTGTATTTGCTTCTGCCTCGTTTTTTTTGTTAGGAGAACTAGGCAAGGAAGATTCTTAGCAGAACACACTCTTAATAGCTAAGGCCCAATCTTGCCAAGATTTACAGACATGGTTAAAGTTAAGCACCTGAGTAATCCAATTATGAATTTATGAGGAGTTAGAAATAAAAAAAACAAACTTATTGACTTCCGTGGGACTGTTTGCATGCCTAAAGGGAAGTGTCTGTGTAAATCTTTGCAGGACTGGGGCCCTCCTCTGAAAATCTGACACCTGTGTAAGGAGAGACAAAGTTAAAATGATCATGTATGTGTATTATAGTCCATAAAATATGCTGACTTCAACTCCTCAGAGATCCTCCCCCATTTGTTCCATTTTTTTTTAATCATTCCTTTTGATCTGTGGTTTTTACAGCAAGCAAATCATGGCAGGCAGTTTGCAAATAGAACATATGCTGTGCCCCCAAGAGCTTACAATCTAATCAGATCTACACTGGCAGACCACTCCGCCCACATGGAACCCCAATAAAGTCAGGGGAGCTCTGTGCAGCCACACATGTCTGCCTTTACAGACTTGGTTGCAGGATAGGAGCCTAATTCTAGCTGTGCCACAATCTGTGGGCCTCGAGGGTGTGGAAGCATGAGGTTACAGCAATGTGATCAGACATGTATGCAGCCTAGGCATACGCACATCTTGGTGGCTCAGCTGCTGCGACTGACTCACTTCTTGTGGGCATCTCAGGAAAGAGTCTTAAGATCTTACAGAAATATTTATTTTGGAAATCACTGCAGATGACAGGGTGTACAAACACCTTAGCAGGCTCTCATATGCCAGAGCTTATGATTTTCCTGCAGAGCTCTAATACAGAAAGTGAAAGGCTAATTAAAGGCAGTTAAGGGCAGGAAACTATTTTTTCACAAAGCAATGTGTAATGACAGCTCAGTCGGTTAAATGATTAAACTGCCTTTGGAAAGAACGGCCATGCCCTAAGGCCTCTGTCCTCCACAGTGCTGACATCTTTCAAGATTTTTTTGCCCTCTATTCCCAGAGTGGGTTCTTGGCACCTTGCAGGTGACATACTCAGTGCCTCACAGGATTGGGAATAAAGATCATACATGTGTTATTTGTGTGTTGTGCTCACTGAGCCATTTAGGCAGACACATCTTCCAGTATATTTAGAATCTGATCTTGCAAGGCAGATCTGTCTGTGGCATAAATATTTTGTGGTTTTAGTGCATTTATCAACCTGATCTAAACCTTGACATGCCTGACAGCTGTATCTGTGATAGGGCCATTTGTAAAGGCATTTTGAGCTGGAAAGCTGAGAGATTCAAACATAACTGACAGTTTTTCAGTCAGTCCAGTCCATCCATGGCAGGAAGGCTCTGGCTACTATTGGGTCTTTAGCAAGTGGAATAATCCAAAACGGAGGGTAAAACCAAACAACACCTCCCACAAAACCAAAACACTGAAGAATAGGGAGTTGTGGAATTGCCTGAGGGCAAGAGAATTCATACAAGTTGAGCTCCACCCTCCCACACTCTACTGCTTCCAGCTTTTTATGAGCTCCTCATCTGCCCTGTGCTGCCAGATGACAGCATGGACCAACTCCTATCCTGTTTAAGCCTTGGGATACTTTAAATAAATAGACTTGGTGATGGGACATCACTCCCACCCCTTAGCACTGGGGAGATGTGGTTGACACAGGCTTCCTCCAATGAGACAGTGTCCCCCATAGGCTTGGCAAGCCAATCAATTGACTGGTCAAATAATATCAATTGTCAATGGTCAAATATTACAGTAACAATGCCCAGATGAAAGCAGCGGCCTACCTGTTTGATTGCACTATTCCTTCATTATTTAGAACAGGGATCAGCAACCTTTGGCACGCAGCCCATCAGGGAAATCCTCTGGCAAGCCGGGACAATTTGTTTACCTACAGCGACCGCAGGTTCAGCCAGTTGCAGGTCCCACTGGCCGCAATTCACCATTCTAGGCCAATAGGGGCTGCAGGAAGCGGCGCAGGCCAAGGGATGTGCTGGCCGCTGCTTCCCACAGCCCCCATTGGCCCGGAACGGTGAACCACAGACAGTAGGAGCTGCGACTGGCCGAACCTGCAGATGCTGCAGGTAAACAAACCGACCAGCGAATTTCCCTGATGGGCTGAGTGCCAAAGGTTGCAGATCCCTGATTTAGAACATCATTTTTTTGTGTTTCACATTTTTCTGAGTTAAAATAACTCAGTTAAGTAACTTATTTTTCATAATTAGGCATAAGTATATAGCTTGGCTTATCATATTGGAGACCATAAAGTCTTACTCTTTTTTGTTACTGTTCTACTAAATTAGTGCTTTAAAATACTTGAACATTTTTGACATTATTTGACCGGTTAATTGACCAATTAGTTTTTGACTAGTCAAATGCCCAACCCTAGTCCCCCACAACATTCTCCCTATGAGCTGCCTAGTCAGATACAGTGTCTTTGTTCTTGCCTTTGAGAAGGAGTAGCTTTGTATAATGCTTAACGCCTCAAACACTTTGCAGCAGCTAGCTAAAGGTAACATTCCTTCCTGTTTCAGGCCTAGCCTCTATATATGCTTGGGACAGGAGGCACATGGTGCCCGTTTTGCAGAATCTTGGTTGAAAAACGGAAGGAGGTAAGGCGTCTGCATGCTTCTGCACTTCCTGGTTCTGTCTGAGCCCTGAACCAGAGGTGCCAGAATACTCTGGGGAAAGCTATTCTTGCAGTCTTTCAGACTTGACTGGGAGCCAAAGCTACTGGAATTCCTAGCTGAGAGCTTCTAATGAGACTTTTCCGTCCAGTTGTTTGGACTGAATCAGTTCAAATAAGCATTCAAACCCTTTTTTCCCCACTGCTTATACAAATCTCCAAAACTTTTGACAAGCCCACATCCCCACTATCAGTGGGAAATATTTCCTCGTACCCAGAGGTGCCTGTATTAACTGAATTTGTTCTTTTTTTGGCACAGCTCTTTTCTCTGTTTGTTCAACCAATACCTTTATATATACCTGTGCATGGGCTGTACATGAGAAATGGGTAGCTGGAGAATGTGAAGCCGGATGCAATGCAGCTTGATAAAACACTTTCCATCTCTCACTATTGCTCCTGAACACTTGCTAATGGCCCTTGATTATATGCATGAAGATTCAAAGTGAGGTTATGGGTCATCATTGCAACATTGAGGTAGCCCAGGAAAGCAAATTTATGCACTTCTAGACAGCTGAATTAGCCCAGGAATTAGCTGCAAAGATGGATTTCCCCCCCTGGATTTATAATATTGAATTAAAAGGAAATGGGAGCTACTTCTCTCCACTTTTGTTTAGAGGGTATTTTATGCAGTATATTGTACAGGAGACATAAATACCACAGCACAAATAAACTGAGTCAGAAACAGAGATATGGATGTAGAAAATCCTCAGCGCTTAGAGAAAATGATGATAACACAAAGTGTCTTTTCAAAGTTCTTGTGTTTTAAAGCAGTGTTATAGGTGGGGCTGATCTGTAGCACCCTCTGCAGGGCCAAGCATGGTACTGCAGCTGCTCCCATAAACTGTAAATTGGGGCCATCTGTTTGGAGTCGGGTAGCCTGTGCCATAAGCTTAGCTCCAGTCTCTCAACTGTTAAACAAAAATAACAAACTCCAAATTTGGCTGTCTGCACCTTTAAAGAAACAGACAAAACCTTGAAGGTAAGCACTTAGTTACAGTGCTTGAAAGCCAGGCTGGGGCTAGCACTCAGGAACTCCTTTGCTGTCCCTGTCTCAACCAGCTCTGTCCCTAAGAGCTGCATGCAAGCCTTTTTAACTGGCCTGCTGGTTCTCAATTGGTCAGCATCTCCTCCTGGCCCTTCCAGGTCTCTGGAGGACTGGCTCTTGATGGTATCTTGGCCTGAGCAAGGCGGGGCTCCAGTGCCTCCAGCAGCAGGCACAGAAGTCCTGATAGATTACAGGTGAAGGCAGCAATGATGAATTTAGCAGAAATCTTATTACCATAAAGTCATTATGCAGCTAGCTATACAAGCCCACACTAAGCTTACCCCGACAGAGCTAAAAGTTGATGTTAACAATCAAACTATATTTCTTTTAGATTTTGTCGGACATATCTGATTCCATGGTTACACACTTCAGTTGAGGTTTAACTACTTTAGCAGCAGATTGTTTCACAGGCAGTAGAAAAGTCTTAAGAATTTGCATCTCTGGTTGTTACCTTTACTGTAAGCAAATATTTACATTGGGATAGCACAGGTAGGCTACAGTGAGGATCTGGACCGCATTGGGCTGGGTGCTGTACATACGTAGATAAAAGATAATCTCTGCCAGAGGTTTAAATACATGAAATAAAGCAGTGAGTTCTCAGTTGCGTACCCTCCCATTCCCATAATCTACTAAAGGAAAAAGATTATTGTTACTGTGAGGGGACTTAGTTTGTATCGGGAGTCAACTTGCCCCTGCTGATTTTGAGTCAAGGCCCTTTTGGCTGATCACAGTGTCAGCAACAGCAGAGGATCCAATGGAGACAGGGATGGCAAATTAAACCTGCTTTATAAGCAAGCTTAAATTGCACCTGTATAACACACTGCAGTACAAACATAATGAAGGGGAGGGTGCGTTGCACATTAAACCTGCCCCCCCAACACTGGTATTTGCATATGCCTCACCAACTAATCTTCTCTTGCCCCACCTCAGAACACAGATGCTATAAAATGCTGTCTTCTGTACTGGGAGAAGGGCACCGGGTTGTAGTCTTACATTCATGTACATTTCCTTCGGTTCTGCACAGCTATGGGAAAGCTCTAGTCTTCACCATAAATTGGTTAGAAAATAGAAGTAAGTGGGTATAACTTACATGCCAAGGGGAAAGAAGAGTTTGTGTGGGTAAAACAGGAAAAGCATCTAATACGAGGCTGTAGAAGGAAGTAAAATAAAGTGCACCCCTTGTCCCTACTTTATTTCATGTCCTTTTCTGTCCTCCAGTTAGATGCTGCTTGCTCCTACTCTTTGGTGTGTGAATTACACCCTCTTAAACCTGTTTGCTGATTCTATAATTCTTAGCAACCTGGATCAGATTCTGATTTTAGTTATGCTGGTGTCAATCCAGAGTTCCTTGAGCATAGGTGCTGGAATTAGGGGTTCTGGGGTGCTGCCGCACTCCCTGGCTTGAAGTCGTTTCCATTATATACAGGGTTTACAGTACTGTTCAGTGGTTCTCAGCACCCCCACTATATAAATTGTTCCAGCATCCCCTGTCCTTCAGTTACACCACCAAAAAGTGGTGGAGTTAGTCAGGAGTTACACTGCTGTAATTAGATTTAGATGCTGGCCTGCAACCTATAATTGAATGCTACTATTGACACTATTACTGAATTTGAATGTGGATGGGCACTTTGAAAACACAGAGCGCCTTCCTCCCCCACATCAATCAATCAATCTAAAAAGAAGACAGATGAAGGGTGGGGACATGACATACAAGATGTAAGTAAAGCAAATAGGGTAACACTAATCACTAATCTTATTAGCTATACATTTGTTCACTCAACTGTCTTGGTTGTTTTTGTTTAGCATTAAACACACTCAGCTCCTCTCCCCAATTCTCCCTCTACCAGTCAATCTCCACATCTTCCTCCCCCCACACACATCCCTCAGTCATCCCCAGCGCCAATGTCTTTATACCCCCTCCTCCCAACATTCATCTCACTCCCACCCCATCAATGAGCAGTTTGTTCATGAGATGTATGAAATATGTACATTGTTTAGTAAGCTGGCTTCTCGTAGGGATCACAGAAGTGGGGTGGCTTCAGGAGGGACTGAAATGGGGAGAGGGTAATGGGGTTACACACCAGCTCAGGGAGTGCATTCCGCACACAGGAGGTGGCACTGAAGAAAAAGCCTGGAAAAGGTTGAGGGGCAAGCAAATGGGACAACTGAGTTGGTATTAGTGGTAGAGCAGAGGCCAGCTGCAAGTATTAATAGCTCTTTTAAAAAGCCATACAGCTTGTATCACATGGGTTCAGACGTCTAGAGAGAAATGTGCAAATTTGAGGAGGAGTCACATTGTAAAAGAAAATATAGCTCCCAAGATAGCGGTGTCTGTTGTGTTGAACAGGGGTGTCTCAGGCCCAACGGGAGATAAGGTGTAGCAGTGAACAAGGGTTCCACTGCCAACATTAAACAGTTCAGCATTGTCCAGGGTTTCATGTCAAGTTATCGCTGATTCACGCTCACTGCAGCAACCACCATTAATTATTTTCAACCTTTTATCCAAGAGGCAGAAAAAGGGGAAACAGTTAAAGCATTTCATAGATTCCCAGGCCAGAAAGGAACACTGTGATCATCTAGTCTGACCTCCTGCAAAACACAGACCATAGAACTTCCCACAATAATTCCTAGAGCATGTCTTTTAGAAAAACAGCCAATCTTGATTGAAAGATTGTCAGTGATGGAGAAGCCACCATGACCCCTGAGAAATTGTGCCAATGGTTAATTATTCTCACTGGTAAACATTTACACATTTGCAATCTGAGGTATTAACTAAGTCTTTCATTTTAACAATATCCCTTGTTCCCTTTCCCTTTAGCTGGAGAGAGTTTTTTTAATAGGGAGAAACCTGTGTTTGACAATCTCTTAAATAGCAGGAAAAATTATATTAACTGTCCTTTTTGAGGAAAAGAGAAAAAGTTAGTTGAGGTGGTCTGGAGCTGCTACTGTCATTGACGTCCAATCCTGGTTCTTTTAAAACAAAACCCAAACACAAAAGGGGAGAGAAAAGAACAGCAAAGCTAGAAAATGTCTCTGTGGAGACTCTCACTTCCAGTCTTGCTGCTGGAGAAACATGGGCACAGCACATGGTCTTATCAATCACTCTTAGACCTGGCAAACTTATACCTGCATTGGGTTATTTAAGGCATTGCTTTTAGCTGTCTTTCCACTCACAGGCTCACAGCAGTGTTGCAGGGTGGGTGTTAGCTACGCCGGACTTCTTTCTTTTTGTCTTCTGTGTTTAAAAAAAAAAAAAGGAGAAATAAGGTGGGGAAGGAGAATGACAGAAAGGAGGTTGTAATAGCAGGAACCCAAGTCTCACATTCCAGGGGCAGTTCAGCATTTAGCTGGAACCAGTAGAGGTGGGGCTGTTATCTGGGTCCCTTTCTCTGGCCCAGTCTGATCAGGATGCCTTTCAGGATCAGGACAATGAAGACCCACTGGGTGTCATGATGGATCTTGGGATCCAAGGAAACAATGGGGCGACAGTCATGATGGTAAAACTGGCTCCTTCCAGTCCACATGCCCCCCCCACCCATTTAGTGATCCCCAGATAAAACAATTCCCCCAAAGGGGTCGCAACCTCATCTGTTAACAATAACCAATCATAACACACTTCCGTGGTTTCAACTATAAACACTTCCTCCCATTTCTAGAAATTGTTCGGCTTGTTGTCCTGCCAACCTATGGTTTTACCAGGAGTTTTGAAGACCCGTTATACCACTTCTTTTAATGTAAACTATCCAGTTTGTATCAGTCCATCGGTCTCAACTTTTGCTGACTTTTTATAAACAATTTTATGTAACAGGCTGTGTTTAACTTTTGTTATCTTGGACAAATTAAAGTACAGGCACCACATAACACATCTTATTTTTGTCTCTAGTTAAGTAAGCATCAAGATTAAGGGTCTGTCTACAGTCACCGTGCCTCAGTGTGTCAGAGCCGAGAATACCAGATTCAGGACCAACTGCTGAGAAATGGGGAAGACCCACCCCAAACTGGTGGTTATTCTTCCATAAGATATACCAAGTCAGTAACAAAAGTAAACTTCTGTCTCACCACACTGGTTAACAAAAAGTCAGAAATGCATTCTTCTTAGATATCCCAGCCCTTGTTTCACCACCCAGACACTATACTTAATGATGAGTGGCTATTTAAAACCAATTTCATCAAACAAAGGGTTCTTCTGATCCCAAGAGATCAGCCACACAGCCAGGTCAATATGTAACTCAAATCTTACCCAATAATCATGCTGTTGCCAATCATTTAGTATCTAGTACCTAAAGGTTTATTTATAAGAAAAAAGAAAGAGGAGAGAGTTAAAATGGTTAAGGAAATCAAATACACACACTCATTGCAAAGTTCTTGGATCAGGTTTGTAGCAGTGATGGAATAATCTGCTGCCTTGTAATGTTTCTGGTAATTTACAAAAGATTGGAAGGTCCTCAGTCCGTTGATTGGAACGCTCCTCTTAGTGTAAGTCCAGAGATTAGAGCAGGAAAGAGGCAAAATGGAGATGCTTCCAGGGCCTTTTATACTTTCTCCCAAGTGGAGGGAAATCTCTCAGTCTTAGTTTGTGGAAAATCACAGCCACAAGATGGAGTCCAGGGTCACATGAGCTAGTCACATGCCCTTGCATGCTTTGAGGGTCATAGGAGCAGTCTTTTCCGCAGGAAGGCCCATCAGGCAGGAATAAGGTTCTTCTGTGGCACATTGTGTTTGTTAACGGGCCATCCGTTTGAATGGTCCATTCACAATGTGCTGGCCAGACTGGATGTAAACTACCTTGTGGGTAGAAAGAAAAGGAGTACTTGTGGCACCTTAGAGGCAAACAAATTTGTTAGTCTCTAAGGTGCCACAAGTACTCCTTTTCTTTTTGCGAATACAGACTAACACGGCTGCTACTCTGATGCCTTGTGGGTGTTATCCCAGGAGCAAACACATTTGAGATACAGGTATAAAATCAATATTCATAACTTCAGATACGAAAATGATATGCGCATACAACCAGGATAATCATATTCAGCAAATCATAGCTTTTCCATTGAAACTTTACATGACATACGTTGTACAAGATTTGTTGCAATTGTTTAACAGAGGTAGCAACAATGATATACATGGTCATATTTTAATCATACAACATCACACCCTTGTACCACTTCTTTTAATATAAACTGTCCAGTTTGTATCAGTCCAGCTGTCTCAACTTTTGCTGACTTTTTATAAACAATTTTATGTAACAGGCTGAGTTTAACTTTTGTTATCTTGGACAAATTAAAGTACAGGCACCACATAACACATCTTATTTTTGTTTCTGGTTAAGTAAGCATCAAGATTAAGGGTCAGTCTACAGTAGGGAAATTTGAACCACTCAGCACAAATCCTGAAGGTAAATGCCCAGTGCCGATGTAAAACAGGGCAACTTACTTTGACAACTTACCAGAGTGTGTTGCACCAATAAAAATCCTGATTTCTTCCAGTGCAGCACAGATATATTACATCCAGCTATACTTGTGCAAATTTCTCTCATGTAGCCCAACTCTCAGATCAAATCCTATGGGCTTTGGATCTAATTTCAAACACTCTCTCAAAACTGCATGCTTCTCCATCTTAACAGAATTGTCTGGTATCCATGACAGTGCAGGTCTTCAGTATGTCTGTTTGCAGTCTTAGAAGTTAGAATCTATGAATGTAACAGCTTTTGAGGATTGTAACTGTAAAACACATTTGAAAAATAATGATTTTGCTGTTTTAATGTTAATTAAATCTTCATAGCAGAAGCAATTACTGAGTATATCCCTTCATGCTACAAAAACTTTTATTTCCAGATCTGGGCCATTAAGAAAAGATATAAACAATTGTGGGGGTTTTGGCCAAAACATGCACCATAGGCCAAATTAAAGCTGAGCAGTGCTGTTGATCCTCTCTAAAGCAGCAGCTAGCATATCTGTGGTCCAATCACAATCTGTCAGACTGTTTCCAGCTATTACAATTTTCTTGGCACAGCAACCATCCATAAACTCTCCATCCCTGTGTGGAACACAGATATAAATTGGCTAATATTTCATTCAAGTCCTCTTAGGGTAATAGCTATCACTTGTATACAAAATGAGGATCTAACATAAAACACTGACAAACATAAAACTGAACCCAGACAACTTTAAAATGCATAAATATGATTCTGCTTCTCCTATAACTCTAGTAATGACTCATTACTCTCCCCTAGCCTTGTTCACATATACACCAAGGTGACATTTATTGCTTTCTTCTTTACATGTATTCAAATACTTAGAAAAGTTGAAATCATCAGTTTGGTTCCAAAAGTTGTGAGCCTGGCTGATTTCCTGGCTGATTTTCTTACTGTGACTTTTTAGGGTTCAACCCAGACCTGTTGGGGGTTTTGTCATTGCCTGCTTTATAACCCTGGGTATCTCTGTGCTGTGCAGCTTTGATCCAGAGCCCTAAACCCAGCAGCCTCCCAGTGCCACGTTTTCCCCAAACAATCTCCCTTCTGGTGTCCATTCCTTCTGACTGTAGCACTCTGAGTACTTATGAAGTTTGCTGCTCCCTTAAAGAGACATTACCTTATTACTTAATTGGGGTTAACAAACACTGAATTTTAATCAAAGCACGGAACTGATTTAATGTAAAAGTAAAACAAGGTTATTAAAGAGTCATAGATTAAGTGATACCTAGTATAAGGAATAAGGCTAGAAAGGGTTACAAAAGCAAACAAAAGTAAAAATATGCTTCTAAGACTTAGAACTGATTTAACAAACTAGAATCTCTTGTTCAAAGAAGCATTTCTCACCAAGTCTCTTTCCCAGACTGGCTGATCAGATTCTCTGGCCAGGACCTTTCACAGAGCTCGATGTGCTCAGTTCCTGTGCCTCCTGAAGTGATGGATGCCAGAATGGCTTCTTCTCTCTGCTTGTATCTTCTTCCAGTTCATTGACCCTGCTTCAAGAGGAAAGAAGGCTTCCTGGGGGGTGCAGTTTCCAACGCCCTCTGAGATTAATAAGTGCTCAGCTTTCCCCACTAGCTCTCCTAATGGGTTCGTTTACGTTGCATGTAAATGTGTTGCTTTTTTTTTTTTGTCTTAGGGCACACCTTGCTTAATTTACATTGGAGATTCATTCAAGCAGGTGGAAACAGACATGGCTTAGGCACTGCTTGCCAAATACTTTTAAAGAACTTATTTCTATTGCATATCTATAAAGTCCTTTGTAGGCTGACCATAAATACATCATGTAAAAATATTAATGATCAGCAAATTATTAGTTTTCCAGTGATCTATTACATGCCACCTTTGGGGTATATATCATGACAACAGTATGCCAGCTGGCATTGGAGTGCTTTTAGGGTCACACTTCCCCCACTTATAAAACCAGAAGAGGGTTAGCCAGTGACTAACTCATAAACAGCAGGTCAGAACACTCTTTCCTGGACAGGGCATCTGCCACCATATTTGCTTTCCATTTACACGTACAATCTCCACCTCATATTCTTGGAGCGTCATGCTCCATCGTAGCAGTTTGGAGTTGGAGCCCTTGGTTATGTGCAACCAAATCAATGGAGAGCGGTCACTCCAGAAGCTGAATTTCTTGTTAGAGATAGGGCCTGAGTAGCCGGATTGTCCACACTATGGTGTAACATTCTTTCTCAATGACAGAGTAATTCTATTCAGTGGGTGTCAGTTTCTTGCTTAAGAAAGCAATGGGGTGTTCTTAGGGTCACACTTAGGGTTTTTCTTTTAGCCCTTTCCTCCACTTACCAGTTTTCTTTCTTCTATCTTCTGAGGCCAAGTTGCAATCAGTCTTTTTGCAGGAGGAGGAAGGGAAGAGGAACAGGAGTTGCAAAAGAAGCCTCCTGTGTGGCCCATGTATGAGCCAATCATGATAGCAGCCTCTGTAACTAGGACCTGCTTGCCACTTGTTTGGTGTTCCTCCAGGGAGCAAAGCACCCAGAAGAGGAGACAGAATCATGACACGACACCCTGCTCAAAAAGCAGGGCTAACACAACTGGAGGAACAAACATTGCACTGAATAGCTATGAGAGTGACTGTGCTGCTTTCCTGGTGGTCCTCAAAGGTGGTGCTGCTCCACACTGTTAACCACACAGGGGCTTCTGGCCAATCATCTAGTGTTATCCTTGAAGCAGTCAGCCATTTTCATGTCGTCACTGATTATTTTTTAACAAAAAGAAATGACCAAAAGAAGGATTCATTTGGGGCACCTCATCAGTTAGGTACTGGAAACCAGGAGCCATCCAGATTCAAACCTTTCCCTGAACATCTGGGGAAAGTCTAACGATGGGCTCTGGTTATGGCCCTTTGCTGTTTCAAATACAGATGGGCAAATCTCTGGTGGTTATTGTGACATTACACTCCATATTCTTTATGAAAATATGCTTATGATATGGATATGGCATAACTGAGATATACTTTATGCAAGCTGGCTCATGTAAGATATCATTGGAAAGGTTATGATTTACTTTATGTGATTATCCATCTTGTATGCATGTATCATTTCTGTATCTAAAGTTAGGAATATGGACTATGTAACAATTACAACTGGGTGTGTGTTTGGATGACACCCACCAGACAACAGGCCATCAAATTTGATGGACCATTAGGAAGAAACAACAAGACCATGAAGATACTAATTTGTCTCCCTCCTGGGAGGTGTCCAGGGATGTAACTGTAACACTACTAGGTCAGGTGGTCTTCTCATCTGATACTAAACATTATCTTGGACTTCTTGTAACTTTCCACTAAAAGAAAAAAAGTGTGGGGGGGTCAAGTTTGGGAAACAAAGGACTCCTGCCTTATGTAAATCTTATTTAAGGGTGGGGAGGAAGGCAAACGGGATGCTCTCCTCCATGGCCTACCCAAGAAGGACTGCTGAAAGAACCTGAAGGAGCAAAGAAACTAACCTGAAGGAAAAGGCAGGGGAGGGTCCAGTCTGTAAGAAGAAATAACTGGAACTCTGAGCTACAGAAACTCTGTGTCCTATTTAGGGTGAGAAACTACATTTTGTAACCAATTTTTTTAGTGAAACAATCTTAGTTTGCATGTTTTGTTTTACTGGCTTATTAATCTGCTTTGTTCCATTTGCTATCTCTTTAACCACGTAAAATCTACCCTTTATAGTTAATAAACATATTTCTTGTTTATAATATAACCCAGTTTGTGCGATTCATAATTGCGGGGTGCGGGTAAGAGGCTGTGCATACCTTCCTCCACATTGAGGGAAGAGGCAGATTTCATGATATACCTTTGGGTCTGCACTCCAAGGGAGGTGGGCACCTGTGGGCTGGGGCAAATCCCTTAAACTGAGTCTTCCCAGAGCTGATCTCAGTGTCTGAAGTTCTGCAGTTGGGTGTGGCCCTGCCTGTGTGTGCGCTGGAGGAGGCTTAAGAGCCTGGCTCAGCAAGACAGGTTAAAAAGGGGGCCCATTCTGGGAGAACAGGCGGGCTTTGTGGTATCTCAGCACGTCAGGTGGCATCTTAAGAAGGAGCAACCCGTCACAGTTCTTTTTGTTTTCCAGAACCTCATTGGGTCAGTTACTGGTTTTGCAAAATGAAAACGATTCCAAAGCAGATACAAAAGTGTGGGGAGAAAATGGGGTGGGTGTCAGATACCTGTCTGCAGTTTGGACCTACCTCTGTTTACAAGAATTTGTTAAAGTATGTTTAGTCCCCATTGTATAAATTTGTATTGCCTATTGCAATGAAGAAGTCCACAGTAATTAATGCTTCTGCCCCTCCCAGACAGAGTATTTGAGAATCGCCCTTTTTGTTTTCAAATTAAATGAATGATTCACTGTGCCACTTAAAGTAACTCCTGTAGAGCCATTCTAGTGTGTGTCCTGCTAGGTAATGTGGGAGTAGTGTGGCCGGACCCTCTGCACTGTGTTTAAAATATATATACTTAAATCCTCCTCCAGAAAGAAACAGCCCCCCTTCCTCTATTCCTCCACTGTTACAACACACCTGCATTGGCATACTGTCAAATCCTCTGTTCCTGACATTATTTGGATCATCCACTGAATGGGGGAACTAATGGAAAATGTAACAAGAGGAGGGGACTGGTGGAGAATAACTGTTAGCCTGCCCATATCAATGATGAAAGGGACAGCTGAAGAGTCATCCTTTATCCCATAAAAACAGATGGCATCAAAGACCATATACAATGTATACAGCCAGATTGTCTATGCTCACCTCTAAACTCTGAGGGTAGCTTGAAAAATCAAACCCCAAAGTATCAACAGTAAAGCACACTTCCTGGCAGGGTGAGTAACTCAGTAGAAAGCAATTATCAACTGATTTTAAGTGGAAGCCTGCTGCTTTCTTAAATGACCTACTATACAGAGGGAATTTTATGACAGGGTACAATCCAAACATTAAAAAAAAAGAAACAAAGACAGATTTCTTGATTTCTGCATTTACAGTTTCAGGGCAGCAAAGAAAATAAGTATGTTTACCCCATCAACAGCAGATGGATGCAGGAAGAATTGGATTTTAGCTGTAAGGTTTAACCTGATGTATTAAAAAAGAAATAATGGGGAGAAAACTACCTCACTGTTTACACAATTTGACATGATTTTACACTGTTTACACAAGCTGGATTGGTACCCTAGGAAAGCACAGCTTCTGTGTTCTGGCTAAAATGATGTGGATTGCTTTTTGCTATACAATTGCTTTGAAGTCAACTATTTTACCAATAGATTTTACATAGGCTGTTTCTTAAAATTCATGAGCATGTAACAACATCATGCATGTTAATGGCAGAATCATTATTAGATCTAGGATAGACCTATCATTGGGGTCAAAATGGCAATTTATCCTTGTTGAGATGGTTCATTGGTCTTCCAAATCAGATTTTGTACTGGCAAGGCCACACATCCACTTTAAATTAAAATTTGGGGAAAGTGGGGCCTAGTTTTTCTGAAAATAGGGAATTTTTGTTTCAATTCTTTTTCAAATCCTCATGTTCCATATTTATAGGAAATGATTACAGAAGGAACTACATGTGACAGATATTAGTCATGCTGCTTAATGCATCAATTGGAAGTGCTCAGATACTACAGAGATGGGTGCTGTGACAAATATTGTCACCCCATGCAATATCTTTGGGGATCCTATTGCATTACAGTTATGAATGGTTTCTACATTATTGTGTTTTACTCCATGGATTATCACTGCTCCTACAGAAAATAAAACAGCTGGGGATAATTAAGGGGAAGCACTGAGGTTGAAAACACCTCCAGCGAAGTAACACTCCATGGGAAGGCTTGCATATATTGATTCAAACTGGGTTTTCAGAGACCAACAGACAAAGAAAGACCTTTGGGTATAAAAAGGCTGCATTTGAACTGAGGCAGGGCCTTCTTCTGATCTAGCAAATGGACAGAAACGTCTGTTCAATGGAGGGGTCTAACCCCCCTTTATGCTGGAAGGACATTGAACTACTAGGGCCCCATAAGACTGATGGGTAAGCTCTGGTAAACTTTTAGCATGCATATAGGAACTTGTGTGTTTTTTACATTTTCTCAGTAATGCTTTTACCTTAAAAATTAACATTACTTAGCAAAAGCTGTGTGGTAACATTACTTAGCAAAAGCTGTGCCAGCTATAACTGCTGGCAATACACTGCTCATAGCCGTTGGAGAGAAAGTAAAGCACTGGTGCTGGCCTGGATGCAGATTGGCTTGCTGGGGATATCTCAGTGTAAGGCAGGGAGCTCTGAGGCCTTAAAACTCCTGGTCAGGAGTGAGTGAGATGTGGGTCTCTGCCCAAGAGATGTGATGGCTGGGCACCAGAAACCTTAAGTGGGTGCCCCCAAGCCGGGGTATAGAGGTGCAGTTACCCTGGAACGGTGACAGGTGCGATATAAGAACCTGAATAAAATAGAATCCTAAATAAAATACAAATGATTACATAAGACTGAAACAATAATGCAGAATGACAGGTTTCGGAGTAACAGCCATGTTAGTCTGTATTCGCAAAAAGAAAAGGAGGACTTGTGGCACCTTAGAGACTAACCAATTTATTAGTTATTAGTTATTAGTTATTAGTCCTCCTTTTCTTTTTGTCAATAATGCAGAACTATTTTAAAAACATAAGGTTTAAAAGAAATATCAACATACAATAAGTTGGATGGTACAACAAATACTCATGCAAATCTATTTACTATAAGACAAGAATTGGAGATCGGTAACAGTAAGATGAATGTATGAGAAATGAATGACCAAACTACTAGAAAAGCAGTACTTGTGGCACCTTAGAGACTAACCAATTTATTTGAGCATAAGCTCACGAAAGCTTATGCTCAAATAAATTGGTTAGTCTCTAAGGTGCCACAAGTACTCCTTTTCTTTTTGCGAATACAGACTAACACGGCTGCTACTCTGAAACCTGTCAAACTGCTAGACAAATTGTTGGCTGACAAGTTCCCTTACACAGATGTGTTGAGTGCACTAAATTCAACCATCCATTTTTGCTCATTTGAAAGACATTGTTCCGGTGCGATATAATTATTTGTATTACTAGTGCGGGCAAGCTAGCCACTATGATTTGGGTGGTGGATTATTTATTATCATCTGTCTTCCAGAGTAACAAACCTGATTATTATATATATAAAAAGAAATCTCTGATATGTGGTAGCTAGAAAATGGATACAATTTCAAACTTAGATGCAGAAGTTAACCATCAGGGGACACAGAAAGAATGCTGGCAACAAGGCGCTTGGATGCCAATATTGCTCTGTGCAATATGAAATACTGAATGAGGTTCAGGCCAAGGATACAGATTTAAGGTGCTTATTGTTTTACTCTGTTCTGAGTTCTAGACATTAGTGACAAGGTTGCCTTGGAAATGCATTTGCAAGGTTGGGGGTCTCTGAAATCTGCCTGCAACCGATTTTTCTTAAAGCTTGTATGTGAAAGAGGGGGAAAGAGAGCATATCTGGCAAATCAGTTTACATTTGTCATCAATGTCAGTTATCTTTTAACTAGTAAGTCTCCTTCAAGGAGGCTGTCATGTAATTTCACAGTGCATAATAAGTGGGGGGAAAGTCACTAATGTGTTTAGGCTAAATTTCACTAGCAGGTCACCACAAAAGAAATAAATTAGTGGAATATTAAATCCTTTGGGTTTTGTGATTCTGATTTTAAAATATTTCTTCTTATAATGTAATTTTTAACATATTTTATCCTGTGTGTTTTATCCCAACTTGTAACTGTAGCAAATAAATACTGCTAGTTAAAGGTGAAGACCCCTCGCATGGTTTGGTTTGGAAGGGGCTTCTGTACTAATTACTGGGGCTTCAGCTTGAAGGGGGTGGCAAATTGAACCTCCATGTGGAACCACCCTCACCCCTGATGGTTTGGAGCACCCCTTACTCGAATTCTGGGGTTGGGCTTGGGACCTTTCTCACGGTACCCAGGACTGTGTGTCACCTTGTTACCACCTGCCTCCAGAGTGAGGGAGTCTTGGCTGTGGTCGCTGGGTTTTAGCTCTCTCACATCACCACCCCGTCAGCCACTCAAGCACTCTCCTCTGGGCTATGCCAGCCCTGTCTTTGCTTGCAGGTTAAGAATAAATGCACCCCAGTCCCTGAGTACCCTTGAAGTGTTCCCCTATGATAACCAGCCCCCAACAATGCTACTTACAGAAATCCCAGACCCTCTGCTCCTTTACCTTAACTCACTGCTCCTGTATAACACACAGTACTTGTGAGCACTTATAATAAAACAAAAGAAGGTTTATTTAAGAAAGAATAGAGATTCTTCTAGAAACAAGAGAGAGTGATGGAAGCAGATGGTTACAATACAAAACAAAATCAGAAAATGTGAACTACCAGGGCCTACACTTATTAATAGCTCCCTTGCCTATCAAACAAAGTAGACTTTCCCCCCAACATTCAGTCTGTTGAAGGGCTGGCTGGATTCACAGGAACCAGGATCCAATCTTTCATGACAGGTTTCAGAGTAGCAGCCGTGTTAGTCTGTATTCGCAAAAAGAAAAGGAGTACTTGTGGCACCTTAGAGACTAACAAATTTATTTTAGCATAAGCTTTCGTGAGCTACAACATGCATCCAACGAAGCGAGCTGTAGCTCACGAAAGCTGATGCTCAAATAAATTTGTTAGTCTCTAAGGTGCCACAAGTACTCCTTTTCTTTTTGTGAATCTTTCATCAGACACCCATGCTCTGCAAAATGTCTCCTTAGGGGATGGATGCAGAGTGCCTTTCTCCATGCTGTGATATACTGAATCAGTCTTTTGTCTTTCTTCACAGACAGTGTGAGCCCTTTTTTACCTCCAAGTGATAGTTTTCCATTGACTTTTCTGAGTTGATGCAACAGTGGACAATAGAGCAATACATTACATAACCAGCTACCCAGGAAGGGATGAAAACTCCCTCCCACTTGAATGGGCCAGCACTGAGACATATGATTCCCTCGTGGCTCATTTTTACTCCAAGATCATAAGGGCATAATTCTCAATATAGTTATATTATTCCTTAAATAATTGCAATGATTATGAGTATCAATAACTTAGAAGTGTCCAGTAGAGACCTTGCATGCTACTCTTCAGGGATAAATGCCATGAAAGCGGTGTATTGGGTGTAGTGAGTTTGCCAGGTTTGAGACAGGTGTTGCTTGTAAAGAACCACAAACCCTTTGCCTATTGCCACTAATGGGCTTCTGTGTCACAGTGTTCTGTACTGGGAATGGGTGACCCTTCCCAGGGCTTCAGGGCCATCTCACTATCTTTCACCATCTGGGGAACTGCTCATTAAGGGCCACTTCCCCCTCCCCCACACTTATTTCATAGAGTTTAAGGCTAGAGCGGATCATTAGATCACCTAGTCAGACCTCCTGTATAACACAGGCCATTGGACTTTATCAAGCTTCCCCTGTGTTAAGCCCAATAACTTGGATGAGATTAAATCATTCTCAGGCGACTAAACTGTTGTGTGCCACAAGCAGAAAAAAAACAGGGAACCACAATGAAATTGGAGGTTTCAGAGTAGCAGCCGTGTTAGTCTGTATTCGCAAAAAGAAAAGGAGTACTTGTGGCACCTTAGAGACTAACAAATTTATTTGAGCATAAGCTTTCGTAGGCTACAGCCTACTTCATTGGATGCATAGAATGGAACATATAGTAAGAAGATATATATATACATACAGAGAACATGAAAAAGTGGAGTAAGAGGCTAATTAATTAAGATGAGTTATTATCAGCAGGAGAAAAAAACTTCTGTAGTGATAATCAAGATGGTCCATTTAGACAAGAAGGTGTGAGGTTACTTAACATGGGGAAATAGATTCAATATGTGTAATGACCCAGCCACTCCCAGTCTCTATTCAAACCCAAGTTAATGGTATCTAGTTTGCATATTAATTCAAGCTCAGCAGTTTCTCGTTGGAGTCTGTTTTTGAAGCTTTCCTGTTGCAAAATTGCCACCCTTAAATCTTTTACTGAGTGGCCAGAGAGGTTGAAGTGTTCTCCTACCAGTTTTTGAATGTTATGATTCCTGATGTCAGATTTGTGTCCATTTATTCTTTTGCATAGAGACTATACGATTTGGCCAATGTACATGGCAGAGGGGCATTGCTGGCACATGATGGCATATATCACATTGGTAGATGTGCAGGTGAACGAGCCTCTGATGGCATGGCTAATGTGATTAGGTGCTATGATGGTGTCACTTGAATAAATATGTGGACAAAGTTGGCATCAGGCTTTGTTGCAAGGATAGGTTCCTGGTGTGTTTTTGTTGTGTGGTGTGTGGTTGCTGGAGAGTATTTGCTTCAGGTTGTGGGGCTGTCTGTAAGTGAGGACTGGTCTGTCTCCCAAGATCTGTGAGAGTGAGGGATCATTTTTCAGGATAGGTTGTAGATCTTTGATGATGCGCTGGAGAGGTTTTAGTTGGGGGCTGAAGGTGACAGCTAGTGGCGTTCTGTTATTTTCTTTGTTGGGCCTGCCCTGTAGTAGGTGTCTTCTGGCTCTTCACATGCCAGGAGCTGGTCTGAGCCCTCTTCCCTTAGGACAATGGGCCTGGGGTGTGTGGAGACATTTCTCCCCCTGCTGAAGATGAGTGCTGGGCTGAGGCAAGGATAGACAGTGCTCCATAGTCCATAGCACAATCGGTACTAGTTTCCTAGCTACTGTATTCAGCATTATGAAGCACTAGCTGCCCCTGCTTCAGTCTCGCAGCTCCCTGAAGTGAGGAGAGGGGTGTGTTTCCTCCCTTCCACTGTCCTATATGTGGTCGGGCCACTTCCTGCTCCCCAAAAGACCCCCTCACTTAAGCTAACTTCAGGATTCTCACCAAACACAGCCCTACTAATATGTGTCTAACACTTGAAATCTTAACATCTATTTTTACTCAATCTAGGTTAGTGTTCTCTCTCAGCAATTCATTGTTAATGTTTCTCCTGCTATGCTCCTGACACCAATGGGAATAAAAAGCATATTTTGACATTATGTGTAGTCAATATCTGGATTCTGTGGCATTTGAAGGATTTTAGGAGAATGTTAAAGTCTGTTTAAAACCAAATAGTGGTAATGTAGGCAAGCCCAATTTCCTTTACATTTTATTTTGTCTTGCATTTATATTTAATTAATATTTAGCATTATTCCCAGTGAGTGTCTCTTTTTGAACAAAATACTTTGAGTTCCTGACCTCACCCTTTCTTTCTCCTCCAGCAGAATAAATTCTTAACAAGGTGCTTAAAAAATGAAAAGCTCTATGGTATATATATGACCTTTTCACTTCACCTGCCCCGAGATACAGTCCCTCTGGGGTAGGTGTGGCTACCACAGCAATACCACACCGCAGTTCACAATATGAAGAGAGGGTGCATTAGCCACCTGAAAAGGCAGGGGAATTTATATATTTGGAATGTACTCAAGTTGGAATTGAGCCAGGACAGCATGGGTAAAACCTCTGCTCTTGCAGAAAGTACTACATTTTGTTTGGCTTTTAAACAGCTCAAAATGAACTGGGTCTTGGTATCAAATTTCACCTGAAAAGACAGCTCCCCCAGCAATTGAATGCTTCCGTGCATCATCCCAGGGTATTGTTTCACTTCTGACTCAGAGTGTTGAATCACTGGTCACCTCATGTTTTCCCTAGAGGATTCTCATCCGAGTACTAACCTAGCCTGATGCTGTTCAGCTAATGAGATATGAGTGGACTTAAGTCCAAAGCTGTATGGTGTAAATCTGAAAACTACACTGCGATTATCAGCGCTTCACAACAGAGCATGGGATTTTGCATTATACTCTTAGGTTGTGACACATATACAGTAAAATAGGTTAAGCATACAGAGGGTGGCTTTGATAATGAAAGTCAAATATGGTCTAATGATCATAGATATTGTTTTTGGACAAATAGGTTTTGGCAGCCAAGAGGTGTCTAACTATGAAAAGGGAACATGTGTAAACTTGTGCTGGATGCAGATTGGAGCAGCAAGTTATGTAGGTCTGCTTGGGCCTTTTAGGTGTAGTTCTGTTATCAGAAACCGGATCTGATAGATTGAATCACAATTAAATTTATATCAGTGTTAACAGACAAAGAAAAACATGAGGTAGCCCTCTAGAAAGCTGTTTGGTTTTCTTGGTCACAAAAAAACTTCTGAAAACCCAAGAAAGTCCTGTCATTAAGGAAAAGATCTACCATGTTTAATAAGAATGCAGCCAATAGAACCTAGTTTTATTCATTATTATACAAAGATGTAATAGGGCCATATAGAAATATATAGAAAAATGTCGAGAACTTAATTTAAAAAATGATATAATTTCTCTAGACTTTTTCAGAATTTTCTATAGAAATCTATAGCAGGGACATAAATTTGTATTAAATTCTGCACAATGGTTAAAAATTATAGAAAGAATATCATTTTTCTATTAAATTCCAAAATTTTTACCTTATATATGGAATGGGTTTCAACTAACAGGAAACATCACTGATTGGCACAGACTTTAGTGTTGTTACAAAAACAATTTTGCTGACCATTCGGAAGTACCCCAGGGACCACCACCATTCCATAGACCACTGCCTGACAACAAATATCACCTGTGCATCAGGCACCAACGATTAAACAGAGAGAGATGCCCAGAGATGTGATTAGTGATCTCCAAAAGGTATTAACTAGCAAGGTATGTGATATTTACACGACCCTCTACAGACAACTCAGGACTGGATGGTATATGCATTGCATGTGATAATGTGGCATTGAATGTAACATAAACAAAGCACTGCTGGGTGATCTTAAGAGTGAGCCATTACTGACTCACTAGGATATGGCGTAAGAGTCTGGATGTGGTAATGCGTCTTAGACCTCTCTTTTAAAACCATTAACTAACCCATTGAATCGGTTAATGAGTAAAACATGCTGTATCCATTTGGTTACTCCATGAAATAAGATGGATAAGACCCGAATCCTTATTGCAGAAACCAATCATGTTTTAAAGGAAGGCTGTCTCCAAGTGTGAAGGGAGGTATTCACAGGATACTATTCCACTTCAGCTCCAAATTGATTCAATTTAGAAGATGTGGGAGCTGACTAAAACAAACAGACTCATAACACTTAACATATGGGTGAGAGTTCCTCCTGTAAAATGGAAGGTAAATTTTCTATATTAATGTGTTTGCTCTGATGTGAGCAGGGTGTTGCTTACAGAGCTCTACTGTAAAGGTGAATTTCTCCCATTTATTAGCAAGAGATTTTTTGGTAACAGTTTTGCACATCTACCCAAGTCTGAGATGGTGGCAGGAGACTAACATCACATGGAACACGGTGAACAGAGATGTCATTTCATAAAAATTCAGGGCTACAACAAGAACAAGTGCCTTTTATGGCATAGTTGTTCAATGCCTTTTCTCCATTTCTAAGCTAAACCATTAGTCCTCCCTGCAAAAGTACACAGTTAAAATGGTTGTCTAGAAAGAGTTTCTGACCAGGAATGCGTGTGGTGTGTTTTTTTGCTTTGTTTTGGTTTGTGGTGTTTGTTTGGAGCGGGGGATTGTGTGTAAAGATGTGTATATTGGAAGCAAATTCTAAAGAATTGTGGAGATTATGAGGACAGCATCAGACAATCACATGGAAAAGGGATTTGCAGGCCAATATGATTTTTGTCAAAAACTGATATGCAATAAGTTTACCTTTTACATAGGGATTTAATTTTTCAAAGTACTTTGCCAACTTTAACTTATGCTCACATCACTCTTGTGAGTTAGGTAAAGACAATATGGCCCAGAAATGCTGTCATTTGGCCCTGAGTAGTGCAAAAGGGATGGAAAGCAAGGGAGATCTCCCCAGCTGGGAATTCCACCAGTGTGGGAAGTACCTAGCTGGCTGCTACTCCAACCTGCATTGTCCCACTGCGCTGTCTATTCTCAGCTGGTGACTGGTCCTATCACCTAATATCTCTGTTGTCTGTGTCATTCAAGGCACTAGAGCATCTCGTTCTTCAGTGCATCTCCCCAGAAGTGGGGCCAATACTCAGCATTGAGCAAGCAGGCTTTTGGGGAGGTTGGAGCACAGGCGGTAAAGTCTGAGTTTTTACAATATTAATCAAAAACAGTTTTCAGAAAAACCTGAAGACAGCAGCCATATTTCTGGACCTGACAGTAGCATCTGACATGGTCGGGCACATGGGGCTCTTTGTCAAATTGTCAAGTGCACTCCCAGCATGGACAGTCAATGTCAATGACCTTCTCCTCCACAACAGATGTTTCCAAGTGCACCTGGGAGACAGAATTAGCATATGGAAAAGACCAAACCAATGACACTCTACGGCTCTCTGCTGGCACCAATGCTTTTCAACTTGTACACAAATGACCTTGCACTCACTCAATCCTGCAAGCTCACATATGTAGATGATATTTGCTAAGGCATCCATGGATGGTCATTCCCAGAACTTGAAGACACCCTAAACGCTGACTTGATTAAGATGGCCGAATAGTGTAGTTGGTGTCATTTACAACCAAGTGTGACCAAGACAGTTTCAAGTGTTTTCCATCTTTACAATACCAGAGCAGACCAAGACCTGAATATCTTTCTCAATGGACATTGCTTGAAACATGATCCCACCCAGTCTACCTGTGAGTAACCCTAGATATAGCTCTCATATATCTTACCCACCTGAGGAAAACTATGGCTAAAGTGAAGACACGTAACAAACTTCTAAGCAAATTGGCCAGCACTTCACGGGAAGCAAACACTCAAATGCACCAACCATCTGGCTTAGCCCTCTATTACTCGGCAGCAGAATACAATGCTGTGGTCTGGCTCCATTCATCACATGTCAAGTTGGTTAACACACAACCATGCACATCATAACTGGGATAATTCAACCCACACCAGTACCAAGACCCCCCAAGTTAAGCACCATCACTTCTCCATACAGCCTTCAGGAGGATGCTACAGCCAGAATGGTTAAGAAGATCAGGGCAAACCCGAGCTGACCACTATACACAGACCTCTTCAACCACCCAAGAGCACACTTGTCATCGAGGCACCCGCTGTGGACCCATTTTCCGTGCCTAGATTTCTCTGCGTTATCGATGCGGCATGAAGAATGTTCCACAGCTGACATCAACAGTGGTGCAAGTAGGGTGGTAAGGTACAGTACGCCGGACCAGTAAGATATTTATAGCCGGTACTCTGCACCAGAACGACAGAGGAGGAGCAGAACGTGGGGTTGCTGGGTGACCCCATGCTGGCAGCTTCTCCAGAGCAGCTGTACCACCCCCACCCCCGCCCCCCAGCCCTTCCATGCAGCTGTGTCTCCTAAGTCCTGTCTGGGGTCTGTGCAGCAGCCCCATAGGAGGACAGGGCTGGGGGCAGGGCTGGGGGCAGTACGGCCGAGTCGGAGGAGCTTCTGGCATGGGGCCACTCAGCAGCCCCATGTTCTGCTCCTTTCGCTGCTGTGGTTCTGGAAAGCCTGGCGGTCTGGCGCAGAGGGAAGACAGAGCCCCCTCACACACCTCAGGTAACATGGGATGGATTATGGGGAGAGGAGAGAGAGAGCGTGGGGCCAGGGCTGGGGGTGGGGCAGGGAAGAGTCACGTGAGGAGTCATGTGCCCCCCTCCCCCTTTAGCTGGTGCAGCATACCGGTAAGAAATGAATTCTACTTGCACCACTGGACATCAGAAACCAGTCTCTTATAACTGACCCAAGCATGTGTGTACCCAGCTTTGCCACACCATTCATGGGCCCATCTGAACCATTTTGGAATGGGCCAGGGTGAATGTGCAGCCAGCCTTCACACCTGGGGCCAATGACAAGCTCCCACATGTGGCTGTGGCCAAAGACAGACAATATCACACATCACTGTGACTGTCCTCTGACCAGATTTGATGATGGTCTGAGTGCTCTGCACTTTCACTGATGAGGCTGCTGCAAATTGGCTTGGCAAACCCCACATCCGACAAGAAGAAAAATGGTCCTCTGGGGAGCATAGCAAGCGGATGTCATGAAGAACAGCCCTGAGTTCAGTACAGGACGAGCTCAAAGGGAAAAAAGAGTATAGCCAGCTCCACACACACGCATCCACCCACTGACCACCACCTTCCAGACAGCCCACCAGCAACTGGGTACAGCACAGAATATTGCAAATGGCAGCAATTCTGTATTGAGATAATTTCTCTCCCTATTTACTTCCCCAAGCCACTCTCTCTGCAGCTCCTTTTTGTGACAACACTCCTTCTAGCCACACCATCCACTTTGAACATTGACCAAGATCTCAGTTCAACCCCCTCCTTGGCCATGGAGTTCCCTAGTTACAGCTGCCCTTTGAACGAAGGAACAGCACAGTGTGATGCACCTGAAAAACTAATAGTGACTCTTTTGGATGGTAGTGGAATGACTTAACCAACGTTGCTATTATTTGTATTTCAGCAATGCCTAGGGACTAACTGAAAACTAGGCTCCCTTGTGCCAGTAAGTGCACAAACACAGAGTAGCAAATGATTCCTGCCCCAGAAAATTATATTCTAAATAGCCAGGCAGAGGAAAGCTAGGGAAAGGAATATAACCCACAAGCAAAGGGATGGTCTGCAAGTGTCATGTTTTTTCCACAATTATTTTGGTGGGGTAGGAGGACAGGATTGGTGGTGGATTTTTCAGCTGTTTGTCTGTGTGTTTGAATTCTTTGTGTTGGATGGAGTTAGCTAAAGAGAAAGAAAAAACAAAGGAGAGGGGACACTGATGGGTGGGAGATGAGAGGAAGGAGAGGGACAAAAGGGCAGGAAGGAAGAAGGGGAGCAAAGAGGGTAGATGGAGTGAGCCTGAGGTGAAGAAATTCTGTTTGCTGCTGCCCCTACCACCTGCCACAATCAGCTCAAGGGAGAGAATGTCCAGAGAGAAAACTTTGTAGAAGACTGTGATTCTATCATTGGTGTCTGACCATATCTGCTTGAACTGCTTTTGCTAGCTGGAGATAGGGATTTTTAGAGCAGTGGTTCTCAAACTTTTGTACTGGTGACCCCTTTCACATAGCAAGCCTCTGAGTGTGACCCCCCCATATAAATTAAAAATACTTTTTTATATATTTAACACCATTATAAATGCTGGAGGCAAAGCAGGGTTTGGGGTGGAAGCTGACAGCTCGCGACCCCCCATGTAATAACCTCGGGACCCCCTGAAGAGACCCGACCCCCAGTTTGGGAACCCCTGGTTTAGAGGGTTGGATGTTGTAATGGGTGTCAGGCAATCTGGGTTCAATTCACCTCTCAGCCATAGAATTTATGTTATCTTGAGCAAGTCACTAATTCTATACTTTATCTCAGTTCCCCATCTGTGAAGTGGGGATAATACATCCTATCTCGCAGGAAGCTGTGTTGTGTGGATAAAATCCATTAATACCTGTGAGGCACTAAGATAGAAGGCAGTGAGGATGGTGTGGATTCACACTGAGAGTTAAATTATATTTATGTGAAATTCTGAAATCTGTCTACTCTAAAGTCCTGTGTATTTTATATGAGGAATGTTTGTGATCAAACATCTGAGAATTCAGTTTCAAATCTTATTTTTCCTTCCTGGTTAGTGGCTGATTGATACTTTCTCACCCCTTCAGCTGCCTCCAATTGGAATAAAGCTAAGTGGTATTTTGAGGAGGATGGTTACACAGGGTTTGAGCTGATATGCTCATTAACAGAGCATCTTTCCACCATCCCTCATTCCCTCCCCACCTAATACACACACCATAAGATCCTCCCAAAACCACCCATTCAGGTGAAGGAGTCACACACAACCATCTGGTCAGAGATGCATTTTTTGGTGCCCAAGGTCAGGGCTGGTTGAACAAACATCCCGGAGATGACAGGGATGCAGTCACTCCTCTTGGAAGTGGGAGTAGTGTTCATCTTGCTGCAGAGAGACGATTCTATCTTATGCAGAGCATTAACTGAATTATCAACCTCGGCTTCTGTTCCTCCCTGGAACAGGGCTGATGTAAAGTGGGGAAAAAATGAACTGAAAAAATGAAAAATGGGGCTCCAGACATTTATTAGATATCTGAAGCAGGCTGTAAATGTCACCAGGGCAGATGATGATGAGCAGGGGGACAACAACACTGGACATCTTCTCTCTTCAGTTCTTTCTTATCCTAGTGCCTTAGGGGTTTAGCATCCAATCTTGCTTCCCTTGAAGTCAATAGTTTTGCCATTGACTTAAAGGGGATAAGGATCCAGCCCTTAATTTTAATTTCCACTTATATCCTCACCCTAAGCACTATTGTCTGCTTTGTTAATGAACTTTCCTAACTCATTGTTTGTTCCAGCACAAGTAATTGCTCCACCTCTGTTCTATGTAGTAAAATAAATGGAAAAATCCAGCCAAATAATTGATAAATATGGACTGTGCTATTTATAGCCTCTCTGGAAAGCGGTGAGGAGTGAGAAGGCGGCTGTCATTGTTGAAGCATGAAAAGCTTCAACCTAGGCAATCTGAGAATGCAAACACGTATCTCGGCAGGAGGGAAGGGTGCACTGGCTTTCTTTCCAGAAAAAGAAATGAAAGCTTACTGTGTTCAGCAGCTGCCTTTGGACCATCTAAAATAAAACCCCTTTGCACTGATTCTTATCTACCTCAGCTCCTATCACCTTGAAGAAAATCAATTCAAGTAAAACACCAGCCCCTTGCTGAGATGCATCATCGGAAGAAAAAAAGAAAAAGAAATTTTTCCTAAGTTGGAAACCTCTGCAGTGCATGTCACTGCATTTTCATGTCTAGTCTAGAGCTGACCAATCTAGAGGTATCTATCAGTAGGGCTGTATGTACTGTACGGTCCACCAGGTACACCAGGGATAATTGCAGACACAGTATGCTGCAAGGCAAAATTAGCTGGGTTCCATGGAGATACCAATGTTCTGGGCTCCATCTAGGGCCAAATAAACTGCCTGAAGCACCTTCTCCTGTTTTCATTAGTGGCTAGAATTTTCAAAGCAGCTCAAGGGAGGGAGGTTACCCAGCTCCGACCATAACCCGCTCAGGCCCTTTGAAAATCTCAGCCATTACGATGGTTCTTCTTTCCTGGCTGTGGACCTCTTTGCAAAAGCTCTGATGGAGTCCCATCCTACTATGTTCAGATAGAGGTGTTCAAAGACGCCTTTACCTCAGAGTCTGCTCTCCAGCACCCATCCCATGTTCAAAAAACAAAGCATGCATAGTCTCAATGATCCGCCCCAAAGAGTTGAGAAAGAAATGAACCTTTTGGGTCTGAGTTTTAATTCTGGACAGCACTTAGATACCACAATGATAGGCACTCTCTGGAATCATTTTTTCTCTCTGCTTGTTCTTTCTTTTTCTTTCCCCCTCTCCAATTTACCTATCGGGTGGGATTTTCAGAAGTGGGCATCATTGGCCTTGTTCCGCTCCCACTGAAGTCAATGAGAGATTTACAACTGACTTCAATGGGAGCTGGAGCCATTACTAAGCACTTGGTAAAATCTGACTGGTATTTTCTTGTTTGTTCCCTAGTCTTCAGGCTCCAATTTCCCCATCACTTTCTTTGTAACTCTCATTCATACTTATTTGTTCAGGACGTTGTCTTCCCTGCTGCCTCATGAACAGGTTTTCTTTTGTCCTCCCACGCCCTGTCACAATCCGGAGCTCGCCTCTGTTAGCTACCTGAACATGGTGGCTGTTTGGCTCAGTTGGCTTGAGGCTTGCCACTTGTGGAATGGCCCAGGGTCAGTGTGAGGCATTGTTTCCACTCTGATTGGATTTGTGGGATGACTGGGAAGCTTCTGAGAGGGAGGTAAAAGTGTAAAGCAGAGCTAAGAAATGAAAAAATGTAAGGCAGAGCCAGTGAAGCAGAGCCAAGAACTGAATGAGTATGTGTGTGTGTGCGTGCTCGCTCACTCTTTTGGGGGAACGACAATACTCCATAGCTTACAATGTCCTCATTCCTAGCATGCTCTCATGCAAACATTCTCCTAAATGCTGGACAGAATAACTCCAAAAAATAAAAAATAACCAGCCAACTACTCCAAGATAGTCAAAGGTACCAGACCTGGTATGGGCCTTATTAAACTAAACAAACTTTGAGCTGCTCTGCCAAGTAGTCTGAGATACAATGTTCTCTCTCTATCTCTCTCAAAAAAAGAACAATTTTCAAACAGTGCAATATATCTGATTTTTCAAGCTCTTATACCTAAAAAATGTCTTGGCTATTTTCCTCTTTATCCCCTCCGCAGCTCAGCTTTAAAAAAAAAAGTCTTCTGCCAGAAGTGTGCATATGAGAAATTTCCAAAAGATCAGTTGAGTTTTGGCAAATATGGGGAGGAGCAGAAAATGGGGCTAAGCTGCACAAGTTTTATGATGGAGAAACTACCTTCTCTGCATAATAAGGAACAAAAGATCATGGCTTAAGTGTCATTGAACAAGGGATCTGAAAGGAAAGCTAATGAAATGTGGATGTTGGAGCACTTACAATAGTTCTGAAACAGCTGGCAATCAAGAATAGGAATGACTTTTTATTACAAAATAAAAGTTATATTTCAGATAATCTTGCCACAAGGGAAGATTCTACAAGCTGTATAATGTATTTTTGCAGATCTTTGGCTAGCCAGAAAAAGTATCTGAATTTTCCATTGTATCTAGTTACCAGAGCTATGAAGCACTTTTGTTTAAAAAGCCTATGAAACTATGCAAAATTCATAGACAAAATAAAAAAGATCTATTTGCTTATACTGTTCGTCACCCTGCCAATGCATGATCTATTTCACACAGGACATTTTCTAGCACTTTTGCTCTGTCTTGTTTTAAAAGTCCCAAGCAATATAGCTTGTACCACTTCCCTGTGCAGGTTATTCCAGAATTTAATAGCTCTCACTCAGAAATGTTTTGGTTTTTTAATATCCAGTGTGATTTTTCCCTTTTGTAATCTTATCCTTCTCTCTTTGGTTTCTACATCCTTTTAGATAGCTATGTCCTGATACAATTTCCCCATTTGTCATTGCATAATTAAATGATACGTCTCTAACTTTCGTAATCACCCAGCCTCAGAATTTGTGACTTTGCTTTCTGAAATTTGGTGCTGTCTTTCTGTTTGCAAGCTGTACAGACTAAATACTGTACTTCTAGGTCAATTGCATGACAACCATAAAGAAGAGGACTGTCATCTCCCTGTTGTGTGAAATGGCTTTGCACATACAGCCCAAATTTGCACTGGTCTTTTTAGCTGCTGTATCACATTACAAACACATTTCACTAGCATCCCCAGGTCTCAGTCAACATTACTGACTCCCAGGTTTCTCTTTTCTCCCCTTTCAATGTGTGTTCTGGATTATAAACTAGTTTTATTAGCTTTGCTATTTTCTGTCCATGCATCTAATCTCTCTAGGTCCCTTATATTATGTCTCTCTTCTTAATGGTTTTTGCAACTCCTCCCAATTTAGTATCATATGCAAATTTCACTAAAGTACTATTTGCTTGCTCTTCTAGCTCATTAATGAAGATGTTAAATGGGATTAATCTTAATGCCTACGCCAGTAGTATCCTACTAGATCACCTCTCTACAACTCAATAATTTGCTATATATCAATATCCTTTGTTTGCAATCTTGTCAGCAATTTTTCAGTCCATATGATAACTTAAGAGTGGCTTGGATGGAAACTAATTGTTGAACTAATATCTTGCAAAACACAGTATTAAATCCTTAACTAAAATCCAAATATACAACATCTGCAGTGATCCTGTCTTCCGCTGGTTTGGTGATTTAAAATAAAACAGTCAAGTTTGTCAGGCAAGATTTGTTCTCAGTCGTTGCCACTTATTGCTGGTGGTTCACTTAGATTTTGTCACTTTTACTCATGTTGAAAACAACCTTATTCCACAAGCAGTCCCATAAAAATCAATGAGACTACTTGAGATGTAAAGAACTACTCATGATTAAGGGTGGAAGAATCTGGCCCTATATTTTAATGGGTATTTTCTGTGTATTTGGTTTAACTATTTTACTATGGATTAAGTTCCATCTAGGGTATGATGTTTGCTAGGATTGCTTTTCTTTCCTCTTTTTTAAAGATTAGTATTATATTTTCTTATCTCTAGTATCTCCCCTGTTATCTATAATCTTTTCTCTACCCCCTTCTCCCCACCCCACCCCCAAAATATTGCACCAGTTTAATTTAAATTGATATATTGGTTTAATTTCAACCAGTTCCTAATCAATGTAAATTAAAGTGAACTTAACCAAAATAACAGCAGCCACACAGAGGTTAGCATTAGTTTAACTAAATCAGTTTACAATAACACCATCACTTAAACTGGTGCAACTTTCTACTGTAGACCAGGCATGTGACTTATAAAATACAATTGTCAGCAGTTAATGCCCTAGGATATCAGTAAGATAAGCTGAATTCTATATGTTCACATTTTCCAAGCTATTTTAAGCAGTTTTCCTTCCTTCTATTTCAAACTTTTGAATATTGTGGAAAGGGACCTCCTTCACCTAGCTGGACTTAGTGCTTCTCCCTCTGGCTGTGGGCAGGCCTGGAGTAAAGCAATCCCACTCTGGAGAGTTTTTATTCCTCACTTGGATTTATTTTCCAATATTTACAAGGTGAGCCTCAGGGCAGGCCCGAGCAGTATTCTTCAGCTAAACAAAAGAAACTAGATCATAACACAAAAAGGGAATATTTTTCCTACCGCCTCTCCGGGGTGCTGCCCTGTTATGCTAGCTGACCTGAGATAACTTCTTTTCAGTTCATAGCCAAAGAGCCTTCACCATTCTAGGGCTGACATACCTACCACTCTCTTATAGCTGTCCGGCCTGACTTTGTCACAATATATATTATCTTGTTGATGACAGATTTGATAACAGTGTAAATTATCTCAGTCTCTTTTGCTGCACATTATTTATTATTCATCTTCCTTTATTAATGGACCAGCTTTCTCCCTGTTTCCTAATTCCTCCAATACATTTCTAAAAGTCCTTCATATTCCCCTCAATAACTCTGGCAAGCGTTAACTCATTTTGCTTCTTTGTCGCCTGGTATCAAGTTTCGCTGCAAACCTGAAACTTAGCAGAGGTTCTTTGAAAGGTTCATAAACCTTCCAAATAAGGCAGGATCCAATTTCAAGTGAATTTGCTTCCATTTATGGATTTCTGTCAAAACCAAACAAAACTTATGGTGGTAGCAATAAGACAAATTTCTCCCCAAGGTCAATGGAGTTATGAATTTGGTCCAGTGTCTTCTGACAAAGCCTTACATTTTTGCCTGTTTTAATGCACAAATAGGTGTGATTTTTGACTGAGCTTTGTTTTCAATTTTAGAGTTGTTCAAACCCAGAACTTAACGCAAATCTCAGAAGGGAAAAAACCCATGCAGATCAGAACTGAGGAAGAGGTTTGCATGAACCCCTATTAATTGTAATTCCACCCAGCTTTACTAGTTACTGAAAGGTCTATGAGCTCTCACGGATATTTGAGAACTGGTCTTTGCATAAAACCTTGATATTGATAGGGCCAAATTATGCCACCGAAAATGCAGAGGTGCTCTGGGAAAAAGGAAGAGACGCACCAGCCAATCAACTGCTGGAGGCATTATGTCTGCAGAAGCTAAAATGCCTCCCTGGGGTCAGATTTTCAAAAGATCTCCTCTCCCCTACAGGCATCTAAATGAAGTGGTGGGATTTTCAGAAATGCTCAGCACCCAGCAGCTCCCACTGAGAACAGTTGGGGATCTCTGCTTTCGCACCAAAAGAATAGTGGGAATTGTCGGCTGCTGAGCACTCTGGAAAATCTGACCATTGCATTTAGATTCCTAAATGGGAGTTGAGCTATTGTGAAAATCTGGCCATTAGTATAGCTAGCTCTCTCCTAATCCTACCAATATGAAGGAGGTGTGTTTTTGGCTTTGTCAAAAAATGTCCCTTCAGGGCCAGCCATAACGGCAGGCACTATTAGCTATTCCCTCCCGACTCAGACGTTTGCACGCTGGAGTGCCAAGAGCCACATTATGTCTGCCTTTTTCTGGCTTCCACCCAATTTCCCCCACTATGAATGTGAATCCAGCAGGGCTAGTCTTAATTTAGCCTTGATTGTTTATATATTCCACTGCCGTGGGATGATTGGCCCTGATTTTCCACCTGTTACACCAGTTCTGTGCCAGAATAACTCCATTGACTTGTATACAAGAGTGGAGAATTGGGCCTTTTGTAGTAAGAGTATTTTATCCATTACTCTGTGTGTGTGTGGGTGTGTGTGTGTGTGTGTGTGTTGAAGGAAAGGTCTTTATTTCTGTTTGCCTTCTCCCTAGTTTGTAATTAGGCCAATCAGTGTGCTTAGGCAAAAACCAAGGAGATAACATCATTATGATTCTTTGGAGAATGAGCCTCTGTTCTGGTTGAAACCATGTATCACAGATTACTGTATATAATTACTGTTGTTTCTGAGTGTCAAGAGATTTTACAAGTACCTTTTCAAATGAAAATTGATCAAGGCTGACTATCCAAGGAAATGAAAAAGCAAAGTTCAAAAAGTCTGTTCTAGGAGGCTTCAATGTATAGTGTATGGGGGCTTCAAATGAAACTGTTAGGAATTCACAGAGGGCCCCAGTTCTTGCACTGGTCTGCTGTGGAGGTTGTTTTAACTGGGAAACCGTAATAAGAGAGTCTAGAATGTAATAAAAAAAATGGTTACCTTTTGGAATTTCAACAGATGGTTCTGTGGTTAGATTTCTTTCCTTTACTCCCATACAAACTAAAATCCATGCCAGCTATTAGTCATTTCACTTAAAATAACTACACTCTTAGGAAAAAGGTAAAGCACTTCAATATTTACATTATTATGGAAGACTTCTATCTGTCTAGACCACGGGTGGGCGAACTTTTTGGCCGGAGGGCCACATCGGGGTTGTGAAACAGTATGGAGGGCCGGGTAGGGAAGGCTGTGCCTTCCCAAACAGCCTGGCCCCCGCCCCCTATCTGCCCCTCCCACTTCCCGCCTCCTGCCTGCCCCCCTCAGAACCCCCGACCCATCCAACCCCCCCCCCCCCCCGATCCCTGTCCCCTGACTGCCCCCTCCCAGGACCCTCCGCCACCCTGGGACCCTACCCCCTATCCAACCCCCCCTGCTCCCTGTTTCCTGATGGGCACGCCTCCCCCCCTCAAGAAGCTCTGCCCCATCCAACCACTCCCTGTCCCCTGTCTGTCCCCGGGACCTCCTGCCCCTTATCCAACCCCCCCTCCCTACCCCCTTACCATGCTGCTCAGAGCAGCAGGACAGGCTTATTGGAAAGCCTGCGAGGTGGGCAGGCACAAGCTGTGGTGCCCGCGCGCGCAGCGAGCTGAGGCTGTGGGTGAGGGGGGACAGCAGGGGAGGGGCCGGGGGCTAGCCTCCCCAGCTGGGAGCTCAAGGGCCGGGCAGGATGGTCCCGTGGGCCAGATGTGGCCTGCGGGCCGTAGTTTGCTCACTTCTGGCCTAGACGATAAGAGAGGGCTCCGTTTCCAGGGCTTTTTGTTTTGGGATCCTCCTTGGATCGCAACATTTCCCTCTTTATGTCCTAATCCAAGGCATAACATTTAGGTCAATAAAAGGATGGACATGGCTCCCTTTGGAGCTCATGAGTGTCTCTCCAAACCTCAGCCAGAAAGAGGATTACTTCAGAGCGTCCCAATTGGAGCTGAGCATGATAACGTCACAAGGAGCAGTTCTGTATCAGCCAGACATTCATGAGGATGATGGAATTTACCTTAAAAGATTCTGGGTGTATCTTTGTCCATTGGTTTCTCCCGCTCCCATCTTTGTCTTTTACAATAAATATGTCTGACAACATTTACATAGCGTCTTTCATCCTCAAGTGATTTGCAAACTGCATATGGTCTATACATACTGCCACTGCTTTGCAGTGCAGGTCAGCAGCAGGTAATTGATACAGAGCACACGACACATCAGTGTGGGAGAGTTTTAGCTAAGGACAGCCTACTTTCATGGCAGGTTCCATAGAACCTTACAGAGCGGATGGAGGCTCCCCCAGAAGGACGCCTGCTTCATGAAATTCAGTTTCCAGGATGAAGGGCTGAGTCAGCCCTTCCAGGATTCACACTTGTTTCAAGGAGTTGAAATATTTCCACTCAGAAAATTGGGCTCCTATGCCATCTCCCCCTCGCTCTAGCTCCTGTCCTTTTCTCCTTTTTTGGGTGCCTTCTCTCTGTCACTTCTTTTTTTCTGTCCTTTTCTCTTTTTTTCTCTCTGTTCCAGTGATCAAACATGAGGAATTGGAGCCAGGAATCCCAGAGTTCTAATCTGGGCTCTCAAACTGATTTACTTTCTAGCTTTGCACCAGTTGCAACTTTTCAAAGGCAAATTCAGCCATGGTATAAGTCTGGGGTGGCCAAACCGTGGCACATGAGCTGAATACAGCTCTTTTACAGTTAAAGTGCAGCTTGCAGAGCCCTCTACACTCCTCCACCATTTTCCGCCTATCAGACTGGGAGATGGAGATCAGGGCTTCTTCCCTGCAGTGGGATGGTGGGCCTAGAGGTTTCTGCCAAGTGGGACATGCCTGCCAGGGCTTGGGGCTTCAGCAGGAGCAGAGCTGGAGCCCAGGCCCCAGCAGGCGCCTGTCACGGAGTCACCGGGCAATTCTCTGGAACTATTCCATACGAAGCCAGTCAGGACTCTGGGGGAGCCTCCTCTCTGAGAGCAGACTGTCTCCAGGGCAAGAAGCTTACACAGCTTCGACCTTCCTGAGTCTGACCTCGGAGCATTTAGCATCCCCTTCTCACACCATGCACTTCCCACAGCGAGTCCGCAGAGGTGGGGCTCCTGGGGAAGCCAGTGCGTCCTGCACCCTAATTCCACAGTCAGACGTGACTCTCAGCCAGCCAGTAAAACAGAAGGTTTATTAGATGACAGGAACATGGTCTAAAACAGAGCTTGTAGGTACAGAGAACAGGACCCCTCAGTCAGGTCCGTCTTGGGGGGCAGGGAGGCCAGAGCCCCATCTGGGCCTCCCTCCATTTCCCCAGCCAGCTCCAAACTGAAACTCTCCAGGCCCCCCTCAGGCCTTTGTCTCTTTTCTGGGCTAGGAGGTCACCTGATCTTTTTGTTCTCCAAACCTTCAGTTGGTGTGCCCAGCCCACCAGTTGCCAGGAGACAGGGTGTTGGCCATTCTCCCTGCAGACAGCATCACACTGGCCCGCAAAGACTCTACAACAATCACACAGCTTATCCCACCACCAAGATACTTAAGAACTGCATAGGGGAAACTGAGGCACCCACACAGTATTCAGAGAAAACATTATGAACATTCCCAGTTTGTCACAGAAGTTTGCTGAACATTTTGAATTTGATAAATCAGAAAATGGTGATTGAAAAAACGTTTCATTGCAATTTTTCCGACCAGCTCTAATCATTACCCGATTTTATAGCCTGGGAACAGACAAGTGGGACCAGATTCAGTTCTCGCATATGCAAGGGACTATCTGTTAGCCTCAGCATCATTTTCTGCCACTTATGCTGGGGTGGCCAAATTTCCTGACTGTCTGAGCCGCATACGACAATCTTCAGAAGTTTGAGAGCTGGGGCATGCCTGCCAGGGCTGGGGGCTCCAGCCCTACAAGAAAGGGGGTCTCAGGGCTCCAGCCCCATGGGGCAGAAGTTTTAAGCCCCAGCAGGTGTGCCCCATGGGGCTGGAGCCCTGAGACCCCCTTTCTTGTAGGGCTGGAGCCCCCAGCCCTGGCAGGCATGCCCCAGCTCTCAAACTTCTGAAGATTGTCGTATGCGGCTCAGACAGTCAGGAAATTTGGCCACCCCAGCATAAGTGGCAGAAAATGATGCTGAGGCTAACAGATAGTCCCTTGCATATGCGAGAACTGAATCTGGTCCCACTTGTCTGTTCCCAGGCTATAAAATCGGGTAATGATTAGAGCTGGTCGGAAAAATTGCAATGAAACGTTTTTTCAATCACCATTTTCTGATTTATCAAATTCAAAATGTTCAGCAGAGAGGGCTGGATGTCTGACAATGGTCCGATGGAACACAGGGAGTTCTGAAGGAAACCCAACTAGTTTCCTGCCAGGTCGCTTGCCTAGCTCCTAGACAGTTTGCCTGGTGGAATGCCTCAGAGTCTGGGACCCCAGGGCTTCCGCAGTCCACGGCTCCAGGGCAGCCTGCTATGCAGACTGTGTTGGGGTCGAGGACCCCAGAGCTCCCAAGTTCATGGTTTTGGGGCAGCCCACCAGGTGACTGTATCTGAGCCAGGGCTCCATTCCCTTGCAGAGAGAATTTCATTTTCATTCTGAATCAGAAGAAAACCACATTTTGTGATATTGAAATCCTCTGCAAAATGCAATTACCTTTTTCTGCCCAGCTCTAGTAATGATGCTTACCTAACTCACAGGGATGCTGAGACCAGCTGGTTATTGTTTGAAGAGTGCTTTGAAGGGCGAAGCATTATGATTCCCACTTTCTCTGGTCTGTTGAGCCAATTTCCCTTCGTTCTTTCTCCTCTTTTTGCCCATTAGTCTTTTCTTCACTCCTTTGTCCTCATTGCAGGTTCAGCAGCAGTAATGCTCCACACAGAATTGCTGAAGGTTTCCAGAGAAATTGTCTGGGATTCTAGACAGTTTCACTCTCCAGCATCTTCTTTGTGTAAAGCCTGTTTGTCCTTGATGGAAAAAATGGACTAGCAGAAGCCTGTTTCATTTTTGCATCAAACTCTTACATAACGAGTTGACTTCAAAGGAAAATGTTAGACTAGGCTCATCTGAGTGTAGTCATCTTTCTGCAACCAGGTTCTTGCATAAAAGTGCTCTGGAGGGAAACAAGGCCACTTACCGATTTAGATTTGGCACCTTAGTTAGTTGCTTATGCCACTTTACACTGGGAGAGCAGTGTATAATAGCCGTAAAGCACTGAGAATCAGGCCCTTGCCTCAGTGAGTGCTTAATATCGTGCTAGTTAACATGTTCTAACATGATGTAATTTTCCAGTGCAGACAGGATCTAAGTAAGTGGAAATCAGCCAGTCAAATCTGCGAAGCTGGAGGTAGATGGAAGGAGAGGGCTGAAATGGCCACCCCTCTAGCTTCATGTTCCTTTCCTTAAACCTATTCCCAACTTCCCTAGTGACATGTTCATCCCACTCAAACCCATTCCCAGGCCCCTCTCCTTATCACCTTCTCACTGCCATGCCACCTCAAACCATCGCTTCTCTCCCGAGCCTCGCTCCATTTCCATCCTATCATTTCCCCATCACCAGTGATGTGTAGCCCTTTGTTCCATTCTTTCCTGTTTGAGCCTTCAATCAATTGAAAGGGTATACTTTCCCCCTTACCCATCTCACCCCCGCCCCGCCCAGAAACATGATTTCCCAACTCAAGCCCCCAATGCCAAAGCATTGTGAATACCACCTTCCCCCCTTCTGCCCCAGAGCAAGCTCCCATCCCCCTGTTGAGTTACCAAACCCATAAGGCAATGCCCTGCTTGCTACCCCCTAATGCTAGACCTGGCTTTTATATGCTGAAAACCAGTTATTGTAGCACAGGTGGGCCATGGAGTTTTTATAGCATGTTGGGGGGCCTCAGAAAGAAAAGGTCTGAGAACCCCTGTCATAAGGTACCATCATCTTCTGCCGTCTCCCCCCACTGCCACTTGTGAAACCTGCAGAAAAGATGCCCTAGTTTGGTTCATTATATTTCTGGCCAGCCCAAGAAATTTATTTTTTATTTTCACTAATTCACCAAATTGAAGTTGGCAGCATATGAGGGGACCTGCTTCTGGGGATTCAAACATAATATTTGTCAGAGACTATAGTGGGCTTTGGACTGCTGGATGGTGAGCACAAATTCTGTTTGTTTTAGGATGAGCAATAGCTGTCAGTTAATGTGGCTGAGAGTCAGTTTTGATTTATTCTTTTCACATCCTCCTTTTTCCTTGTAAATTTAGCAGCAGCTGGGCATCTACATTTGTCATGTGCCAGTATCTACAGTTAGAAGCTTCTCCTGCCTCCCCAGCACCAGATGTACAAGATCTGAAAAGGGCTACCCAAGCACCATGTGATTTAAGAGTTGTGTCAGTAGTTATTTTTATTGATCAGTTGAATGAAAGAGCACATGAAGCCCACACAAATATGGCACCAGAAAGTACATTATTCATTCTGTCCTGGAAAAACAATTACTTTCTTAGATGTTGGGTCAAACTAATGCCTAGTATAACCACCTGGCCTCTATCAGAGTTACACCAGGAGTGAATGTGGCCCATCACACATAAAAGCTAAAGTAAGTGCATGGTTTTCCCCATTGCTGATTCTTTCTCCATTAGGCACTATGCACCTCTATAGTGGGTAAATGCAGCCTATGCACTTTCTGCCTTGACACATTAACAACTGCTCCAAGGAATAAATTGCACATAATAAGCTATGTATGCACAGTTCCCAAGATGTTGTGTCTGATTTTTTTTCCCTACTGGCACCTGGCTAGTAAGGGAAGAGGGAAAAAATACAGGAAGAGATTTATAGGTGATACTAATATATGAAAGGGAAACAGCCACCAAGGACTTGATTCCCCACCGCCTCACTCCTTGGCTAGTCATCTGTACTTGTGTAAAGTAGGTGTAAAATGATGCTGTTGCCACGTGAGGCTTCTCCCCCAGCTCCCAAGCATGCACTGCCACACCCAGGTCTGGTCTCCATTACAGACCTATATTGGTATAACTACGTTGCTCAGGGGCGTGAAAAATCCACACCTCCGAGTGCCGTAGTTATAACCACCTAACCCCCCCATGCAGACAGCGCTACATCAGTAGGCGAGCTGCTCCCACTGACATAGCTACCGCCTCTCAGGGAGGTGGATTAACTAAGCAGATGCAAGAGCTCTCTTCCGTCGGCTTAGAACGTCTTCTTTACTGTGCTACGGCTGCGCAGCTGCATCGGTGCCGCTGTGCTGATGAAGCGTTTTAAGTGTAGACGTGCCCCCAGTCTTTTGCAAGGAGGTTTATTTTCCTTAACAGAAGTTAGCAAACACACAGGAAAACAGTCTTTCAACTCCTTCCTCAGCCTCAGGCTTCAGGGCCACCCCTTGCACGGGTCTCTGGCACTCCTGCTACTGGCAGCTTCCAGGTTTCAGTCAGTTCTGCTCCCTTCCAGGCCAGCAGCCCTAGGGCTGCTTCCCTGAGCCCCAAGCCCCGTCCTCCAGAAACCCACCACAGGCGCTAACTCCATTCCAGCGTGACTTTTCTTCCCCAGGATACAACCATCTCCTAACTGCCCCCTAGCACCCCTTTTAGGCCCAGGTGCATCCCAGACATCTTTAAAGGCCTGGATTGGACTCACCTATAAAGTGGATAGAAAGCTGGCTAGATCGTCGGGCTCAACGGGTAGTGATCAACAGCTCAATGTCTAGCTGGTAGCAGGTATCAAGCGGAGTGCCCCCAGGGTTGGTCCCGGGGCAGGTTTTGTTCAACATCTTCATCAATGATCTGAATGATGGTGTAGATTGCACCCTCAGCAAGTTCATAGAATCATAGAATCATAGAATATCAGGGTTGGAAGGGACCCCAGAAGGTCATCTAGTCCAACCCCCTGCTCGAAGCAGGACCAAGTCCCAGTTAAATCATCCCAGCCAGGGCTTTGTCAAGCCTGACCTTAAAAACCTCTAAGGAAGGAGATTCTACCACCTCCCTAGGTAACGCATTCCAGTGTTTCACCACCCTCCTAGTGAAAAAGTTTTTCCTAATATCCAATCTAAACCTCCCCCATTGCAACTTGAGACCATTACTCCTCGTTCTGTCATCTGCTACCATTGAGAACAGTCTAGAGCCATCCTCTTTGGAACCCCCTTTCAGGTAGTTGAAAGCAGCTATCAAATCCCCCCTCATTCTTCTCTTCTGCAGACTAAACAATCCCAGCTCCCTCAGCCTCTCCTCATAAGTCATGTGCTCTAGACCCCTAATCATTTTTGTTGCCCTTCGCTGGACTCTCTCCAATTTATCCACATCCTTCTTGTAGTGTGGGGCCCAAAACTGGACACAGTACTCCAGATGAGGCCTCACCAGTGTCAAATAGAGGGGAACGATCACGTCCCTCGATCTGCTCGCTATGCCCCTACTTATACATCCCAAAATGCCATTGGCCTTCTTGGCAACAAGGGCACACTGCTGACTCATATCCAGCTTCTCGTCCACTGTCACCCCTAGGTCCTTTTCCGCAGAACTGCTGCCTAGCCATTCGGTCCCTAGTCTGTAGCGGTGCATTGGATTCTTCCATCCTAAGTGCAGGACCCTGCACTTATCCTTATTGAACCTCATCAGATTTCTTTTGGCCCAATCCTCCAATTTGTCTAGGTCCTTCTGTATCCTATCCCTCCCCTCCAGCGTATCTACCACTCCTCCCAGTTTAGTATCATCCGCAAATTTGCTGAGAGTGCAATCCACACCATCCTCCAGATCATTTATGAAGATATTGAACAAAACCGGCCCCAGGACCGACCCCTGGGGCACTCCACTTGACACCGGCTGCCAACTAGACATGGAGCCATTGATCACTACCCGTTGAGCCCGACAATCTAGCCAACTTTCTACCCACCTTATAGTGCATTCATCCAGCCCATACTTCTTTAACTTGCTGACAAGAATACTGTGGGAGACCGTGTCAAAAGCTTTGCTAAAGTCAAGAAACAATACATCCACTGTTTTCCCTTCATCCACAGAACCAGTAATCTCATCATAAAAGGCGATTAGATTAGTCAGGCATGACCTTCCCTTGGTGAATCCATGCTGACTGTTCCTGATCACTTTCCTCTCATGTAAGTGCTTCAGGATTGATTCTTTGAGGACCTGCTCCATGATTTTTCCAGGGACTGAGGTGAGGCTGACTGGCCTGTAGTTCCCAGGATCCTCCTTCTTCCCTTTTTTAAAGATTGGCACTACATTAGCCTTTTTCCAGTCATCCGGGACTTCCCCCGTTCGCCACGAGTTTTCAAAGATAATGGCCAAGGGTTCTGCAATCACAGCCGCCAATTCCTTCAGCACTCTCGGATGCAACTCGTCCGGCCCCATGGACTAGTGCACGTCCAGCTTTTCTAAACAGTCCCTAACCACCTCTATCTCCACAGAGGGCTGGCCATCTCTTCCCCATTTTGTGATGCCCAGCGCAGCAGTCTGGGAGCTGACCTTGTTAGTGAAAACAGAGGCAAAAAAAGCATTGAGTACATTTTCCACATCCTCTGTCACTAGGTTGCCTCCCTCATTCAGTAAGGGGCCCACACTTTCCTTGGCTTTCTTCTTGTTGCCAACATACCTGAAGAAGTTCACAGATGACACTAAGCTGGGGGGAGAGATAGATGCACTGGAGGGTAGGGATAGGGTCCAGAGTGACCTAGACAAATTGGAGGATTGGGCTAAAAGAAATCTGATGAGGTTCAACAAGGACAAGTGCAGAGTCCTGCACTTGGGACAGAAGAATCCCATGCACCGCTACAGGCTGGGGACTGACTGGCTAAGCAGCAGTTCTGCAGAAAAGGACCCGGGGATTACAGTGGACGAGAAGCTGGATATGAGTCAGCAATGTGCCGTTGTTGCCAAGAAGGCTAACAGTATATTGGGCTGCATTAATAGGAGCACTGCCAGCAGATTGAGGGAAGTGATTATTCTCCTCTATTCGGCACTGGTGAGGCCATATCTGGAGTATTGCATCCAGTTTTGGGGTCCCCACTATAGAAGGGATATGGATAAATTGGAGAGAGTCCAGCGGAGGGAAACAAAAATGATTAGGGGGCTGGGGCACATGACTTATGAGGAGAGGCTGGGGGAACTGGGGTTATTTAGTCTGCAGAAGAGAAGAGTGAGGTGGGATTTGATAGCAGCCTTCAATTACCTGAAGGGGGGTTCCAAAGAGGATAGAGCTAGGCTGTTCTCAGTGGTGGGAGATGACCGAACAAGGAGCAATGCTCTCAAGTTGCAGTGCGGGAGGTCTAGGTTGGATATTAAGAAAAACTATTTTACCAGGGGGGTGGTGAAGCACTGGAATGAGTTATCTAGGGAGGTGGTGAAATCTCCATCCTTAGAGGTTTTTAAGGCCTGGCTTGACAAAGCCCTGGCTGGGATGATTTAGTTGGGGTTGGTCCTGCTTTGAGCAGGGGGTTGGACTAGATGACCTCCTGGTCTCTTCCAACTCTAATCTTCTATGACTCTGTGATTCTATGCTCTGGTCCAGGGGGGCTGGGCTTAATCTATCCACAGGGACAAGCTATCCTGTAACACAGTGGTTCCCAAACTTGTTCCGCTGCTTGTACAGGGAAAGCCCCTGGTGGGCCGGGCCAGTTTGTTTACCTGCTGAGTCCGCAGGTTCGGCCGATCGCAGCTCCCATTGGCCGCAGTTCGCTGCTCCAGGCCAATGGGGGCTGCTGGAAGCAGCATCCAGTACATCCCTCGGCCCACATCGCTTCCAGCAGCTTCCCATTGGCCTAGAGCAGCGAACCGTGGCCACTGGCAGCCGCGATTGGCCAATTCTGCGGACGCGGCAGGTAAACAAACAGGCTGGGCCTGGCAGGGGCTTTCCCGTAACAGATACCAAATGAGAGTGACTGTTTTATGCCCACTTGACATTCACTTGTAGGTGACAACAGAAGGTTCAGGAAAATCAAGCCTTAGAGCTCTTCAACTCAGCCAGTTTGGGCCCAAGTTTTAAAAAATCCAGAGGCTTCCTCTTGAAAGTAAGATGCTTAAACTACAGTAGGGATTGGTTCACTTAAGACCCCCTGCCACTGCAAGTAAGGAATGGTAGGAATGGCAGGAGGTCAGGGGGACCCCCTTGGAGTTTCGCAGCACTTCAACACAAATAGTTTGTGTTCAATTATAGGGTTAGTTAAAGGTCCATGGGTTTCTCACTTTGAATGAACCACTTCTCCCTTCCCTATTATTGTGAGGTACTCAGAATTGTGAACCATATTTTGGGTGCTGTTCTACCAGACTTTCATCTCCTTGCTCTTAAATGCTCCGAGATTTCCCAATTTACAATCCCAATGTGCATTATTATTTTTTGATATCTTACTGTTTGAAAACTTGTATCTAATTTGCTGTCCTCTGTCACTGCTCAGTTTATCATTATTCTTTGCAGGTTTCTCCTTCTCCTGACCTATCTGTGTTTCAGGGTTCCTCCTCTCCCCTCCCCAGATGTATTCGTCTGCAATTTTCCAGGTTAAATTTTATTTTATTACCTGCCACATTTCTAACATCTCTCCTGGGTCGGTCTGAAATTACTGTTTTCAACATCTTCAAATTCAACATCATCTTAGAGTTTAATGCAGTGTGTCTTCCTCCCTTTCCTAGGTAATACAACCTCACAGCTTCTGACTCTGCGTTACAATGACACCCATTTTAAACCTCCTTTATGCTGCCAGAGTGGTCTAAAGGGGGGCTTAACGAGAATCAGTTCCAATGGTGTGCCAGTGTGACTTATACATTTCTGTTCCCATACCAACCAGTGCCTTCTCTATTGCTGCTGCGAGCCCTCAATAGGCCCCTTTTGATAATATTAAATCAAGGAGTTTCAGATCTGGTACTGCTGGACCCTGGCCGATTCAAACCTTTTCCCAAGCCAAGGATGACCCACTTTGATTTTTAACCCCAGGAACCTCTGGGATTTAAAAACAATCAACAACCTAAAGAGGACAGCTAGAGCTGCTGAGACCCTGAGATAGACTACAGAAAAACTAGGAGGCCTGCAGGGAGCGAGGGAAGAGCTGGAGGGAGGCAAGTACTTATTCAGACGTCTTTGAACTCATAAGGAAACTTGGTCATCAAAAATGTTTAACTGAAGGAACAGTATAATATAATATAATATAAAATATATAATATAAAACTGAAAACTAACTTCGTTGGGAGTTAGGTGCCTAAATACCTTTGAGGATCTGGGACATTATCCCTAGAAAGCTGCCATTTGTCTACTAATTTCCCTGTAGAAAATGCATCCCTTTTGTAGATTAGAGGAAGAGAGACTGTTTGCCTATTGGTTTATTTTAAAAGTTGTAGTTTTACTGGTAGTCTAAATAATGAATCTGTCTGTACTTCCTAGTCATGGTTTCTGAAGTTGCAGGAAACTATTTCTGAAATGACCATGAGTAATTCTCTCTGCACAGGTCATTAGAGACAAAGGATCTGTATGACAGCACTGTATTAGTGTAAAGCATTTGAGTGCACAACATTTTCCAGTTAAAAATAGTTACAAATATGCCACCCCCCTTCTGATGTTTTACATGCATAAAAACTACACAATTAAGCGAATTAAAATACTGAAATTCCCAGGCTAAGAAAATGCCCTCAGTTCAGTTCCTTGGGAAATTGCAAGATACCTGAAGTGGGCTAATGTGGCTGCTGTATAGCATAGTTTTGCACAAAAAAAATTCAGGGGACTGGAAACAAAACTTTCGGTGTAGGATATCACATGAAATAGACTTGCAATTATTTCAAGAACAACTCCCCCATCATGTGCAGGCAGGATTCTTTTGTACTTAGACTTTCTTTTTGCTATGATTTCAGATTATTGCCTTTTTTATTATTGCTTTGCTTTGATTTCCTTTACATCCTTTATTGTATGATGATTGCACTTTCAAGAAACCTGAGCTGCACGAAGGGCTGAAGTTACCACAGCATTAAATAAATAAAAGACCGGGAGCTGCTGTGAAAGCAAAAGTCTGAAGACAGAGTCTAACATCTACCCAAAGTTGGAGATATTTTGCTCTGGGCTTGGGCAAATTAATTTAGTTCTTCTTTTTCTCCTCTATCCCCCTCTTTCATGCATACTGATCAGAGAGCTTTGGGTTTGCTGGATTATGTTACCACTTACAACTTCTATAACATGGGATAGAGCTTGTGAAAAAAGGAACTGCATGCAGATCCACAATTACACTGCTTTAGCAGCACAGCTTGATGTATTCAGCAAATAAAATATATTCTTCCCTGGTGGTAGAAGACAAACTTAGCTTCCACCAGAGAGAATGCCCTAATTTGCCCTAATGTTCTTTATTTTTAGTCTTTCTAGTGATCAGCAGACTGCCAACCAAGGCTCCATGCTAAACTGAAAGGAGACGTACAGAGTTCAAAGCACTTCAGCCTTAATGCAAACCCCTCATTGAGAAACATGAAATGCACTATTTGATATGGTAAAGTTATGGGCAACGAAAAAGCGAATACAGTTGCTATAGAAAGTAGCACACGAACCAAAAGGTTTTTATTTTGAGCATTCCAGATTTGAATCCTTGCAGTGAAACATTTTTTTAGAACCAAATCTGCTGTGAAAAGACTCCTGGTTTAGGGGTTTGTCTGGTTGGTCGTGGGGTTTTTTTTTTTTTTTTGGTTGGTTGGTTGGTTGGTTTTATAGGGAAGGGGGAGTACCTTTCCAATTTTTTTAGCGCCAGATTCTGCCATCCGTACTGAGACGGGTTGGTATCTCACCCTATTAATACTCTCCTGGCTTTCCCCAGACCTACCAATGAGTAAGGTACTACTCAATGTAAGTGGAGCTGAATCTAGTCCTTCTCACAAAGGTTCAAATAAAATCAAGTGCCTGCTGGCGGCAACTGTATGAACCACTGAGTCTGATTTTCATTTTGCCTCCTGTGCTTTGCAATGAGAGGCATCAGTCAGAGCATTTAGGATGCTATCTGAAGCCCATTTCCCTGCCAGTATCATATTTAAGCCATCTGCAAAGGCGTTATGCTAATTTAAATGAAGCATAGAAAAGACAGGCAGTGACAAATATAAACCTGTGTCAAGTGGATCTTGGATGTTTAAATTCCCCTCAAATGATCATCATTAATAATAGCCCCGAGCCATTCCTCTGGTAACAGTGCTCTTGAGTCTGATGAGCTATTGTGGCAAAGAGCAATCATTTAGCTTCATTTCATCTTCCTGGCAACATTCCCTTTGAGTGTAGCTCACTGAAGAATCACTCCAAGATATTCTTATCCCCAAAATGTACACATTAGCTGAATGGCTTCATATAACATGCTTATTTCTTAACTCAGTAGAATTGGAAAACATGTTCCCAGGACTATACTGGTGACCTACATCTGGCAGTTTCCTTGGAGATATTTTTTTTAAAGCCTATAAAAGTCTTAGGCTATGGAAGCATTTGATTCTTTTTATTTAGGAAAACTACAAACCCTGCAACATCTCTCATTAAACTAACAAAATTATGACATCTCTATCGAGAGAATGTATGTGTGAGTTAGGAGAAGGGTTTACATAATTTCTCTAGATAGCAACACATTTAATTCAGCCTCACTGAAACCATGTCACACCTCAGGTCATTTGAATGTTGAAGCAAAATCCTCCCTTTAGAAATTTCACAAATATGAGCCCTAAGTTACCTGATGAATATTTTTAGAACTGTAAAATTTCTTCAAACCCAAGAGCATATTTTAGCCTAGTTTACTGTGGCCTTTCTGTCTCCTTGAACAGGGATCATCATTAGTGATCTGTCAGCTGTGTTAATGCAGTGCAATACAATAGCTAAACAGTCTATGGTGCCCCTTTTCTCAGTTTGAAAAGCAGGAAATGAAATCCCTCCATGCTGCTGGACCCTGAATAGAAATAAGGCTTGTAAGACTATGCCATACTTAAAGAGGCTTTTAAAGCCAAAGAGAAACTGTCCTCATGTGCTTCTAACTTTAGCTATGATGTTCTACACTGTCAAACACTAGGAATTAGTTCTTGCAGAAGTGAATCCATATTGGAAGTGCATGAATTTTCCATAGAACTTCCACTGCTCTTTATCTAATCGAGTTATATTTATTCATGTGAAACTAATTTGCCTTCTTTCTGGTTTCATGCAGCAAATTAATATCTTTGCAGATTGTCCATACACATATATCGTTATGGCCAGACAAAACTCCTTGATTTTTCTTATAAATGTGTTCTATTTTGGTGTAGGGTTATTTTATTTTCCCTAATGTTCCCATTAGAACATTTCTGTTCTGATGATTCACAACTCTGTTTTACCATGCCTGATCTGTCTCCCTCTGTCCAATCCCACATCTCAACATGTCTCTTGGTAAATTAAGGTCAACTTTAAAAAAAAAAAATTCCATCTAACCTATACTTTTTCCATTCTTTCTCCATTACCTTTATAACATCAGCATTTTCCTTGGCAACTGGAGACTTAATGTGGGGGTCACCTTTGATGCTGCCTTCTTGTTCCCCCCACACATTCACACCGTGTTCAAATCTTGCCATTTCTTCCTCTACAATAACATTTCATAGATTCATCGATTCCAACACCAGAAGAGACCATCATCTAGTCTGAGCACATGTATATCACAGGCCATAGAACTTCTCCCCAAACAATTCTAAAGCAGATTGTTTAGAAAAACATCCAATCCTGATTTTAAAAATTAGTAGGGATAGAGAATTCACCACAACCTCCTTTGGTAAATTGTTCCAATGATTAGTTATCCTCACTGTCAAAATTTACACCTTATTGCCAGTCTGAACTTGTCTAGTTTCAATTTCCAGCCATTGGATCATGTTATATCTTTCTCTGCTAGCCCGAAGAGCCCATTATTAAATATTTGTTCCCCATGTAGATACTTACAGACTGTAATTAAGTCACCCTTTAGCCTTCTCTTTGTTAAGCTAAATATATTGAGGTCTTTGGCTCTATCACTATAAAGCATGTTTTCTAATCCTTAAATCATTCTCATGGCTCTCACCTGAGCCCCCTCCAACGTATAAACATCCTTCTTGAACGGTGGGGACCATAACTAGACACAGTATTCCAGCAGTGGTAGCACCAGTGTCAAACACAGAGGTGAAATAACCTCTCTACTCCTACTCAAGATTCCCCTATTTGTGCATTCCAGGATCACATTAGCTCTTTTGGCCACAGAGTCACACTGGGAGTTCATGTTCAGTTGATTATCCACCATGATCCCGCAAATCTTTTTTAGAGTCATTGCTTCCCAGGATAGAGTCCCCCATCCTGTAAATATGGCCTACATTTTTTATTTCTAGATGTGTGCATTTACTTTTAGCTATATTAAAATGCATATTGTTTGCTTGCGCCCAGTTTACCAAGATCGTTCTGAATCAGTGGCCTGTCCTCTTCATTTTTTACCAATCCTCCAATTTTTGTTTCATCTGCAAACTTTATCAGTGAAGAGTTTATGTTTTCTTCCAGATCATTGATAAAAATGTTAAATAACATAGGGTGAAGAACTGATCCCTGCAGGACATCCTGGAATCACTTTATAACAATTCCCTGTTTACAATTCCATTTTGAAACCTATCAACTGTTTTTTAATCTATTTAATGTGTACCATGTTAATTTTATATCGTTCTATTTGTTTATTCACATTGTCATGCAGTACCAAGTCAAAGGCCCTAAAGAAGTCTATTACAGCAACATTATTGCCTTTATCAACCAAACATATAATCTCATTAAAAATATTAAGTTAGTTTGATAGGATATATTTTCCATAAAGCCATGTTAATTTGCATTAATTACACTACCCTCCATTAATTCTTTATTAATCAAGATCCATATTAGATACTTCATTATCTTGCCCGGGATCGATGTCAAGCTAAAAGGCCTATAACTTCCCAGGTCATCCTGTTTGCCCTTTTTAAAAATTGGCACAATATTAGCTTTCTTCCAGTCTTCTGGAACTTCCCCTGTGTTTCAAAACTTATTGAAAATCAACATTAACATTCCAGCGAGATCCTCAGACAGCTCTTTTTAAACTCTTGGATGCAAGTTTTTGGACCTTGTGATTTTAAAATGTCTAATTTTAGTAGCTGCTGTTTAACATCCTCTAGAGATACCACTGGAATGAAAAGAGGGCTATCATCACCATATGATGAGACTATATCATCTGTTTTTTCCACAAATACAGACCAGAAATATGTATCAAAGTCTTTTGCATTTTCTGTGTTATTATTGCTAATTCTACCATTTCCATCTAGTAACGAACCAATACCATTGTTAGGATTCTTTTTGTTCCTAATATATTTTAAAAGCTTCTTATTGTTATTAACTCTGCTAGCCATAGGGGTCTCCTTGTGTTATTTTGCTTCTCTTATCAGTTTTCTACAATTTCTAACTTCTGATTTATATTCATTACTATCAACTTCCTCTTTCTTCCAGTTGTTATATATAGTTATTTATTTTTATAGCGACCTTCAATTTCCCTTTCAACCAGGTCAGATTTTTAACCATTATGGCCTTCTTCCTTCATCATGGGATTGTGGCTTTTTGGGTATCTAGTAAGATATTCTTAAATGATTCCCAATTATCATTCACATTTTTCTTAATAAATTCTTCCTCACAGCTGATTTGCATCATAATTATTTTCAGCTTTTTGAAATTGGTTCACTTAAAGCACCAAGTATATATATTACTGGTCTGGACTTTATTCTTCTTGCACATTATAAATGTAATCAAGTCATGATCACTTGTACCTAAGCTACCATTAATTTTTAGTTCTGTGATCAGTTCCTCTTTATCTGCTAGGATAAAGTCTAATAAAGAATTCCCCTGTGTTGGCTGTAGCATTTTCTGAGTTAGGAAATTGTCATCTATAATGTGTAGAAATTCCAAGGATGTTTTAGTACTGGCAGCATGAGACCTCCAGCATATGTCACTCAAATTGAAGTCCCCCGTGAACATAGTGCTTTTCCCCCCTATACATTACAGATCGGTGCATAATGAGGCAGTTATCCTGTTCCCTAGTGTGAATTTGATGGTCTGTAGCAGACACCGACTAATACCCCATCTTGTGCTTTATCTGTTAGGACATTGGTCCATGAGCATTCAAGATGATTTTCTTTACAGTTATCAGTGACTCAGAAACAGGTAATGTCATTTTTGACATAGAGTGCTACTTCACCTCCCCTTTTGCCCACTCGATCCTTCCTACACAGGTTAAAACCATTGATTTTAACATTCTGACCGTGTGAATCATCCCACCAGTAATACCAATTAGATTGAATTTTAGCAATTCCAGTTTCTCTTGTTTGTTAGCCAGGCTCCTAGCATTGGTGTATAGGTAATTCAAGATTTTCTACCTTCCCTCTCCTATTAGATCTGACCCTTCCTTTCTGTCTCAGACCTCCCTGCTCATGAACTAGCATATCCACATCCCTCTGTTTCAGAAAAAGTTCCCTTTAAATGAATCGCCATGTTATGTGCATAGCTCAACTGAGTAACTGCATGATTGTACTGCTGCAGCCTACTCGCTTCCTCATGCGATGCCTCCCCAACACTTGTCACTCTGACTCATCATGTGACATCCACAACTTAGATTGCAAGTTCTGGGTTAGGTACATTTTCTTTGTCTTCTTAAATTGCATATCTTTGGATACGGTAAAGCATAATAGTAATAATAAAATAATAATAATAATAACAACAGTAAAAGGATGTCTAGTAGGGTGCTCTTTTGCATCGTTGCAATACTTAGTCCTAAATTATCAGATCAATGTAATAAAGTCCCAGTCATATTTGAAAAACACAACAAAGATAGAACAGCAGCATAGGGAAGAGTGCCACAACAGATGTCTTCAGTATAAAAATGTGAAACCTTTGCTGATGGAACTGGCATTTCATAGGGAGATAGAGGAAAATACCTGTCCACACATGGCAGATATTTCTATTAGTATAAACATGGAAATACCTTTTGCTACAGGCAGTTGATAGACAAGGAATGGAAGTCTTTTCCATTCTTTGTGTAGAAATGTAAAGCTCAGACAGTTCTGTGATTATTTTTTTCAACAATGACTGCATCAGGGCTAGAATATGACATTATTTGAATGTTGAGTATAAATGAATAAGAAGAAGCCATTGCAGCTCTCATCTGGCAAACAGAAGGAGCCTGGACAAGCTTAATACATTATTCACTAGCAAGTGGTAGAAGCACAGAGCGAGCAAATGTAACAGATTCTTTGTACAAGATATTCATCTTCTGAAGTAAAAGCATACTGCATGCTCCTTGGGTCCCATTAAAAACATTAGTATGCAAAAAAATCTAAACAAAACTGTGCCCAAAATAAATTTGATTTAGGATTATATGTTCCTGGGTGGTTTTCATCTGCCTGTTCGTTTTAGTGGCACTAAGAGTGTCAAGTACACTTAATTTAGATTAAATAAAACATTTAATTCATATAAAATAAGTAATCAATTACTGAAGATAAATTTCATACAGAACATACATATAGAAAAATTATGTAACAGTGCTGGGCTGTAAGTCCTGCCCTGGCACCTAAAAGGCTAAAAGAGTCTGAGAGTGCTGATGGCACTGATTACACCTAAGGAGGGTGTGGCCAGGTGAAGGGGAGAATTTAGACGAGAAAAGGGTCATTTGGGAGAAGACCCAGGGGAGATGATGCAGTGAGTGTGCTGTCCGCGAAGTGACCTGCTGGAAGGTCAGAGAAGCAGATTGTCTGCTCCTGAAGTGAGCATGAAACCTCTGGGAAGATCAGGTGCTGCTGCAGGACAATGGCCTGCCTGAAACCCTGGGAAGGTAGAGAACTGTGCCAGCTCTAAGCTGGGGGTAAAGTGAGACACAGCAGAATGTGGACAGATGTGAAGAGGTCACATTACAGCTGAAGCTTGCTTGAGTGAGAGACGGTGGCCAGCTGAGCCTGACTGGACGTCAGGACTGGAAAGGGGTGAGACTATTACATTCAAACTGAGGTATACCTGTGAAGGAGAGGTAGCTGAGCCTTGATATTTTTGTTGGACTGGTTAAAGGACTCTGACCCCAGAAAAGGTGGAAAGAGATTGTGGCCTGGGCAGAGGGCTGTGTCACAGGAAGAGGCAGATCACCAGAGGGGCTGTTTGCAAGGGGTGCCAGGTGGAGAAAAACCCTGCTACGCCATGCCCATTCATGAGAGGGCACTCCAGCGGTGGATCCACCTTTCTACAGTAACAAACTGTATGATACTAGGTTTTTAATCATTGCTAATGTGAACCTGTCTTATTCCAGAGACTGAATATCTGTTAAATCACGAGACTATATTTTCAAATGCAACTTCTAAATTTATTCACAGAAAACTGTATTTGCAAAAGAAGACATTGTCAAACTGCTAAGTTTGCATCTCAGCTTGTTTAGTTATCCATCCAAAACCTTACTTATATGGAGAAATGCTATTTGCACATGCAAATGTGGGAATAAAGTTGGAAGCCAGATTAATGTGTATTGGGCCAAACTGTTAAAAGGGACGTCTATCATACAGTTGTCAAACATTAAATGACTTATAACTACCAATCGGCTTGCTGATGATCAATCCACAACCATTATGGTATAATTTAAATTTAATACCACTTGAAACACTGAGTCAAATCACACGAGTCCCTTCTCATGTTACTACACAGACTAATCACAGAGGAAAGACGGGCTGGGGGTGAGAGCACAAAGCCTGTGAATTGGGAGATCTGGTTTTAATTCCCTGCTCTGTCACAGACTTCCTGTGTGATCAAGGGCTAACCACTTAGGGCTTGTCTACATGGGGAAATTTACTGATATGACTATACCAGCATAATTATACTGCTCTAGTTATACTAGTGTAACTCCCCATGTGCATACTCTTATCTGTAATAACAGTGGCCTTTTTTTTGTTTGTTTGACTTCAGTCACAGAGTTCACACGGTACAGCCATAGCAGTATAATAGTAAATTTACACAGGTAGGCAAGCGCCTCGTCCCTCTGTTCCTCACTTAGGAAATAGGAATAATAGCACTTTCCTACCTTCCAGGGTGTGGTAAGGATAAATGCATTACAGATCGTGCTGTGATGTTCCCCAGGCATACCCAGGGTTGTGCGGCGCCTCACCACCACCTGCCTTTAGTGTGAGGAAGTCTTGTCTGTGATTACTGAGGATCAGCTCCCTGAAACCACCAGCTTCTAGCAACACAAACACTCCCTACCTTCCAGCCCCTGCAAGCCTCGCTCCCTCTGCAGGTTAGTGATAGGCACACACCAACCCGAGAGTCCTCCAAGCGTTCCCTGCAGTGTCCAGCCCCTTGTCCGCTGAACGCTCACAGAATTACCAGGCCAGACATTCCCAAAGGAACAGTACACACCAGCTAGTAAGATTCAGCTGTGGACCACCAGTTTGCCTAATACCACGACACTTAGATATAGTTATAATGAAAACAAGAATAAGTTTATTGTCAAAGAACAGAGATACAAGTGATAATTAGTATGATTATTGGAAAAAAATGGTTACATATAGAATAAAATCATAACATGCTTTCTGGACACGAAACTTACCGGCAATCTCCCCCCACAAAGAATTTTCTCACCCAAAGTTCTCTTCAGCATTTTCAACCAAGCCTGGCTGACACCTCTTTTCCATGAAGAAAATTCACTGTCTGCTTACTTCCTCAGTGAAGGGTGTCTGAGTGTCATCTTTGTCCTGCAAATATAATAGAGCAAATCTTTGATGTGCACCTCAAGAGAGGCTTCTTTTCCCCTCCCCCATTTATTTCTTCCCTTTACCTCTCTTTCTTTGAAGTTGTAATCTTTTATTTGCATTCAGTTCAGACTGGTGAATAGTGACCCACTGTGAACTATACAATATTTGTATTATATTTTAAAAAGCCACATAGATAAACAATTCTTGTCTGACAAAAAAAATTTTTTTTCACCTTTGCTGGTGACCAGTCCTTAGACACAGATTTTAAGCACACATTTTCAGTATACATACAGAACTCTTTATCTAGTATTGATACATACATTTCATAATGATATGACTGACCAGAGTGACACAAGCTTTTATTAGAGACCTCACATGGCCCCCTTTTGGTGAGCTAAAATGTAAATACCAGACTCAGGAGATCCCCTTGCCAGTTGGCACTAAGAGGTTCCTGGGTCACAAGTGCTGAGATATTACAGCAATGGAGGCCATATGAGTACATTATGGAAGTGCTGGTTATGACTCCCTAGTTAAGGCTGTGTCAAACGCTTTCAGTTAACAGGAACTTAAATCTTTATTTTGCAAAAATCTCATTGAAATGGCAAAAATCAAAACAGTGCAGTAGTTTTGTTTTAGTAAGGTTTACATAAATGTACGTGAAGTTATACGTTTGCTAGAGAAGGCAGGGATGAACAAGTACCTCTTGCACTTGTAGTGGAAGGTGGTGATGTATGTGCTGGTCCATAGTTCCTGGGAAAGTTCATTCTACAGCCTCAGACTAACCCCCAAGAAAGCACTGTCTTCTGCACAGACCAGCTTTATCCTTATTCTAGGGAGTTCCATTGTGCATGAGGAGCAAAGTTGCCAGCCATTCTCTTAATCCCAGAGTTTTAGGCAATCTCTTAGATACAGGGGGTCCAAGGCATTGAGTGCCTTGAAGATGAGGACTGAGACCTTGAACTTGACTTGATATTCTATGGGAAGCCAGTGTAGAGCAGAGGAAAGATTTGAGGTGTTTGTGGTAGGCTGTGTTGCTGAGGTGATGTGCTGCGATGTTTATATTAGTGGGAGTTTCCTACGAGAAGACGGCTTCATGCTCAGGTACATTGCATCGCTGTAGTTCATATGGGAGATGACAAGGTTGTGTACAGTCAAGGCCAGGTCCATCATATTGGGATGGAGGTCTTCTGGCCAGCCAGAGATGGAAGAAAGCATTACAGGAACGTCACCAGTGCTAAGGCAGAATAACTCCCCACATGCATGGAAGGTGGCACATCTGACTGTCTCAATCTGTGGCTATAACTGATATTAAAGCACACAAACTCACTGTTAAGTTTTTGAGTTTAGAATGCCAGTTTGATGAAGCTGGGGTTTGTATTGTTTTGGGGTATTTGTTGGATATTAATCTGAAAGCTTTATGGAAGGTTTTGAGGGTTGTGGGTGGCTTGCTCAGGTAATAGCTCCCAATACCCTAATGGAGATGGAAGTAGCTTCATTATACCAAAATGAGTATTCCTGGTGGGGAAATTTATTTATAGGAGAGGAGAATATGTCTAAATGCAATGACTCTTGGAAGCCTTCCAAGGCCTACATAAGAGGTTGCATGCAGAGGAAGAGAGGGGTTGCTCCCTTAGTCAAAGCCTTTTGAAAGTCCAGTAAAGTATATCAACCACTTCTACCTTGCAACACATTCAAAGGAGCAATGGATTTTAGAGATATGATTTTTCCTCTCAGAAGATGTGCTGGTTTGTCAGGTAACTTACTTGGTGTCAAAATAAAGCTAACTGGCCTGTAGTTCCCAGGATCTCCCCAAGAACTATACCTAAAGAAAGGCACATGATCTGCTTCTCTACACATGATAGCTGAATTTAATAAGGTTTCATTGGTCTGTGATAATAGGCAGACAGTTCCAATTTGGGGGGAGTATGGGTTTTTTCTTTCTAAAAGTATTTTGATTATATATTTGTTTTCTTCAAGTGCTATGAGATCCTCCAATGCATATGCGAGACTATAGATGCCAAATATTTGCATGATTATAATTGGCTTTTTAAAAGGCAAAAATCATCTGGCTTCATGTTTTGAGAATGTTTTGCACAGCTCTAATGCCAAAACATTAATTCTATTTGTCCACTTCTGAAAGTCCTTGAATTTATTTTAAGGAGAGAATTAAAATACTTACAAATAGGCTATTTTCCTCTTGCTGATTGCATGCACTGTTTCATTTTATGCAAAATTGTGAGCGAATGTAGCGCTTATGAAAATGACGGATTATCAATACTAGCTCGAGCCAGGCATAGTTTTGGCAGGTGTTGCACAAACTTTCCCTACACCGCTCTGCTAATGTGTCTGTAACCTGATCTGCAGCCCCTGTGCTATTCCAGTCCTGGGCCTCTTGATCAGAGACTGCCAAGCATGAGTTATGCCAACTTGTATGGTGTTTTAGTAACATGAATCACAGAGGACTAGGATGAGACCACCAACATCATACTCTAATAGTGTTCTAAATCATACTTTTAAATAAACAACACCACTCCTTTAAAATCTTTGAAGGAAAATAATGATGAGATTAGATGCTGAGGCATCATCTACCTCCACAAAGAAATATTATGGTGCTGTCCTATTCCTCTCCTTAGTTGGCAATCACATGACACTGATTGGAAACTGTGAAAGCGGCATCTGGCCTCTTGGCAGACTCAACTGGCTGGTTTTGTTGGCAACCTTCAAGTTTCCTGCAAATCTCACATAGTCCAGACAGCCAAAGGACAATCTTGTACTCTTGGGAAATGTTTTATTTAAATCAGCTTTAATTTTGATCATTTCTGCAATTTAATTCTGTTCAGAACCAATGTGGTGCCTCAGTCCTTCATTAAAATTGACTACAAAGCTGCTTACACAATGGACGAGGGAAGTTCCAAGCCTCAGCATTGAGTGTTATGCAGCAGAGAAGTCTAGCAGAGTGACCTAGGGCAGGGGTCCTCAAACTGGGGGTTGGGAACCCCTCTGGGAATTGCGAGGTTTTTACATGGGGGGGGGGTCGCGAGCTGTCAGCTTCTACCTATACCCCGCTTTGCCTCCAGCATTTATAATGGTGTTAAATATATATAAAAAATGGGGGGGGGGTCATACTCAGAGGCTTGCTATGTGAAAGGGGTCACCAGTACAAAAGTTTGAGAACCACTGACCTAGTGGATAGGGTACAGGTCAAGGAGGTAGGAGTGCTGGGTTCTGTTCCTGGCTTGACCACTGTTCTTCTGTGTGAATCTGGGCAAATCACTTTGTCTGTTTCTCTCCTCTTCAGGGTAAGAAGTGTCTTTTACTATGTATAGCACATAGGACCCTGATTTCAGTTGATACCTCTAGGCATTGTTGTCAGACAAATAATAAAGTATTATTTTTATTACTCTTGAAGCCAAATTGTAATCCTAGAGCAATATTAACTGGCACTTGTATTTATATTCTGGGATGATTTTTTTTTAAAGCAACCCTGAAAGTTCCTTAGTTAATTCAGAGAAGTCCATCGAAGGTTATGTCTAATATTAACAAATATTATTCTCTAATGTATTGTCATGCTTAATTTACTGGCAGTCTGCTGACCTATTCTGTTCTGATAGTCCCTTAATAATAAACCTAGCACAAAATTTTTGAACCCAGGCACCTAAAATTCATATTTAGGCCTCTAAATAGACCTGGCCTATCTTTAAAAGATACTGAACCCCTGCATGGGTGGCAAGAGGGGTTGCTTAGCAACTCGAAAACCAGAGTTACTTCTATTTAAGTGCTTAAATGTGGAATAAGCATCATAACTATAGGCCCCAGATTGGAAAATGTTGGCCCTATTTTCCATTTCCTTTGTAATACCGAGGTATAATGGAACAGGCTATTCAAAGTTGAGCTGCGTGCCTATATGCAACCATTAGGTGAAGCTGTTTAATAAAACATGACCTTCTCTCTAATTGAACAAAAGCAAGGTATTTTAATGTCAACAACTACTGTAGAAAATCTGGGCAAACCTGCTGTGTCCATGCAGACTTATCTGTGTGTGACTGTGCTTGGAGTCATGATTCCCCTACAAGTAACCATTTATCTCACAGTGTAGAAAAGTTGCCATGGTGACAAGAGCTCTGCAAATAAATATATAATTAATACATGAAAGATTTTTATAAGCATACATTAAAGCTCCAGTTCTCAGACAGACTCTTTGATACCCGAATGTGAGGGGAAAGTGTCACCTGGAATTCTTCTGGCTGTATGTGTTTATGGGGTTCAATAAAAGAAGCCAAACCTTCTACAGACATTTGCTTTGGGAGGTCAGCATCAAGATTTATTTTCCCAAGAGGTAAATATTGACAAAGGTGAAGCAATGTATCTTGAGAGACAGTAATCTTGATGGTCATTAAAACAGGATGTCAATGGTCCAGATCCTGGGGCCCTCTCCAGCAATGCAAAGCAGCCCTAAAGCTTGCTTAACCAGCTCTAGGAGGATTACCACTGCCTAGACACGTGCTCAGCTGATGCGAATCTACCAGAGAATCTGCTGTGATACCCCAGGGCAGTGAAAGGGAGCATGGCTAGAACATACTTATGTACCATGCATCCCTGGCTGTTCTAACCCATACCGATGTCCAGCCTGGGTCTTGAACAGTCCCAAGAAAGGGATAAAAAGACACCATTTGTTCACCATTCCTCTCTGGCCTTGCACGAAGCACAGCTCTATCATACTGGGGGCTCTGGGCAAACATGTATTTTGTACATTTGTGAGGCCCATGTCTTGTGGTTGTTCTCAGCACAGAACTCAAGTTTAAATCAGCTGGAGTTCCCTGTCCAGAGGAACTAGGGAATTGGGCCCTGAATCTTTTCATCATACCTACCTGGTGCACTCTCCATTATGGCAATCAATGTGCTATATAATCCTTCCAAACTGACTGAGAAATGGAATCTGTGATCCAGGAGGTGGGGGGAGTGCTATTCTTCGGCGTTATAACTAATCAGGAAGAAAAGGTGCATATGTTTATCTATTTGGTTCATCAGAGAAAAATATTTTCAGTGACATCAGTGAATCAGGATGTAGTATTTATATATGCAGACTGGCTGGTTAACATTATTCCAGATTACCCTCAATATTTTTGATTAAGGAGGAGGAAAACAAGCTTAATCACTTGACTATTTCAGCCAATCAGTAGCCATGTTTTTCTTCAAAATTATTTTGTTAGTTTTATTTAAAATAATTAAAAAGCCTGCCATGATCTTTAGGTCCTATATGTATCTACCCATGCACAATTAATAAAAAAAAATACAATGACTAATCTAACTGGACCAGTGGTCCACTACAATTTGAATCAATCTCAATACCTACATGGAGAACACAACTTTGATAATGTGCTCTTCAGTTTAGCAGACAAAGGTATAACAACATCTAGTGGTTGGAAGTTGAAGCTAGACAAATTCAGAATAGAATTAAGGTGCAAGTTGTTAACAGTCGAGGGCCGTTTACCATTGGCACAATTTACTAAGGGCCAGGGTGGATTCATGATTAGGGCTCCGCGTCTGTCACGGAGGTTGCGGAAGTCACCGATTCCGTGACTTTCCGCGACCTCTGTGACTTCTGAAGGGGCCAGTGCGGCTGACCCCAGAACCGCCGAAGCAGCTGGCTCTGGGGACAGCTGCTCAGGTGGCCCCTGGGACAGCCACACCAGCCACTGCAGGAGGGGCTCCCGGGACAGCCAGAGCAACCGCTGCTCCAGCATCCCCGGGCAGCGTTTCCCAGCTGGTCGGCTGGAGCAGCCATGGTCCATTGGCTCCAGGCAGCAGTCCATGGCCAGCCAGAGCACCCACGGTCTGCTGGCCCTGGGCAGAGGTATCCGGCCAGCCAGAGAAGCTGCAGTCCACTGGCCCTCTGGCCACAGACACACACACCCCGATGCCCACCCCCAAGATTTAATCACAGGTATTTTTAGTATAAGCCATGGACAGGTCATGCCCATGAATTTTTGTTTATTGCCCATGACTTTTACTAGAAATACCTGTGACTAAATCATAGCCTTAGTCATGATTACTGGCAGTTTAAGTCAAGATGGGATGTTGTCCTAAAAGATATGCTCTAGTTCAAACAGGAATTAATTCAGGGAAGCCCTATGGCCTGTGTTGTATAGGAAGGCAGATTAGATTATCACAATGGTCCCTTCTGGTTTTATAATCTATGAATTAACCAGATGAGATTATCCACCACTATCACTTTCTGGACCCTGACCCCACCATGCTCCACAAATCAGAAATAAAGATGCAATTTTCACACACCCTGAGGACCAGCAAAAATGGGGGTTTTGGCTGAGATGGGAAATGAGGCCAATCAAAAACCCTTATAGAAGATGTCCTGCTACAAGCTCCTTTTTTTCTTTTAAGCCAAAAGACCTAAATATCTCCACTGCATGAAACTGTGGGGGGTCTGTCATACAGGCAAGTGTCAAATCATCTAGGGCTTGAGACCCAGATTCAGCAAGGGTCTTAAACATGTGCCTAACTTTAAGCATGTGAATAGCCTCATTGAAGTAATACTGTAAGTCAAAACCAACACATTACACTGCAGCCAGAAATGAGTAGGCAACCGCCCAGACTGTGAAGCACTGATATGACAGGCTCATGGCATAAAATACTGCTGAGTAAGTGGGAAATCAAATTCTCCACTAGTTCAGTTTTTGGATGGTTTTTAGTATTAGCCTTATTTTAGGAAGAATGCATGAGAGTAGTCTAATCGAAAAGTGACACACATGAATGAATGTAGCAAGGTCTGCATCCTGACCAAACACTTGCACACATCTTGTAAAGTGTTGATAAAAAGACACCATCTTAGCCACAGATCTACCAGATCGTTCAAGTGCAGCATCAACCTGAGCAACAAAAAGATGGGTGCACGTGTCACTTCTTCTATTTCTTCCAGCTGATTCTCAACAGTTGCACATGTGATGTGTCCCAATAGCCTTTGCTGTGTTTACAGTGACTTTGGCCTTGAAGTCCTCAGAGATAACTCGTATTTACAGGAGAGTTCAATTCTGTGCTTTTCATGAAAGGAGGCAAAGAGTGAACAACTTGAGTCAGGTGGTATAGTGATGCAGACTACTGCACTGATGGAGCTATCATGCATTTCTCTTCATACCACAGTGCATTGGCTTTGTGGGGTTGCTGCTCATCTGCCACATGAAACCAATAGTATTTACTTTTACGGTTTAATCTCAATGAGTTCCCATTGCATAGGACAAAGGTTTTCAGATTTTGCCCTAGTTTGTTCTAAAAATACTAGCAGAAATATGTTTTCCTCAAATGAAAGGCCATAGAGATTACATTGGTGGGTTTTTATATATATAATGTTTGTTCTATTTAAGCCCCCTCTGGCAGGGGCCATAGCCTCTGCTAATTGACAGCTCAGTTGTCTCTTGCGGGGCGGGAGGGAAGGGAAACTGTGCTGTAAATCTGCATTCATCAGAAAATCATCACATAACCTGGAGTCAAGAGCACCATGAATTTGATCACATCTGCTAGGAAAGAAGCTTGAAGAGTCAATGCGTTAGCCTATGGCTTTTCCTCCTGTTAGGATTTTTAAACAAATGTTGTTTATTTACAAGTGACAATGCACTCTATATAGCACTCTCTACCAATCAACCAGCGGAAACGCTTTTGTATCCCCATGCAGAGTTCAGAGAAACAAAGATTCTAGCTCACTGTTTCAGGGTGGAATAATTTAGGTGCCTCTTGCTCGTGAAGAAACACAAAAGAGAGTTAGTTTCAGTGAAGAGCATCATTGAATTATTTATTGCCTCAGATGTTTTTCCCTTTATTTGTAGTACTATACTCGTTGCATTTACCACAATGCTGATTCAAGAAACAGTCTGGTAACAGCACACATGAAAACCACAGATTACATAAATTTGTGCAGGGCTCGATCAAGCATGAGCGTAAGGGCAAATGATGTAAAGAAATCGCTGTACAGATACTATAACTTTTACTTACTAGGAAGGCTTATGGGATGAAGCTAATAGCAAAACTCAGATTTCAAATTTTCCTGGTAACTCAGCACTAAATATTTATACAACGGTGCCCGCTCTCTCTATATATTACATACAAGCAAATGCAGGGAACCGACTTTAACTTCTTTTTAAAATTGTTCCTTAGCACATCAGTTCTCATGGAAGTTGTACTTATCCCACTTTCTGTTCAACATAGTCTAAGCAATGTATCGTTATTTGCTGCTATTTTTTATGGTCTTTGGGTGGCAATAATGTGCATTTTTGTCTTAGCTACTATGGCAACCAACAAGTTGTCTGTCAGAGGGCCCAACCATGGTTGGCCATCTCTTCACATTATTGCTTTATGGTGTAAATTTTCAATATGATATATTTTAAAAGCTACATCTCTATTCCCTAAGATCATGCCAGTTTGTTATACATTCTATTAAGTCAGGGGTGGGCAAACTTTTTGGCCCAAGGGCCACATCTGGGTGGGGAAACTGTATGCAGGGCCATGAATGTAGGGCTGGAGTGTAGGAAGGGGTGCGGGGTGTGGGAGAGTGTGCAGTTTGCAGGAAGGGGCTCAGGGCAAGGGGTTGGGGTGCAGGGAGTGGCAGGGGGCTCAGGACAGGGGGTTGAGGTGCAGGAGGGGGTGCGGAGTGCGGGAGGGGGCTCAGGCCAAGGGGTTGGGGTGCAGGAGGGGGTGCGGAGTGCAGGAGGTGGCTCAGGACAGGGGGTTGCGGTGCGGGGTGCAGGAGGGGTTCAGGGTGCAGGCTCCAGCCTGGCACCACTTACCTCGAGCAGCTCCAGGGTGGCAGAGGCACACAGCAGGGCTAAGGCAGGCTCCCTGCCTGCCCTGTCTCCACACTGCTCCCGGAAATGGCTAGCATGTCTGGCAGTGGCTCCTGGGGGTGGGGCAGGTGGCGAGGGCAGCAAGTGGCAAGTACCACCCCCAAAGCTCCTGTTGGCTACGGTTCCCCATTCCTGGCCAATGGGAGCTGCGGGGGGGCTGTGCCTGCAGGCGAGGGCAGCGCACGGAGCCCTTCTATCCCTCCTCCCTCAGGGGCTGCAGGGACATGGTGCCAGCCACTTCCAGGAGCAGCACAGGGCCAGGGCAGGCAGGGAGCCTGCCTTAGCCCTGCTGTGCTGCGGGGCTGGCAGTCCCGCGGGACAGATTGAAAGGCCCGATGGGCCATAGTTTGCCCTCCCCTGTATTAAGTGGATCTGGATGAGAATTACATAATCACACCCATTCGTTAATGCAGATGTTCTAAGGGCCCAACTATCTGCTCAGCAGTTGGGCAAGAGTGGTCGATTTGGATTGGCTTCATGTCAAAAGGTCTTCCAGTGAACCTGATCATGCTTGAAGTTAATGTGTATATTGTATTGTTTAGTTATGTCGTTCAATGATCAGCATAACATACTGTATTTTTCCCTAAGTCACTCCTAGTAGCGGTTCCTTTTCTAAATGTGAAATGTTCACCGTATTACTGTCTCAATTCTTTCATCTTGTTTCCTATAAAAGTTGTATTTTATAGCTTTACAGCAAAGCTGGAGTATTGGAAATGGCTCATGTGGGATGTTTCACTGTACCCCAACCCTCTGAAGAGACTATAGGCCGGGAGGCTGGACCAGAAACTTGGTTAGTAGCAGTTGGTGAGCACATGGTGCCTTGTTGACTCAGCTTGGGTGGCTCAGCCATGCCCTTAGATTTAGAGTGACTGCTTTGTATTTAGATTTCAGGTGGCCTGCAGTAGGCTAACATTTTCCCTGTGCCCAGTGAACCTGAAAGACCCAACCAGCTGAGCAAATTGCTACAGTCTGTTGCCACTGATGTGGAACTACGATGGGGCCCGCAAATACTGGTCATAAGGGAAATCACTGCGAGCTTCTTCAGTCAGTTGTAGGTACCACAGCAGACTTGTTAAATGACTGTGTCAAGTGGTATACTGCTTTACCTTTACAGAATTCTGCGTATAGCAGGCTTCTAATGCACTGGGTGCTGGACACCCCAGTACTGGAGAAAGCTTCAGTGGGAACTAGAGACTTGGGCAATGAAAAAAGACAATCTACTTATTTACGACTGGTCAAAAAAAGCAGTAACAATTCTTGAAATTGTTTAGAAATTTTTTTTACTGTTTCTGAAATTTCCTTGGAGTCTCCCCACCCTCCCACACAACAAACTGCAATCAGTTTTATAGCTGTTCCCAAAAAAACATTGCAAAGGTTGTAGAATATTTCTTTGGAAGTTTCCATTGAAATGTTGACACCTACCATTTAGGAAAAAAACCAAAATCTGAAAAATTCTCACTGACTCTCCAAAAGTATAGGAAAGAAGACCAACTAGAGGCAGAAAAACATCCATTTGAAATGTATATTTCCATAAAGAAGTTATTATTGTAAGGAATTATTTTGTTTAAAACCAATTTTATGTTGAAATCTTGGCAGTTGACTCCTCTTTAAGATGCTCTTTCTCCAAGTTCTGAATGATCTTAACCACCCAGAGCCTTTCAGTACAGTTGTTATAAAGCACAGAACTTTGCCATCCTCTTCTGTTTCATTACTAGTCAGCAACTCTTTCATAAATACCAAAGATTGATCTATAAATATTAGAAAATGTATAAGTATTATTTTGGTTTTGTTCTATCCACCATGGATTTGTTCTTGAACATTAACATTAAAGTCATACAAAGGACTTCAGACATGAATGACAGACTTGGAAATATAAAACTGTTGTATATCCCAAGCCAAAAAAGAGGGAAAGGCAAAAAAAAAAAAAATAGCAGGTTCCCCCACTAGTAGAAATCCGTGTGGCTCCAGTGATGTCAGTCTTAAAAATTGGCCCAGTTTTTAAAATTGCAAATAAATTACATTTCAAATCAATTTTTGAAAGCAAATTACAGGTATGTGGGGAAGCAAGGGCTTGAGATGAGGTGTGACAGAGTGCAGGGAATTAACAGGTGAGCCTGCAGTCTCATCCCTCTGACACCAATTAGTTCCCCTGGAAAAGGTTGTTTGGGGTAATTGAAACGATCTAATCAGGTGTGGGGGCTGGGGGAGCTAAAGAGCCAATTAACCCATCAGCTCAAGGCTGATAAGAAGGGCACAGGAAGGCTGTGAGTTAAGACAGGAACAGGGCTAGCTGAGCCCTGTTTCAGGGAGATCTGAGAGAAGAGAGACCTTTGCTCCTTTCAAGCCCTGGGGGGTGAAGGGAGAGCCAAAAGCACAGGGAGCACTGTAAACAGTCTTGCTGCATGAGACTGTAAAAGCGTTGATAGAGGGACCATAAAAAAATGGCACAATGTGGATACACAGTCAGTGGAGTCAGAGCAGTTTCTGTGGTGCTAGAAGGCAAGAACGGGGTATGCCCTGTTACGTGAGGGTTCTTTGTTTCACTTGGAGCAGCTGGCATCACACACCCGAAACAGTGCCTGATCATGCAGGAATGAAGATGAAAATCTCAATTTCCTAAAGAAGGATTTGTTGATAAAGAGGAGAATTTTCTAATCAGTGTGACATTAGAAACTGAACTGTGCTTTCATTTATTTCAATAAATATAATTTATAATATATTTCAGAAGAGATAAAAGCAAAAGGCAGCTTTTTTCTATTTGAAGATGCTACTCATTTCCAATCTGCATTTTCTGCACCTTCAGACCATCCATGCACTCTCATCAATTTTGATTAAACTGATTTGGAAGGGAAGTATGGAATACTGAACTCAGAACTTGACAGGCAGATGAGAAAAATGTATCTTTAACTAGTGTACTTTTCATTTTATAATTAGGACTTTCACCACTGGAGCAAATTCTGGCCTCCAATTTTTACACTCAACCCCCAGTGAAGTCAATGGAAACTGTGTCTATCTGAGGATAGAATTTGGCCCATTCTGGTTTGTATTTCAGATGGGCATTTTTAAGAACCTCTTTTACAACTTGTGTTTTAATTTTTCTTTCTGCAATTCTTTTTTTGTACCTTCAATAATGAAATTATTCATAGTTATCAAATATATAGATATCATGTATTTTCAAAATAGGGCACTAAAAACATGAATTTGCTAACTTAAAGAGAGGATATTCAAGAAGTGAGCTACACAGACATCACTTGAGCAGACTATCTAGATAACCCTAATGCAGCCATTACTATAGTATCTGGGCTCTGTAGACTTTCAACTCTAGCTGAAATCAGTGGGAGGTATGGGTGTTCAGCACCTCTGAAAGTCAGACCTCATACCTAATCCTATATTCTGTATTTGAGGCCTGATTCTGGTCTCACATCAGTTTTGTACCATAATGACATTCCAAGACTATAGTACAGTGGCTTAGAATCTAAATCAGCCTCTTTTGTCTTAGAGAGGAAAGTATTTTTACCCTTATTGGAAGTATTGTGCATGTAGTCATTAGACTTCAAGGATTTGTGCCTGAATTAGGAGTGCAAGTCTGGGCCTATTTAGTAATAATGGGGCACCATGCACAGAGCTAGAAGCACAACTCTGGTCTTTACTAGACAGCCCTCTGCATAGAACTTCTCATTCACGCTGCTGAAAATACACCCCTACAAGCCGTGCTGGACAACGTGCATCAAGGCTGCAATGGGACACAGAGCTTTAGCATGAATCTAAAAATCACCCCAGACAGAAAGGACAAAGAACAGTCTAGAAGTGTCAGTTCTGTAGCTGTCTCACTTCCTACTGCTCTCTTTGTAGACTGGCCATAGAAACCTTTAATAGAGGTCTCTTGCGTCTCTGCTCTGCCAGCATCCAGCTGCCAGGCTACTCAATAAAAGGATTTAAGGCTTTTATCATATCTGAAGCTGCCTTTTCTTTCTTGGAGCTGCATCCCCCTGTTCCTACATACACCAATAAGTGTATGTCACAACGGCATGTTTACTGAAGCATAGATACATTGGTTTAACTCCATTGAGTTCAATACAGCTAGCCCCGCTTACACCGACTGAGGCTCTGACCCTATATTTAGGATTAACACAATCAAAAGTAGAATCCCTGTTAGTAGAGCTGGCAAACAGCAAAAAGCTGAAGAATGGCAAAAGTATTAATCAATTACTTTGCCCAGTTCTATCTGTTGTCTCAATAATGAAAAGGTATTTAAATACATATAAAACAATTTCTCCAGTGATTCCACTGCAATAAATTATTTGACCTTCTCTACTTTCTATGTCAAAAGCTTTGACAAATTAGAGCTGCTTGATGAGGCTGGTGGTTTTGGTTGCTTCCTTCAGGTGATTTCCTTGTTCTCTATACTGGAATTGTAGCTGGGTGGTGCTTGCTGCTGTTTTGGTGGGGCTGGGGAAGGCCAGCAGGATGTTTCTGGTCCCTGGCTAGTTCGGTGCAATGGGGAGATCCTAGTGAATAGGGCAGAGGACGGGGAACTCAGGAGACCTGAATTATATTCCTTCCCTACCACTGGTCTGCTGGGCAAGTCACTTTGCCTCTGTGCCTCAGTTTCCACATCTGTAAAATGGGGATAAAGCTGTTGACCTCCTTTGTGAAGAGCTTTGAGATCTACTTATGACAAGCACTACACAAGAGCTAGGTATTTGTTAAAAATGTTAACTTCATTAAAGCTATTCTTGTCCTGGGACCAAATGCTACAATCCTAACATGATCACCAGAGCTATTCTTCATGTTATAACACCTGTGTCCACCAACCAATTTTGGGCAAAAAGCCGAAATGGAAAGATAATAGTGCAGGCAGAGTGGTTTGCACTCTGTCCTGGAGGTTAACAAATGCAAGCTGCATTGTGCCAGCAAGCGGGTGTACATTTTAGGGTCAGCCCCATAGACATAAATACAGAGGCTGTTGGGGAGAATGTGTCAAATGATCTCAGCACTCTCAAGGCAGTGGATGAGATGAAGACAGTGTCCCAGGTACAGTAGTTGCACTTCAAAAGTTTCTACTGGCTTATGAAATTAATGGTTCTACTGGGATTCCCCATTTTCAGTAGACACATTATCTTGCAAATCAGTGGAATTTTTTCAAAACGGAATAAACTTTTTAAGTAGATCCATAGAGGTCTTTAGATGAACAGCTTGAATTGCATCCGGAAGCAATTAGAGAGTCAGTACAATCTACAATGCTCTGGTGTAATGTTCTACTTCAAGTGATTCAGCATACTAGAGACTAAGGTCCAGATTTTAAAGGTATTTAAGCACCTAAAGATGCAGATGATTTAGGTGCCTAGGTGCTCTTGAAAATCCCACTGGTGCCTATCTTCATCATTAGGCACCTAAATACCTTTAAAAATCTGGCCCTAAGGGACTGATTTTCATTTTCCTTAGTGTCCCTTTGCACCCCTGTGCAGAATATATTTTGCACCCACTTTTAAGACCTTCTTACACGGACAGAGCAGAGAAAAGGGGCTGCGGTGTAAATGACATCTATAGGCCCTAAATTCCTATATCCAGGTTAATTTCAGTCATAAGCTATCTTTGCATTAAGAATGTTATTCAGACCCAGGTATATGCTTTGAGAAACTAATTAGTGCTAGCCTGAAGATATTGCTTTAGGCATAAATCCCTTTTGCTTTCAGTGAACACTCATACTTCATACGTACCCTCATGCTAATTTCTATATAGTTGCGGGGGGGGGAGAGGGGGAAGGAGTCTGAGTCTACCCCTCTTCTGATCTCTATATAAGGAATTTCAGCATTCCTTTGAACTCCATGGACATGGATGCTGGTGACTAGCTTAGACTTGTCAACCTAATGAAACAAGTTTCCCTGCACTTTTAAGAAAGCAATAACGAGCCAGTCATAAGTTCACCAAAAGGAGGTGAGAGGGTAACAATAATTACTGGGTTGAATAAAGCCCTTCAATCACTGCCCTCAGGCAGGAATTCCTTTGAAAATTTTAGCCACTGCCTTAACCACAATCCTTTCTGACACATGAGGTGGAAGCTATACATCAAACAGAAAAAAGAAATACACAAAGGAAAAGGAAGTAGTGTACAATGGCACTGCACAAAAATGACTTTACATGATTGGGGTTCAGTTGTGGTAAAACTATTATTTAAATTATCTTGTAGATTTGATAGAAAAATCACTTTTGTTGTTGCCCTCTGCCTAGCTGTCTGTCTGTCCTTTGACTTTATACTTGTATTTCTGGAAAGCACTTCTGTTTAATTTAAATCATTAAAACCAATCAAGCCTGGGCAAATGGAATTCATGGTGAAAATTTTGGGACTCAGACCTTCTGGCTAGAGAAACCAGCATCTTGTAAATTGGCCTGTAGAAACAGAATTGTAAATTTTAGTGACATTCATCATGTTAGACTGCTGATTTGACAGCACCTAATGAGGGCCACCCAAAAGGGATAGGGAGAGCAAAAGGGGCAGTTTGCACTGGGTCCCCCATTTGAGTGGGACCCCAAACTGCATGGCATTGCAACCTGGCATGCAGAGTCACACAGAGGGGCAGTTGCACCCTACTCCAGGTTGCAACACCCGGAGGTGGGAGTGGGGCCCAGCCTTGTGGTCCAGAAGCCACCACTGAGGTGTGAATGTAAGGGGCTTCCTCTCCAACCAACCCCACCTTGGGTCCTCCCTTCAATGGTAATTTTTTTTAGAAGAGTGGCAGGAGCCTCAGTTTCAGATTTTGCCCTGGTCCCTCATAAACCTTTGTGTAGCCCTGACAATAATAGAACATAGTCTGTACAATGCTGTCAATATGTTTATGTATTATGTATTCCCTAATATTAAACATTATAAGGTAATTGTATGGATTTCCAAAACAGAGCTTCAGTTTTGAAAGCAGAGGAAATCTATTTTGGTTCCATTTTAATTTCCTTTCATTCACTCCAATGCAACGGAAGGCCTGTGGGCAAGCCCACGCCCAGGTGACTTCAAAAGGGTGATTACGGTCTAATTTCTACAATTAGAGCTCTAAACTTCCTTAAGTAATTTACTCTGTTTCTACTGGTCTTCTGGTACTCTCTCATTGTTTATCTGTACTTACACTAGCCAAATACAAAGATGTGCTGGAACCAGCATACAAACCAAATTGCTGCTGGACAGTATTTGAACAGTGACTCACTATGCACCATTATGTTTTACTTTGCAAAAGAATGGCCTTACAATTAGAGGTGGGCAGAAAATGGTTTTCGTGTCCCTCAAGAATTTTTGAGATTTCCGTGTTTTTTTGTCCCAATTTGGGACAAAAAGTCAATCTTGAAAACTTTCATGAACTGATAATAAGAACATAAAAACAGCCATACTGGGTCAGACCAAAGGTCCATCTAGCCCAGTATCCTGTCTTCTGACAGTGGCCAATGCCAGGTGCTTCAGAGGGAATGAGTTGAACAGGTAAACATCAAGTGATCCATCACCTGTCGCCCATTCCCAGCTTCCAGCAAACAGAAGTTAGGGGCACCATCTCTGCCCATCCTGGCTATTAGCCATTGAGGGACCTATTCTCCATGAACTTATCTAGTTTTTTTTTCTTTTGAACCCTGTTATAGTCTTGGCCTTCACAACATCCTCTGGCAAAGAGTTCATAATCTGGAGGGAGTGGGGAGAAACCTGTTTGGATCACATCACTCTAAAACTTCATTTCAACTTCAGCCTTTTTTTAAACTTTTTTTTTAGAATAAATTGACTAAAATTTCAAACTGAAAAGTTATTTCAGACCAAAAAAAAAATGTTGTTTAGAAAATGTTGAAATGGGCCATTCTGATTGAATTTCTTTTTTCACAGCTGAGATAGGGTTGGCTTCAGCCATTCCTGCAGCTTCAGTTTTGATTAATTGGCATTTACCAGTGGAAAACGTTTTGTTAGAAAATTCTCAGCTGGTTCCACTTATCATAGAGGTGGAACCTTTGTTGGGAACCCAAAATTCATGTCCTGGGCTGAGCACTACTCAGCTAGGGTCAAGCTCTCCAAAATGCTGGTGATGGAGAGAATAGCTCTCTCCATACGAACCATTATAGCCTCCTCCTTCTGCATTTAGAAACCACTACTGGGTATAGTCACAGACTGATAAAACACCCATGCCGAAGAGCTATACTCTGGAGTGCCTCACTCTCAGATTAATGTTAATACTCCAACCCCAATCCAAGCACCCTATCCTTGCCATAGCCCTAGTAAAATATTTTAACCTCTGAACTAAATGCTCAAACCTATATGCAGCCCAAAGGGCTGGGCTGTCTGCTATGCTTCTGCACAGGCTTTCGACTGTGTGGGAATGGGTGAGGGGTTCAGTAGTCAGAGAGGCTGGTGTACTTCGCTCCACGTGGAGCCATGGCCAGTGAATTTTCGTAAGCTACCAGGGGACTAGATCCTACTCTTACAGAAGAAGGATAGATTCAATAATCCGTCAATAAGAGCTTTTCATCTCTGTTCCTCTATCCATTTCTTCTATACCATTGCCATTATTTGAATTCATACTCTATTGTTGAACAGACATTTGTGAACAAGAGGTTCACTGTATTAGCATCTCTTTCAATTGATAGACAGTCATTGTAACCTTTGTATTTCTGGGGGGAAAAAAGACAATTCAAGCGTGGTATTTTTAAAAGGAACAGTAGGAGAGTAATGGCAATGGAATCAACAATTTCAAAAAGAACTAGTCTACATGTGTCTGAAACACTATTGCACAGATATGTAGAGATTGAAGACAAAAGAGTTCAAAAGCATGAAATTGTCATTACTTTCCAGGAGACGGGGAAACAAGTGTCAAATCAAATGAGTTAGGTATGGGGTCTTGGAATCCATATAAAGCTGAGAAGAGAGAGGGATAGCATGTTATATTTCTGTGAAGAGTAATAGAAGACATGTCTGAAGCAAGTCTGGAAATTCATTGCTGCAAGATGTGCTTGGAATCTGTAAGCAACATATCTTCCCTGGGCATGGAGCTGGGTGATCCTTTTATGCGCTAAAAACATAAGATACGATGAAAGAAAAGAATTGCATTACATGTAAAGTATGCGAAAAAGCACCATGGGGGGCCTGAATGCTCCTGGATAGCAGTAAATGGAAGACAAACAAGACAAGGGGGTAGTGCAGGTATGAGGATAAGAGAGAGAAATAGAAGGAAATAGGAAAAGGTTGCAAGAAGACACACAGAAATAGAGGACTCAAAATGAAGGAAACAGGGAGTGGGAAGGAGGAAGAGATGAAGAATGAACAAATAAGGAAAGTGATAGATAAACTATAAATTTAAACAGGTCTCTTTCAACTTATTAAAATTTAAAATGTGCATTTAAATTACTTGGGAATCAAAATGGTCTATCCAGTTCATTGGCCAATGCCAGACGGTTCAAAAGAAGGTGACAATTATCTATAATGGGCTATTATGCAACAATGGCATGATAGCAAAGTTTCTTCCTCACTTTAGGGAGCTATTGATTTGCATACAGCCTGATATTCCTTTATAACTTTAATCTTATCTAATGTAACTCAGCTTATTATGTAACTTAGCTCATTATGTAACTTATTCATGTAACTGTCTAATCTGTTTTTGCATTCCACTAAATGCTTTGCCATACAGCAGTGGTTTTCAGCCTGTGGTCCGCGGTCCACTGGGGACCACAGACTATGTCTAAGGGGTCTGTGAAAAGTTGTCATTACCATAGAACAATGATTTTCAACCTGTGTCTATGACTAAGATTTCCAAAGGGGTCTGTACCTCCATTTGAAATTTTTTAGGCATCTGCAAGTGGAAAATGGTTGAAAACCACTGCCTTAGAGTGTCAGTGGGATTTGCAGGCCCATTTCTGTGTTAATTTAACATTTGTTGCCTTTTAAGTTCATTCTTCTTTCCTTGTTCTTGTATAAGGAAAGATGATAAATACAACCACCCATTGCACTGCTATATTCCTCATTATTTTACATGTTAGAATTGTGTCACTTCTTATACATCTCTTCTCTAAATTAAATCATTGTAATTAGAACAGGTTGAAAAGAGACATTTTTCACAAACATTTCTGTAAAAGTGTTTGTTTTTTCGTCAAAGTTTCAATTTTCACTAAATCTTTAAATCTCATGTGCAAGTCTTTCCACGTCAATAATCTCTTTCATTACCATCTCTGGATCTTTCCTCTTTCTGAAATTCTGCTATATCTTTTTGAGACTGGAATGAGCAAAATTAAATATAGTATACAAAGTGAGGAAGAACCACTGATTCATGTAACAACATTATATTTTCAGTATTTTTCTTTAGCCCTGTCTAAATGCAAACTGTTATCATATTTACTTTTTTTATTGCAACTGTGCATTGGGCATATGTTTTCAAGGCACTGTCAATAATAACATCTAAGGATTTTTCTTTTTCTTTGCATGAATTTAGAACCCATTAATGTGCATGAATAGTTTGAATTTTTCCTTCTAATATGCACTATTGTCCACTTTCCTACATCAAGTGGCATTTATCATCATCTTGCTCAATTGCCTAGTTTGGTAGGCCCTTCTGAAGTTCCTCACGATCCTATAAACCTAACTTGGGCACCCAAATTGGGTATGCAATTCCACATTTGGGCACTTAGGTGTCCTGTATCTATTTTTTGAGCATGCAACTTCAGAGCAGCTCACCTAATGTAGGAACCAAATTTGAAAATTACTGCATATGTCCAAATGCTTTTTATATCAATTATCTTTTTTTTTCTTGTTATCGAAAACCAAATATTTGATCCAAGTTTTTAAGCATACAAATCTATAGAAAAGTAGACTTGGCCAAATTAGAAAATAACTGTATCGATTACTTTGAAAAGATGGACACAGAAAGACAAGCAAGTGTTGTTAGAACTGGGGGTAGAATGGCAGTTCCACTTCAAAGAGGATTTTGATATTTTTAAAATTTGGATTAATTCAATTAGGAGCAAGCCCCCAAAACTTGGAAATTCTCAGTGAAAGGGAATTGCCACTCGGTCTGTTTGGGGTTCCCCCAAGACCTCTTCCACTCAGCTCCCCAAAAAACTCAGTTTGACTCCAGTCTCCTCATTCAGTTCCTTTATTTGGCATACAGCAAAGCTATGCTGAATTGATCAGACTCAAATGCATAAGGTGGATTCAAGGTACATCACAGATCCAAAGTCATAAAACAAAGCTTTTCTTTATATACATTTCTACCAGCACCAGTTTCTAACTATAATTTACATCACATACTTCATGACTGGCTTGTTTACTTTTCAGGAACCGTTACCTGTACAGCACACTCTGTCCAAGCATGATCTGGCCTCTACCTATCTGGTAGTTTAGTCTAGTTTACAAATACCAGGATTTTGCTGCTGATCTTAGTTAGCCATCCTGACTCCAACATATTGCTTTATATGACAACTTTATCTTCCATTCACCTTCCCAATCATGCCCACTAAGAAATAAGGCAAATTACTTACATCAAGTCATGATTACACTTCCACTCCATCTGTTTTCTTGTTTTTTATGTTCATATTCATTTCATTCTTATCATATTCCAATCTTCCTGTGCTCTCCTTTTCAAGTTTACCAACCAGAAACACATCCCCATGACCAGAGTAGTTATTATCATTTGAACCACCATTAATATTAGGCTCAAACTATGAACTGGGGGTGCAAGCTCACCTCCTCTTGTGCAGCCCACCAGGGTGTTTTCACTCCCTGTACAGTATTGTCCTCAATTTCTTGTTGCTCAGCTGTTAGTTGGGCAATCAGCAACAATTGCCCCATTTTTCTCTGTATTAAAATCAGTGGTGGTAATAGACAGTAGTTATGGGTACAATGAGATTTGTCACCAGTGATCCCTATTCTGTGTTGTCTGTCCTGTCTTCTGTCATATTTTCCTTAATCAGCACACTTGGCCATAGGACATGGGCCCCAATCTGAGTCAGGGAGGTGAGGTTCAGACAAAATCCATCCAGGCTCCCCTGGCATGGTGTTGTCCCAAATAAAAAGTTTTGGTTATCTAAAGCACATACTGGGTCTCCAAGCTTTTACCACCTCTTTCACTCTCTCCTTGATGATTAGTCAGGCCCAACCTTCCTCGCTGGTGGTCAGGATTATTTGCATTGAGCACTCAAAGCTATTTGTGTTTTATTTGTTCACAGCAAGCTGGGTTTATTTCATCTCCTCCTTGTGTGGCCATCTGCACACTGGGATAATGTTGTTTATAAGTTCCATTCTCTAGGGCAGTGTTTCCCAAACTTGGGACGCCGCTTGTTCAGGGAAAGCCCCTGGTGGGCCAGACTGGTTTGTTTACCTGCCGTGTCCGCAGGTTCGGCCGATCGCGACTCCCACTGGCTACGGTTCGCTGTGCCCGGCCAATGGGGACTGCGAGAAGTGGTGCAGGCCAAGGGACGTACTGGCCGCCCTTCCCGCAGCCCCTACTGGCCGGGCACAGCGAACCATGGCCAGTGGGAGCGGCGATCGGCCGAACCTGCAGAAGTGGCCGGTAAACAAACCGGCCCGTCCTGCCAGGGGCTTTCCCTGAACAAGCAGCATCCCAAGTTTGGGAAACACTGCTGTATGGTACCCATACTGTTAATATTCTTTAGGACTCTGTCCATCTAAAAATAGCAATTATAATTGGCAGAGTCAAATTATTATTTTCATGTGTTGCCCAAGGTCCTGGGCCTTCTAACCTTGCAAACTGCAAATTTTCTTCCCCGGTATTATAAATTCCCTTTTTCATTAGCATAGTCCAGGTCAGTGTGCTGTTTAACAATCCTGACCACTCCCCCAGCTTTATTTCTTCCATCACCTGACCTAACTGCAGTACCATATTTGCTACAAGCAATTGCTTGAGAAACATTATTATCATTCAATCAATCAATAATAATATTTTAAATGGATTAATATATTGTAAAGTTTTTGCAATGGAGTGCATATTGCTAATAGTTATTGCCTCTTGCTGTAAGGTTTAAGTACTAATCCTGCATCTTTAATGGCTTGTCCAAATCCAACAGTTAAGGAGCTAATTTTAAGGTTCAGTCCCTCAATGTCTGCAGAATTCCAGAGGGAGACCCCAGTTCCAGTGCCACTTAATATGCTTTGCTATCCCTCTTTGTTCTAGGATTTCTGTGTCCTTGAAATATGCCTTCCATCAGAACCTGCCATAATAGAATATGTGCTTTGATATTGTTACTGAACTGCTTCTTATACATGGCCAGGCAGCCCCCAGGCAATCTGTATCTTGTAAAAATTGACCACTGTTTCATGAGTGGGGTGTATAAAATACCATTTTCTGGCCACGGAGTGGTTATCGGACAAAATAAAGGGGAGGGAGGACAGTGTGGAATTGTATAGGGGTCTGAGGGGCTGTGGGCTCACAGCATTGAATCTCCCTCCACCAAAACAGGGAAGGGGAATTGATTATAATACCAACTGTCCATCCAGATCCAATGTCAAGTGCAATCATTTGTATACAAGCATAGCAGTAGCACTGAAATTCCAGTGCATGCCTATGACATTCCAAGGTGCAATTTAGAAGAGTGAGAGGTGTCACCACCTGCTCGGAAATCTTGGGTGCCTCACAATGCTGTGGTGCTGTAGCTCCCACCTAGGCCACCTACAGACAGCCAAACTGCATAGAGGTAACACCCTGAGCATCTGGGTATAGCTGAAGCCTGCCAGCCACTCTCCAGTCACACTCTGACTTCCACCAGCCTGTGTTATTACTTGCAGGCTGACCCCAACACACTCCCAGGCCTGAATTTTTCACCAAAAAACAAACAAACATGTGTTCTGCACTGTCCAGCCCTCTCCCAGACAGATCAGATATTATAGGTCCATTGTCCCTGTAAGGGGTCAATGTACAACAGTTTGCTACTTTAACAGGAGTTACCAAACAATTCAGTTTAAACACAATACTGGGTTAGTTTTGATTAAAGAATAAAACACATTTATTTGACTACAAAGAAATTGTAAGTGAGTATAAGTACAAGGTATTAAAGTCAGAAATGGTTACAAGATAAATTAAGATCAAATTTTTTTGAATAACTAAAACTTAACATAAGACTTGTTCAAGGTAAAATTCTTACCACAGGTTCCCAGGAACATTACTGACCAAATTCTCAAGTCAAGATCTGCCCCTAAAGTCCAAGGGGCTGGTTCCTTTGTCTTTTCAGGTGAAAGAGTGAGAGAGGGAGATAGAATGAATACCTGGAGTGTTTTGACCCTCACTTTTATAGTCCAGTCACCTTTTGAAATGCATTTTCCTGAGGGTTACCTATAGATAAAGTTCCTTCCAGCTGTGAGGAATGACACATGGGGTCTTGTTGTGAACGAGATTCCATGTTTTTGTTTTGTGACAACGTTCCTCTTCTGCCTTGGTGTGTCCTGCACTTATTGGCGGATTTGCTTGCCTCAGAGATTCACAGCAGCCCTCAGTTTGGTCACTTTTGCTAGTGGCTCAAACCTGGCATTCACTTAGCTAACCTCATCACTGGCCAGCATGCGAAAAGGAAGGAGAACAATCCCTGCAGTCTCTGCTGACACACCTAGTGGGTCAGGGTATAGGCCAGGGACCTTCCCCTCTGGTGGGACCCACAGTCCAGGTCACCTCCTCTTGTCTCAAATAGGGAGGTGAGGGGGATGGGGGTAACCTGAGCCCACTCTCTACTCCGGGTTCCAGCCCAGGGCCCTGTGGATTGCAACTGTCTACAGAGTCTCTTGTAACAGTTGCGTGACAGCTACAACTCCCTGGTCTCCTTACCCATGGCCTCCTCCCTACACCTTCTTTATCCTCACCACAGGACCTTCCTCCTGATGTCTGGTAACACTTGTACTTTGCAGTCCTCCAGCAGTACGCCTACTCACTCTCAGCTTCTTGCACCTCTTGCTCCCAGCTCCTCACACGTGCCTCACTAACTGAAGTGAGGTCCTTTTTAAAACCAGGTGCTCTGATGAGCCTGCCTGTCCTAATTGATTCTGGTAGCTTCTTAATTGGCTCCAGGTGTCCTAATTAGCCTGCCTTAATTGGTTCCAGCAACTTTCTGATTGTTCTGGAACAGCCCATTATCTTACTCAGGGAAATGGGATCTGCTTAATCTGGGGCTAATATATCTACCTTCTATCCCTCTCCTGTAGCCATCGGGCCTGACCCTGTCACAGTTTGTTAAAATGCACATCAATCTTTTGTTGTCCTGCCCCTCCTTTGTTGCCAAAGAAAAGGGTGATTGCTGACCGTTGATTGCCAATCAACTTTGATTATATCAGGCTAGAGGCATAAGCTTGTCCTTTGTCTTCAAGAAACTAGTTTATCCACTCCCCAGATCTGTCTGGTAAACACATTTCAATCATTACTTCAGCTTCTGTTCACAAGTTTACCTATAATGTTGCTTCATGCGTTTCATCATTATATAAATGACCAGTCAATTATTAGTTTTCAAATGATACCTCACACACCATATTTTGTACAAAGATTATTATAATAGTGAGTAGGATGTGAATAAAGGGGTGTATTCCATCAAAACGCCATACTTCCCTAAATCCACGTTGACCACCTGGACTTCAGTAGCTACCTTGATATTCCAGACTCACAATGACTGGAATTGCACAGCCCTTGAGGCTGCAGCTTGTTGCATGTCACAGAACATTCTGGACTGTATTCATACACCTTGTAGAAGCCTGGGATGGTAGATCACCTCTCTCTTTTATCATTGCAAGCATGGTACCATCGGAGTTTGCCTCAAAATCAGGTAAAAACCCATTCTCTGTCTTAGCAGCATGCTGACACCTTTTGGCCCTCTGAATGGATTGGAGTGGCCCGAATAGCTGTAAAGATTCACCACAGATCTAGTACTGCACCAAACCACAAGAGTACCTCCTATGTTAGAAACCACCATCTCTGCATGCATACAAATCAGCAAGACAAAGGGGGAAGAAACCATATTCTGCTTCTTTCTTTACCTACCTGTATGTGTTTTGAGCTGACTCATGTGGATCCAGCTCTGTCCTTCATTTCCCAGGTCTAACAAGTATATGGAGGGGCCAAGTAGATTCAACACCAAGTATGGACCATACCACTCTACCTTTGGGAAACAGTGCTAGGGAACTTAATCTGAATCATGACTTTGGATCCTACTTTATGTTTGGTTAGGTCTCCTTTGGCATCGAACCATGCCTTAGTCTGTTGTATTTCCACCCCATCTGCTTCCATTACACTCATTTGTACTTGTAAAATCTACATTTGCAAGTCCTGTACCCAGGCCTTCTGACAAGGCTACAGTAGCCAGATGGCCCAGAACAGGTTTAACCATATCCTCCCATAATCTCATTGGTCTCCCCATTAATGCCTCATAAGGGAAAAAACCTGTAGATCTGATTTCCCTAGCTCTGATGCACATTAAAACTAGCCATAGTACTTCATCCCAATTGCTATCTGTGTTATTTTACTCCCTTCTTGAGTTTAGTTTTAATGGTCCTGTTCATTCGCTCAACCTGTTCAGCTAACGCTAGATGATAGGGAACATGAAACTTCTGATGGATATTCAGCAGTGTGCATACTTCTTTGATGATGGACCCCCCAAATCCACTTCCATTGTCTGAATCAATTACCTTAGGAACCCCTGATTTGCAGAACAGATTGTACACTAGTAGTATTAATTTAGTTAAGGACGTCATATTTCTAATGGGGAAGGTCTTCATCCAATGTGAAAAAGCATCCGCCACTACCAACACATATGTTAGACCTTGGTGTTAAGAGCAATTCCCTAGTGTAATCTATTTGAATCCATTCCCATGAACCCCTGGATGCCTGTCTCATAAGAGTCACTCCACATTTTCTGTTAGTTGGATCATGTCTAGCACAAACCAGGCAAGTATCAGGAAGTTCCTTTAAGTCGTTTTCCCATTTGGGCTTGTCATAAATATAAAGGGAAGGGTAAACCCCTTTAAAATCTCTCCTGGCCAGAGGAAAAATCCTCTTACCTGTAAAGGGTTAAGAAGCTAAAGGTAACCTTGGTGGCACCTGACCAAAATGACCAAGGAGGAGCCAAGATACTTTCAAAAGCTGGGAGGAGGGAGAAAAACAAAGGGTCTGTGTCTGTCTGTATGCTGCTTTTGCCGGGGACAGAACAGGAATGGATTCTTAGAATTTAGTAAGTAATCTAGCTAGGTATGTGTTAGATTATGATTTCTTTAAATGGCTGAGAAAATAGCTGTGCTGAATAGAATGAATATTCCTGTCTGTGTGTCTTTTTCGTAACTTAAGGTTTTGCCCAGAGGGATTCTCTATGTTTTGAATCTAATTACCCTGTAAGGTATCTACCATCCTGATTTTACAGAGGTGATTCCTTTACTTCTATTAAAAGTCTTCTTGTAAGAAAACTGAATGCTTTTTCATTGTTCTAAGATCCAAGGGTTTGAGTCTCTGGTCACCTATGCAAATTGGTGAGGATTTTTACCAAACCTTCCCCAGGAAGTGGGGTGCAAGGGTTGGGAGGATTTTGGGGGGAAAGACGTGTCCAAACTACGTTTCCCAGTAAACCCAGATAAAGTTTGGTGGTGGCAGTGGAAATCCAAGGGTAAAACTTGGGGAAGTTTTAACCTAAGCTGGTAAAAGTAAGCTTAGGAGGTTTTCATGCAGGTCCCCACATCTGTACCCTAGAGTTCAGAGTGGGGAAGGAACCTTGGCAGGGCTACTATCCCATTTTTTGCCAGCCTGTCTTTGGCCTCTGCCTGTGTGGGGTGACCATCTACAGTTGATCCGTGCACACATAATAATAGATCTTTACACATATCCTGTGGTACAACCCATACCAACCCATCTTCTGATTTTACAGTAGGAGTCCTTGCTCTGTTACTAAGTCTTGACCTTCTACCTTTACTCCCTGGCTCTGAGCTTGCTTCCAGAATGGATCTAACTCCAAATCCTGTTTTTGAATGCTTTGCAACTGCTTCACTTTATCTTGTTGCTATAGTTGCTGACCCCATGTGAGAAATGCTACCAGGATAGCTTCCAAAGCATTATCCCACGGCCAGGGTGGTCCAGTGACTGCTTCATCTCTGGTTGCTAAGTCAGCTGCCTGGTTCCCTTTTGCCAGCAGCACCTTTCTTCTATGGGCCCAAGTTTCCTGTGTGTACATCCACTCCATCAAACCTCTTGGCAATACCATCCAACATTTGTCGCATAGTACTGAATTTAATCTCTCTTCCATCAATAGCCCAATACTTGTTCTGAGCCCACCAAGCTAGTGTAAGCAGAGTCTGAATGAATGCTTCCCTGACAGCTAGCTGGGAGGGGGTGAGACTCTGGGTGTGATTATGTAAATACAGTTTGCTCCTTCTTTGCTTGGATTTGCTTAGATATTCAGCAGATGGAGAGGTGTTTTGCTCATTGTAATCAACTTGGCTGGTGTTGGGTCACAAATCACATTAGTACTGAATGCAGGGGTAGTGAAATATGGTTAACAATGTTGTAATTATTGTGGGAATACAGGGAAGCAGAACTGTGCTTAACCTGTTCCAAATGGGGGTGGGGATCACTCTTAGCAGAGAGGACCTCGGTGAGCCAGGGGTTTGATTACCAAAGCCCTGTGAAAGTAAAGTGCGGGGGGGGGGTGACAGGAGTCCTGGTTAGGGAGCTGTACAATACCCCCCATCCCGTCCCCCGAGTCCTCTGTTGACTGGCTTAACCTGTTCTTTTCCACTGTTCAAAGAATAGAGCTAAATAGGCTTCATTAGGAGCCTCTTTTGTTATTTTAATTGCTCAATCAGAGCTGAAACCAGTTGTGATAGGACTGTGTTTCTGCCCTGCCTGCTGAGAGCCAAAATCACTTGAGATGGGGGAGCGTTTCTGCCCAGCCTTCAAAAGAGCTGAAAATCACTGAGACGCTGATGTGCAAAGGTCACAGCAGAGAGGCAGAAGGTGACTGACAGCTGGCGAATGAGTGACCAGTAGAGTGACGCAACAAGGGGGCAGTGGAGAGGCACGACGAGCAGCCAGCTGGGCGGGGGCGGAGGTCTCCATGAGCAGCAAGCAGCATGGCTGGTGAAGGAGCGCAACTAGAGCGGTGAGCAGGTGGCTGGTGAGTGGCCAGCAGAGCAAGTAAGATGCCTCTTTACCCTGCACCCTGGGTGGGAGGTGAACTCTGCAGATGCACCTCTGAACTCTGGGCCTGCACTGACCAAGGAAAGTCACTGTGAGTGGGGTGCAGAAAAGGTTTCAGGCATGTGAAATGGACTTTTGGGTTGCTGGACTTAAGAACCTGAGGGGAAATGGACATGGCTCAACCTATTTGGGGTGGGTCTTTTACTCATGGTTTATGATTATGAACCCTGTGTTTTCCCAAATTAATGCCAAATTACTTCCCTGTTTTTATTAAAAGTTTCTTTTCTACTCTCAGACTCTGTGCGTGCGAGTGGGGAAGTATTGCCTCTCAGAGGCACCTAGGGGTGGTGTCTAAATTTTCCCAGATTACTGGGTGGGGGCTGAAGCCAGTTCTGTGTTGTATCGATGGAAAGGAACCCCTAGATATTGAACCCAGTCCTAGTTGCTGCTGGCTCCACCTGGCAGATGGGTTATGCTAGCATTAATGCTGCTCCCCTGAGCACTGAATCTGGGTACAGAACTATGGTAAGCTTAGAGTGAAACCCCTTTGCTTCCATCAGCACATTAATAACTGCTGCTAATTCTGCATACTGAGCTGACTCCCACAATTTATGACCATTCCATCCTTTAGCTATATTGCTGACAGCTATACTTTCCTTTGCTCTTTTACATAGTGGCTACTGCTGTCCATATACCAAACTTCCTCTTTTTCTCTAACCTTGTTGGCATGCAGTTTCTTAAACATTGGATGCCAGGTGCTACTGGAGCTAACCTTACATTCATGTGGCTTTCCTTCTATGCAAATTTCTGCAATCCATTCCTTTGGTTCTTTAAGCTGAACCACCTCGATGTTGTCTCCTTGCAAAGCCAGCGTGCATCTCTAAATCCTTTCACTGCTTACTTGCCCAGCGGATACCTTTCCCTCTAGCAGTACCTTAAGGGGAGTATGGTGACTGACAATGAACACTTTCTGACTTCCTGCCAAGTATTTGTGCTTGATAATAGCCCAGTACACCGTCAACACAATCTTCTCACAGCAGTTGTACTTCAGTTCCACACTTTGCAGCAGTCGGGAGGCAAACGACACCGACCGATCCTGAACTACATATTGTTGCATAAACACCACCGCTAGATTGTTTGGAGTTACCACAGGATACACAAAAAATGGTTTTCTTGCATCCAGCCTTGCCAGCACTGTACCGCTCCTCAAAAGTTGTGTTTTTCCCCCCCAATTTAACCACTACTTCAATGTGTCCTTCCTGCTAATCCCAGTGAGGTGTCCATTCCAATTCATAAATGGGCTTGCTGTTTCAGTCTATGGGGCAGAATGCTCCCTGGAAACCCCTATTCCCAGAAAAGATGGTAGTGCCTGTTTGTCTGTGGGGAAGGGCAGTTTAGAAATTAACTTTGCCTTCTGGTGATCAATACTCCACCCTTCTTTACCTATGGAAATCCCTAGGAAGGTTACCTCTCTCCTAACCAATTGTGGGTTTTTCCGCTATTTAATTTTAATCCTGCCCACCGCAGACATTACAAAGCCTCCAACAAATCTTGTTTGTGCTTCTCCTGTATAGGGGAGTGTATCAATATGTCATCCATGTACTGGACAAGCCTGTCCAGACAAGGAAAGTCCTTGAGACACTGCTTAATGGGGAATAGTCAGAGAATCTTTTTATCCCTGGGGCCATACGGTCCATGCATATTTTACAGCCCTCCAATGTGAAAGCCTCTAATACTGACACTTTGGAGCTAGGGCGAGGGACTGGAACCCGATACTAACATCCAGTCAGAAAATCTACTTCATTCTAGGAGAGATTTTTGCAATTGTCTCTGGATAAGCTGCCATAATAGGAGCCATAGATTTTGCTCTATCATTTACACTCCTATAGTCAATCTCCACTCACCTTTCAGCTTCTACATTGCTCAGGATGTGGAATTACATACCGAGGACATTGGTTTTATTGCACCGTGTTCTAACAATGCCTCCACTGCCTCCTGAATTGGACCTGTGGATTCCTTAGGTATGGAATACTGCCTCTCGGGTGGTGGGTCCTGTCTTTCAAGTGAAATCTGGATGTCCATCCAACCACATTCCAGTTTGGACTTGACACGGACATCCCCAAAAGTTTTTACTAACTGGGGTACCCGTAGGTATGTTGGGGCACCCAACAGGTGTGTCTTTTTCATCCTGTACAGCTACTTCCCGCACACTCTTAATTGATCCGGTAGTTGTGGTCATGGGTATGACACCTCCTTCTTTGACCCCAAAGCATCATATGGGCCAAATCCACTATTAATCTAATTTCCACTATCACACAAATCTCCAGAGTGTGTTCTTGTGAATTCACTACCATTATCATACTCTTCTTCACTCTCCAGCTACAACTGATTGCTTTTCCCTGATCTGAACTAGGCAAGTTACTCCAGTAACTTCCTGAATCCTCTGTTGCTTTGCCCCTTCTGACACGTGCCCTGTCACAGTTGTTGCTGCCCCACTGTCTAGTACCATGTCCTTTCCCACTCTCGCCATAGTGGTTTTTACTGTGGGGCATCCCCAGCCACCCTGTAAAAGGGGTGTTACAAAGGACAGCTGTGATGTAGGGGCCTGGCAACCCCATTGGGAGTTCATCAGGGCTAGGCTGGCTCTCTTTCGGAGTCGTCAATCTCTTTATTTCTTCCTCTAATTCTTTTCTTTCTTTCTTGAGCTGCCATAACATCTATGGTCACCCATTTTTCTAGTCTCCTCATCCCTTCCCCCAGAATCCCTTGCTTCTGGGGCTAGATTCCACTTAAAAAAATCTTGGCTTCTGCCACTGACACCATTGTCCTATTCAATCCCCTCCAGTGCTTGGTTCTAGCTAACAAATTGTCCAAATTGCCAGGATCAGGATCAAACTGCAAAAGATACTCTTTGCATTCAAGGGGCAGCACAGCTAACAATGTTTCAAAATGTGCCTTGTCCCCCTCTTGTTACTGTATTAAGCACATTATGCGCTTGCATGTTCCACCACTGAAGGAGGCCATCTGCTGGTTCAATCAGCCCCTTCTTAGGGAGGAGCTTCATGTTAAACATTTCCACTTGGGCTGATCTTAAATTATATAGCACTTTGGCCAACTGTGCCTCTAGAGCTGAACCATCAGTGGTATGCCCTATAACCTGCAAGCACGCAATCCTCAAAGATCTTTACAACATCTTGTCCCAATCTTGCATAGTCAAGTGATTCATGTCTTTCAAAGTTAATCCCTTCAACAACCACTGAGTAAACCCATTTCAGTCATCATCCCTTCGACAGAGTCCCCAGTCTTTATCAGGGAAAATGGAAAATCCTCACATCATTTTCCCCCTGGTCTTCAACTTTAACTACGACAGGAGCCTGGGGTGTGAGTCCCAATCACTTGGACACATTTCTTAACTCAGACCCTGGGTAACTTGTTTTAGCAGTCTCATAAGCAGGAGAAGGTGTAGGGACTGCAGGAACCTGCATGGGCCCTGCTATACAGGGAGCCCCAAAGCTACAAACCAGGGAAAATCCTCATGGGTCCTGCCTCCCATAATGTTGGCATCTCCATAGCTGGTCTTATAAGTTTGCCCCTTGTTCTACAAGATGGTCCTTTTCTTCCCTAATCTGCTCACAGCTTTCACTCTTCTCCAAAAATGCCTCATTGGATTTGTACCGCATCTTTTTGCTCCTCCAGCTCATTTCTTTCCTTTTCCAATTTGTGGATCTTTAAGTCCTTTACCTGCTGGTTTAAAGCTCCATTTCACAATAGTAAGTCTTGTAACATCATAGTTTTTTTGTTTCTCCTTTTTACATTTTTATCCAGTATTACTAATTGGAGTTCCTATTCTACCCAGTTCCAATCTCCCCCTAATACTTCCTTAGGAGTCCATAGGAGCCTTCTTTAGATTTAATCATGCCCTGGAAACCTACTCAAAGTTGAACCCTCCCAGTGCCATTGCTAAATACTGGGTTGCAATCCTTGACAGTAAAACTACATGTATAATAAACTATATATTGCCTGCTCCAGATGAATGGAATCTGAGTCATGCCATTGCTATGCTGGGGTTCCTGAAGATCTCTTCCACTCTGTTCTCCAAAAATTCAGTTCAACTCTGATCTTGTCACTCAGGTTCCTTCTTTTGGCATTCAGCAGAGCTATGCTGAGTTGATTAGCTTCAAATGCAGGGCTGGATACAGGGCACATTACAGATCCAAAATCAAAGAATCACAGGATTGGAAGGGACCTCGAGACGTGATCTAGTCCAGTCCCCTGCACTCATGGCAGGATCAAGTATTATCTAGACCATCCCTGTCAGGTGTTTGTCTAACCTGCTCTTAAAAATCTCCAGTGATGGAGATTCCACAACCTCCCTAGGTAATTATTGCAGTGCTTAACCACCCTGACAATTAGAAAGTTTTTCCTAATGTCCAACCTAAACTTCCCTTGCTGCAATTTAAGCCCATTGCTTCTTGTCCTATATTTGGAAGTTAAGAAGAACAATTCTTCTCCGTCCTCCCTGTAACAACATTTTATGTACTTGAAAACTGTTATGTCCCCTCTCAGTCTTCTCTTTTCCAGATTAAACAAACCCAGTTTTTTCAATCGTCCCTTGTAGGTCCTGTTTTCTAGACCTTTAATCATTTTTGTTGCGATGCTCTGGACTTTCTCCACATCTTTCCTGAAATGTGGTGCCCAGAACTGGACACAATACTCCAGTTGAGGCCTAATCAGCGTGGAGTAGAGCGGAAGAATTACTTCTTGTGTCTTGCTTACAACAACACTCCTGCTAATACATCCAAGAATGATGTTCACTTTTTTTGTAACAGTGTTACCCAGTTGACTTATATCTAGCTTGTGGTCCACTATGACCCCCAGATCCCTTTCCACAGTACTACTTCCTAGGCAATCATTTCCCATTTTGTATGTGTGCAACTGATTGTTCCTTCCTAAATGGAGTACTTTGCATTAGTCCTTATTGAATTTCATCCTATTGACTTCAGATCATTTCTCCAGTTTGTCCAGATCATTTTGAATTTTAATCCTATCCTCCAAAGCACTTGCAACCCCTCCCAGCTTGGTATCATCCACAAACTTTACAAGTGTACTCTCTATGCCATTATTTAAATCAGTGGTGGGCAACCTACAGCCCGTGGGCTGCATGTGGCCCATCAGGGTAATCTGCTTGCAGGCCGCCAGACCGTTTGTTTACATTTGTATGGCCTCCTGCAGCTCCCAATGGCCGTGGTTTGCCATTCCCCATCACTGGGAGCTGCAGGCGGCCATGCAAATGTAAACAAATGGTGAAGATTTTGATGAAGATATTAAACAGAACCGGACCCAGAACTGATCTCTGCGGGACCCCATTCATTATGCCCTTCCAGCATGACTGTGAACCACTGATAACTACTCTCTGGGAACAGTTTTCCAACCAATTGCACCCACCTATAGTAACTCCATCTAGGTTGCATTTCCCTACTTTGTTTATGAGAAGGTCATGCAAGACAGTAACAAAAGCTTTACTAAAATCAAGATATACCACATCTACCACTTCCCCCCTATCCACAAAGCTTGTTACCCTGTCAAAGAAAGCTATCAGGTTGGTTTGACACAATTTGTTCTTGACAAATCCATGCTGACTGTTACTTATTACCTTATTTTCTTCTAGATGTTTGCAAATTGATTGCTTAATTATTTGCTCCATTATCTTTCCGGGTACAGAAGTTAAACTGACTGGTCTAATTCCCTGGGTTGTCCTTATTTGCAACAAAACTTTTTCTTATACACGTTGCTACAAATGCTCCTAACTAAACATTGCATCATACACTTCATGACTGTCTTGGTTACTTTTCACAAACCAGTCCCTCTACAGCACACTCTATCCATGTGCTGTTCATGCATAATCTGACCTCTACTTTATCTTACATTAAGGCTTACTTACTAATACCAGGATGTTCCTGCTGATCTAACTGAGCCATCCTGATTCCAGAATATAGCTTGTTATGACAGTTTAACCTTCCATTCATCTTCCCAATCATGCTAACTTGACGCAAGTTACTTAAGTTAAGCCAGGCCTAAACTTTCCACCTCTGGGAACCCTGTCTCCTGGGCAGTCCACCCTGGTTGGCTGTCCCAGAGTCAGGGAGCCTTGAAGCCATGGGAGCCTGGGATGCCAAGGAGTCATGAGTCTGGGAGCTTGGGATATGGGACTGCTAGGGCTTCCAAGTTCCCAGCCTCTCCAATCAAGCCGGTTGCTAAGGAGCCAGGCAGGTGAGCTGGCAGGAAACCAGGTGGGATTCCATCAGAATTTGGTTGAAATAAAATAGTCTCTGTGAAACGTCTCAATTTCAACATGTCAGCAAATTCTGACCAAAAAATAATTCATCAAAATTTTTCTGACCAGTTCATTGTTATATAGCATGAGCTGGATAAAACTAAATCTGCTCAGTATGTCTGTTTTAATAAACTATGAAACCAAACATCTGGAAATAAATATTTTATCAGCATAGAGTATGTCAGACAAGTGAACACTGATATTTTAAGTATTCCTACCCTTATTTCCAAGACCTGGATCATGTTATGGGAATTGCATAGCTCATGGCAAAATGACTGAGATGAAACTGATGGAATTTGAAGCCCTTGGGGGTAATGGTATGCTTTAGTAATCTGATGCAGTACTGAACTTCATGCTGATTAAGCAGAATGACCATCTTAAAATGATTTGCAGAAAATCATTTAACTTGTAAAATGCTTTTGTTGCAAAGCTTTCTGAACTAGCACACAGATTGAATTTCTAGTGTGAATTCACAGATAAATTAGTAAGTATATTAGCAAAGGCACTCTAGTACTTTTCTTCTCTCACTTTGGAGTCTTTGATATAAATGTATAGCTAGACTGACTTTTCTGACAATATAAAAAGGCATACATATGTAGTTGCTTTACCTTTAGATGCTATAATCTGTGGTTTCCTTTTACCAGTAAAGATTGCAGCCACTACTCCATTATCATGGATTTTGAAAATGAGGCCTCACTTGTGAAAAGATGCTCCCTTTCGATTAAGATATGTACTGTAAAACTGAAATTGCTTTTCATACTAAAATGTTTTCGAAAAAATATTTACACTTGTGCAGCGAACAGTTGTCTCTCATTTTTTAGGTGCCATCTACCTTACAGTGTCTGCCATATATTCTAGTAGTTCTATAAATAAAACTGAAAATTTCAGTTAGCCTACAGCTAATGTGTTAAGTGACTCAACTGATAAATATAAGTTTGTAGATATGAAGATGTATATTCTGCTATGATGCATAACTCTATAACTAATGGCTCCACTAAGAAGAACATGATTTTCTCCTCCTAATCTGATGGTCCAACCCAAGAGTACACTTTATGACTACATATTTCAAACCTGGCTCAGTGGGAAAGCCCAAAGTCCTGGCACAAACATAAATACAGACTATAAATTAGCCACAAATAGGGCACTACACTTTTCAGGATCCTGAGACTAAATTTACAAGCTGTTTATTGAAGTTTTGAGGCTAATGGTAGCATAAAGTAAGGGTGCAGAATGACTGAGAAGTACTGTAACTGACGGCTCTGATTAATGATGGGTAAATTGCTGTTAATGCTTGTAATAAATGTCATGGGCACTAATTCACAGAACAGCATCAGAGGTGATACATAGGCTCTATACAAAGAAACAATGACTGACTGAAAGTTCCAAACTTTGTGGCCCTTTCTAACGAAAGCCTGAGGACATTACGGAGTAACGTCAGCAGTGCACAGTCATGTCTTGCAATGGAATGGATATTTTTTAATTAGCCATTATTCTTTAATCAGAATGATGTAGCCCTAGCCTTCCTTAGTCAAGGGGATGCACTTCCAGAAAAGAGAGACACATTTTGGACCCCCATGGGGTCCATAGCAGACTCCTGCACTGTTGACTTCCCAGGCAGCAGGAAGGAAGGGGAGGGAGATGCGACCTCTTTCCCTCCCCTCGCCCCTGAAGTCACCCTGGCAACCCTCTTCCTTCAACCATTGGGCAGAGGTAAGACAACTCCAGTCCCTAGTAGATAATCAGAGAACACGAGTCATCCAGGCAGACTGGAATCAGTCTCTGAACCTGTGCAGAGCCCTGGATGCCCAGGAAAGTAGGAGGGAGGCGGTGAATCACCCAGCTTTCCCTCCATGTAGCAGAGGCCAGCTGGGGAGGGGAGGGGAAAGAAGGTCTCTCTGTGGTCTGGCAGCGCAGCACTACCAGGCCCAGCTACTGGCCTCAGCCTGCAGAAAAGCCGCAGGAAGGGACAATCCATTCCTCCTGCCACCAGCCTGCCAGCAACAGGAGGAGACCATCTCTCCTGCCACTGCCTGCAGCTAGCCCACACCAGGTCTGGGATTCTGGATCCAGAGCCTGGCCTGCTTACAACTGAACCTTTGGCTTCCAAACTTTAAAGACTGTCAGCACCATTCCAGAAATGGGGTGGGCGGTTAGTCCCTCTCTAGTGATCCTGAGGGAGGACCCGCTTGCCTGCTTCTGTTTCCTGACTACTCTGCCAGAAAAGCATCCTGAGTGAGTACTCTATTATAGTTAGACAGGTAATTGGGATTTAATTTTGCATAGTAGGGCACGTGCATCTGCGAAAGGGCTTTCATCTACTTGGATCATCGAGACCTGACCTGCCAATTCCCATATAACAAAGTAAGTGTAACACTTCTGCCAGTTGGAGTGGGCAGCAAGAAGGGCTGGGTTCAATATCTAGGGGTTCCTTTTCAACAATATAACACAGAACCAGCTCGAGCCCCCTCCCAGTAACTGGATAAATTACATGCTACCCTCTGGGTGCCTCTAAGAAGCAATATTTCCCCTCTCGCAATCACAGAGTCTGAAGTGGAAAGAGTTTTCTTTAATAAAAGTAACCTAGCATTAATCAGGGAAAACAGCACAAGCAGGATTCATAAACATAAAAGCAAGGAGCAAAATACCAAAGCAGAGTACGCTGGGCAGTGTCTTTTGCTTCAGGTTCTTGAATCCAACACCAAAGTTCCTGTAGTGTGCTCCCCCGCGCCCTCCATAGCACCCCACTCACAGTTGTTGCCCCTGGTCAGTGAAGACCCAGAGTTTAGAGGTTCATCCGTCCGGGCAATTGCTCTGGTCCACCAGCCACCTGCTTGCTACTTCTGCCAGCTGCCTGCTCGCCACTGGCTACTCCTGCCAATCAACTGCTCGCTGCTCCCACTGGCTATTCCACCAGCCGCCCATCAGTTACCTTCTGCCGCTACCTGCCTCTCTGCTGTGACCTCTGCAGGGCAGTCTCTTAGTAACTGTCAGCTCTTAGCAGGCTGGGCAGAAATGCTGTCCCACCACAAGTGATTTCAGCTCCTATTGAGGACTTAAAATAACAAAAGGCTCCTAATGGAGCCTATTTAGCTCTATCTTTAAACAGTGGAAAGGAACTGGTTAAACCAGACCAGGAACCCTTAGCTAGAGTAGACACCCCTTTCTGCTTTCACAGGGGTCTGGCATTCGAGCCCCTGGCTTAATAAGGTCCTTTCAGCTGAGGGTGACCTCCTCATTTGGGACAAGTTAAGCATAGTTCTGCTCCCCTTTACTCATACAATAAAGATAACAGTGATAACATTTCATTACCCCTGCATTCGGTACTAAAGGGATTTGTAACCCAACACCAGCCAAAGTTGATCACTCGGAGCTACATAGCTGGATACCTACACAGTGTAGGTATGTTCATGTAAATACAGTTCGCTCCTGAAGTCTCTCTCCCTTCCCAACTAGCTGTCAGGGGAGAGTTCATTCAGACCCTGCTTACATCTGTTTCTGCAACGTGTCTTCATATGCACCACTTGGTACCTGAAACATGGGGGACAGAGAGACCTGGGGGAGGGAAACACTTTTGTTTAGGAACATTGGGGGAATGTGTGATCATGTGACCTAGTATGCTTGCCAGCATAGCTTTTAGTAATTGAAAAGCATTATTGATATCTCTAGTCATTTAAACCATGTTATGGTTGTCTATTTCTCTTTAATCAAATCCTTACATGAAGTTTATAGTTATTGTTTTTAATTTGTTTGCTTGTGTGAATTTGAAATATTTGTGAGTTCAACTGTGGGAGCCTTAGTGTGGTTAAAGCATTGTCTCACCGAAGGCATCACCAAATAGCTTTATCCTTTAGCACACCAGGAGTCGGGTAGCTGCCAGCAGCACTGGGAAATGAGGCCAAGTGACAGAAACTTTGGAGCTGCTCAAAGTCTAAGGTACCCTTCTCCTGTTAACAAATCATACAGATACTGAGCCAGCACCAAAATGAGGGTTACAATGACACATGCAATATATTTGTATTTGAAAGCAAGCAAGCCAACCTACATTGCTTGTCGTGATACGCATTCCCTTCAGAGTGGGGTAGGTGGTGCCAGAGCATATTTTTGTGCTGCTATATGAATGGTGCTTTGCTACACAAGCATGTTCACAATCAGGGAAGGTCACTGTCCCATAATTTTGTGGTAGTGAGATTTGATATACAATGGGGCTGCTTTGATTATATTTACAACACAGTGGTTACATAAATTATTGTGAAAGACTGATACCTACTATATGGTAACTTAATTGAAAACATCAATTATTAACTTCAGGTAATTCTACCATATTATCCTGTAGTAATACAGTAAATAATCTGCATCACCTCTGTGCGTGTCTGCCTGTCTATCTGTTAAAAGTGTGGAGTGAATCTGATGAATTTTAGTACTCACGACACCACAGTTCTGCCAATGAACTTCCATTTTTGCCTGCTGCTTCCCTGTTTTGCTGATCATTGGCCTGTCCTGCACACAGCTTGCCAAATAATATAAAACTGTGCCATTTGATAGTGTTTTTGACGTTACCAATGTACAGACGAAAAACTAAAGTCCTTAGTCACTCAATGAGACCTTTTTGCCTAAGGAAAAATTATGAAAATAGTGAGTAAAGGGACAATATGCAGCCAATATGAGGAACCAGAAGGAAAGTACTGAATCTGTTTTAACTTGTGATCAAATTTAGATTCAAATCAAGGTGAGATGAAAGGCTGGTAAATTAGCCAACTGAACCACTTATTCTTCAGAGTCATATATAAGTATCATCTGATTCTTTAGCTGATTATATTGAACACTCATTTTTTCATTCACATACAACAGTCTAATGCAGCCATCCATCAGACAAAATATTCTGGTTCTGCATTTCTCATTCTCAGTTATACAATAAAATAAATGTACAATAAATGATAGTTTTCAACTACTGTGTTAATGCACACTGCAGTTGGCTCACTAGGAAGTTTATAATGTTAGGGTTCTAGAACGCAGAACTTTCAAATGGCAATGATTAAGGTCCAATTCCCCCTAACTCTGCTTTAGTCAAAAAGCACCACTCATCTGTTAGATCAGATTGCTTCAGGTACTGTTGGGTCTTTCCAAACATTCAGAACCTGAATTAAACTGAGCTGCCACCTATAGTTTCAGGATAGTAGCAGTGGAAAGTTTTAGGTGGCTTTGTTCTACCCAAGTGATCTGCAAGAATTGCTCGGGACTCCATTTCTGGTGTAAGTGTTCTAATACGAGAAAGGGGAATGTACTGAAAAGGAATATATAGTACCAGATATTTTAAAAAGAACAGCAACAACACGATTCTTTCGACATATTAGCCATACATTTTAACAATATCAGAGGACATTTTATTCCAAGATAAGACTGGTAGCTATTTATTCTTTTCCTCTCATGCTATTTTTTCGCTAGGAGAGAACCATTTCATAAACTTATATTGGCTTGCATGACTTCTGACTCCTAAATTAATGTTTCATTAGAAATTAATGTTAGAAAGCTTAATTGAAATGTGTTGTAAGTGATATAAATACAGAATATTTGAATTTCATCGTTCTCTGTTTGATACATCTTCAATAACATAGTTTTATTAAATAATTTTCCTGTGTCAGCTATTTGAAATAAGTAGGCTGATAAAATGGGCATGTTCTATTTAGAGTTGTACTACAAAAAGACTAACATAGTGGGAGGTGGCGTTAATGGGTTTTTGTAACTTTAGTATATTCTAAAAATTATTAATGGACTGATGCAAAGGAAAGAAGTGCATTTAAATTACATTCCTTTTTTTCAGGAAGCTGTCACTGCCCTGCCCTGGTTGATCTCTCCCTCCTGGATATTCGCCAGGGGACTGCTGTTGTAACACTAACAGACCCTGGTCGTCAGCAGGCGGGATTGAACCTGGAGCCTCTGGAGCTTAGTGCATGAGCTAAAGTGCAGGAGCTTAGTGCATGAGCTTTTAGCGAAGGCTGTAGATGATCTTCCTCTCTCCCTCCCCAACCCAGATGGGACCAAACACCACATCTCGGGTGGGAGGGGGGGTTACACTGTGTTTTGACCCACATCTGGGCCCATGTGTTTTTAAGCTCCCCTTGGTGTCTGAAACCTACCCAGTGACCATCTCTGGTTCCACTTCTAGAGCAAAGACTCTCTCTGTTTGGTATCATTCCTCAGAAAGGGGATCCTCTGGACCAGTTGTCCTAGGTCCCCAGGACCAGTGCTGAGTCCCCAAGATACCCCCTGGCCTTAAGCCTAACCTTTTCCAAAACTCCACCTTTGTGGGCATACTGGTTTATAGTTAACCCCTTCCGGGACATGTGGTAATTGAAGCAAATAGATGCAGACTTTGCAAAAGGATTTCCAAAAACAATTACTTGACTTTAGACAACACAAGAGAAATGCAAAATAAGAAATGCCTGTATGCTATTCCCTGCCTCAGTTTCCTCACCACTTTTGCATTTTCTTTGGGATTTGGTCAGAGTCCCCTTTCCTGGACTTCTGTCCTCCAGCACATACTTCTTTTCCAGTTCTGCTCGGTCAGAGAGAGTTGCTCCCTTGGTCTTTTATAACTTCCAGTCTTCTTTGCCCTATCACCCTCTGATCAGCTTCAAATCCTCTGTCAGGTTATGATGCTCAATCATCATACCCTTGGAATCCAGACTTGAAAAATTGGTTTTCCCAGGGTACTAAACAGCTCTTTGTCCAATAGTGCTTCCATTTGAATTGAAGACCATCAGGGTTTAATGACCCTTCGTTGGCAGCCTTCCACCAGGTGCAAGAATTTCTCCGGATACCTCCTGTGGGTTTTAGTTCAACATGGAGACTACAGAACCAAGAAGGCAAAGAACAGTCTTATAATTAAAATGGTATTCAGAAAATAAAATAAAGCTTGTTGTTTGACATAGATGCATACAGAAAGTTTAGGGCATCAAACAGAATTCATAAGCTGTACAGAAACAGGTCCCCCAAACCATCACTGAATAGTTTTGATACCCTCTTGTTGGGGGAAACAAAGATATAAATATCCAATAAGACCTAGTCTATACCATTTTTTTTGCACAGTGGCTCTGTTGTAATAACCTGAAAATCTGGAAATAGAAGGTCTAAAGAATATTGCCAGGTCTTAGACCAGATAGAAATTAGTCTTATTTGTGCAAGCATTATATGCCCCTCCCACATGGCCTATCTGCATTATCTTCATGCTAGACAGTGATCAGTGTCTGAGTAAAGTCCTTGATTTGGGGTTTATTCTAAATCAGATGTTGTGAAAAACCCAGGTTGCCTATCATTTATTTTCAGTGACCTACAGATATATCCAAACCCTGTCCAAATACCAAAACGTAACAACCAACAAGGTCACTTATTTATCAGGCTTAGAACAAAAACACTCCAAGTTCTGGGGCCCTATCTAATTTTGGGCCCTGATCCTACACAGGGAAATGTACAGATGGTCCCAGACATGTTCCTACATTCCCTTAGAGGACTGGGGCCTAAATCTGATGTCAAAACATAAAATGTCTGCTATCAGGCTAAACTAATTAGTTTGCCATAAAATCCTTTGTTCTGTTTGTGACAATAGTAAAGAATCACACAAAGAGTCACGGTCTCATAGCGCTAAACGAGGAACTTCATTACCATAAATTAAACAATATTATCCCTAAAGCTGTGTTGTCCCTCTCCTGCTTTACTGCACAGCTTCTGCCTAGGATCTTCTCAAGCCCTCTTGCCAGCTTCCTGTGTCTCATTTAAAGAAAAAGTTGCACACATCCTCCGGACATCTTCCTCCTGTTTTCCCTGTATAAAAAAATAATCCCACTTCTTCCATTGACTGGCTTTAATAATTCTTTGCACTTCACAAACTTTATTTAGCGGTGTCTCCGACTGTACCCTTTAGAAGCTAAACAAGCAGCTTTTCTTGGGTAAAAGAAAAAGGCTCAGCTCCAAAATGTTTAGGTGCCTAACTCCCATTGATTTCAAATAAAAAACTTTGATTTCAGGGGGTGTTAGGTGCCTAAATACCTTTGAAGATCTGGGCCAAAGTCATTGAACAGCTTGCACAAGGCCACACAGGGAAGTTCAATATTGTCAATTCCAAAAACTCAAAAATCATGAGTCAGAGCCCCAAAAGTCATGAGATTTTTTTTTTAAACAATTATATTGTGGTTTTTGTCTCTTGATTTTGAAACACAACCCGTCCATCCCCAAAGTGCATGTGATAATTTGTGTTGCCGATTCTTCCACATATATACAAGAAGGTAATTTTGGCCCCCACTGCAGGAGCTTCCAACTCCTCTCCAAATAAAAAAGAAAAATTCCAATTCTTTGCCCCCCTCATTGCCACACCTGCCCAGCACAGCTATTAACGATACATACCCCAATCACCACATCAGCTCAACCCCTTCTACCCTACAATCAGCCCCACATCCATTCTAGCCTGCAGAGGCCCACATCTGTCCCTCACCCCTCAGTGCAAGAAAATGCGCCTACTCATGTATTCCCACTAGTGCACATTGCTCAGAAACGCCTGGTTCCCAGGAGTTCCTCAGGTCCCTGACATATTTGAAAAGTGTGTCAGGCCTGACTTAGGCAATTCAGAGTTGATTGTGCACTCAACCACTGACATTGCCTGTGCCTCAGCCCTTAGATGCATACTGAACAATTTTGTGAAGAAAAAAAAAATCAGTACTTCACATGCTCATAACTCAGCCAAGTCAAATTGAATTTCCCCTGGATCAAGGCTGTGCACAGCTAGACAATGAGAAATATTTCCAACCTAAATTGCAACCCACTAATTTCCACCGCTTTGGCTGTAGGCCCATTAAACATGAAAAAGGTGCACAATTTTTTCATGATGGGAAGAGAGTTCATTTTTCCACTTGTAGAAAAATGACACATGAGATTTGAATCAAAGACTGATGAACAGGACTGAAACAGAGCCTTAAAAACATCAGCCCAAACTGTTTCCACAGAGCAATGAATATCTAAAAACAAGGGTTTACACTGGAAAATGTTTTGCAACCAAAACTACAGTGGATGATGCCCGACCCCTTCAAAGCACTTGAACATACAAGCGTACTATCAAATCATAATACTTATATAAAAAGAAAGGGAGGACTTGTGGCACCTTAGAGACTAACAAATTTATTTGAGCATAAGCTTTTGTGAGCTACAGCCCACTTCGTCGGATGCATTCAGTGGAATTCCTCAAGGTGGAATCATGGTGGAATACCTCAAGGGCGCTGTCAGTGTGAGTTCTGATTTGATACCACTGCACAAGTATAAACGAGGGCACAAAGTGCTAGGCAGTGCCGAATAACGCTTTATGGCTCTGATTATCTTCACACGTAGGCAGGTGCTTACTTTACACACATTAGCTAGTTCCATTAAGATAACGTTACTTCTGTGTGTATGTGTTTGCAAGATAAGCACCATGGTTTGGATGATCTAAAGTGCTAAGAGTAATAGAGGTGAGGATATTTCCAGTTCAGGGGCCCAAAGTATTTCACAAGTGCGTGCACACAAGTCGCACTCACAACTTTTATCTTGGCAGTATCTTTTTTTAAAGCTAGTATGCAAATCTCCTAAAAAAGTAAGGTTAAGGAAAAATTAGCAGCATTAAAATAAGCCTTTATTATACCTCACAGGCTGTGTCTAAAAATGCAGCTGATAATGAAGGCTACCAGACGTAGCCTTTAATAATACAAATACAAAAACAGGCCCCAAAAAGAGACGTGAAGCATGAATATGTGAATAGTACTTCTACTTATCTTGCATGTGCAGCCATAATGCTCTTTTTATTTCATGCTCTGCTAATACAAATCTGCATTTCAAAGAAACCAATAAAACTTCATAAAACACAGCACTGGGCTTATTTCAAATGAATTCAGTTACCTGTTTCAGTTTTAAATCTATTAAAAATTGTACAGAATACCCTCTTACAAAGGCAGCAAAGTAAACACGTCTGTGCACACTGTACACAACAGCATCACCTTTTCAGACAAGAACCATTCAGCGTACTAAAATTGCTCTTATCACATAATCTAACATGGAGTTCTCAACAAGCAAAGGGAGCTACAGACCATTTTACTTGTTTATGGACAGCCACTATACACTATGGATAGTGTACACTACAAAAGTCTAGTTTCCCAGGGCTGTGTGTGTGGATGTTTTTATTATTTTCTTTTGCAAGAGGGTACGTGAACCCAGTAATATCTGATCCAGCTATGGGACTTGGTACTCTCGCCAAAAAACAAAAAATTGTGTTGAGGAAAAGGAAGAGTTATGTTTAAACTACATTGACTTGCTTCTTTTGGAAATAAAAAATCTTAAAATAGTCACATGATACCATGTGAAACAGACTCTTCTTAATATAAATAACTGAGTAATTGCATTTGACATTGAAAGACTAAATTCTGAGCCACCTTAGGTGGCTGATTCTTCACTGCCTAGTTGCCTTGTATAGTCATTTATGTGTACTAAGTGGGTGTGAAACATTACCAAATCAAAATTTCCCATTCACTTACACCAGTAGCTTTTCATACTCTCTTTATACAGCTATACACGACCGCACAGGGAAAAGACAGTGGAGATCTAGGCACTGGCTCCCACATGTGTAAGAAAGGGGGATCTGTCTTTCAGATAAACACAGCATCTAAATGTCAAATCTAGCATTGAGCATATCAAGTGGATTTGTGATGCTCCCTGGAGGACAGGCCGAAAGGTGATCGTATTATCCTGTGTTTTGTTGTCTCTGGCATATAATATTCTTGATTTTAATGTATCAGTGTCCCAGTAAATGAGAGAAAAGAGTAACAAAATGGAAAGGGATCAGACAAAATGGAAGAGGTGGTTGCGGTTGTGTCTGGCATGTGATATACCTCGGAGTGAAATGTAAGCAATCAAATACTTGGGTGGTTTGTTTTCCCAGGTACAGAGATATCATGGTGATGGACAAAAATGTAGATTACACTGACAGACCACCCCCCTTCCCCCTCCCCACACTATACTTTCACTACTCCCTGTCTAAACAATGAAAGGCTACTGAGTAAAATATTGGCTGTTAAGCTTGTTTGAGGCCTAGCTGTGCTGTAAAGCAGATTTTAAAAGCATATGATAGCCCAGATGAAACCGTTGGCTAAAGCACTCTCTAAAGCTGATTATACATTGATTTGTTCCCATTAACAAAGGGCGGCTCGAACTGTTTTGCAATGTGTTGAGCCACGACTGAGTTTGCTAGCTTTTTGTTATTGTATCACACTACCGTTGAGAGGCTCCAACAGAGATGGGCCCCCCCCCTCATAGTTAGCACTATACAACACATAGTAAGAGCGGGAGTCCCCTGCACTAAAGAGCTGACCATGTAAATAGCTACAGCAGACAAAGGATAGGAGGGGAAACAGAGGCACAGAGAGAAGTGCTTGCCCAAGTTTGCACAGTAGGTCAGTGACAAAGCTGGGAATAAAACCCTGGACTCCTGACAATCAGTAGAGGGCGCAATCCACTAGACTAAGTTATATTAATAATGTAGACAGGATCTGAACTGCAATGAACTAAGGGTATCAGCTTGCTTTCTTTACTCAAGCAAAACTGCCACTGACTTCACAGATTAGCAATAGAAATGAGAGAGGATATTATTAAACTAAGTATGCAGATCTTCAGAAAGGTAAAATTTTAGGCCTATCATTGGGCACTGAGAGGGCTCCACTGCTACAGAAATATATGATCATCTCAAACTTGTTAGAATAACTCTTATTTCATTTTCACTATGGTGTATTCTTTCCACTTTCTGTGTATGTGTATATATAACAGGCATTGTAAATGTTTCATACCCAGATTTAATAGTAATGACTATTCTTTCACTAAAATACAAGACCACATGATTTCTGGGTAGGACACTTATATAATGTGTTGTTTTTATAACCTTTGTTTTGTAAACGAGATGTTTACTGTGGGATATCAAGGATACCGTGATTAGAGGATAGCATAGTTACTGAGCGTATTAACAAAGTCTTCATTCCTACCAGCTGCATTCACAGATTGCCACAACAGAAAGCTTCAGTCCTCGTTGCTGCCAGAAAGCCAGATGCTCAGATATCCTCTTTGTATGCTGATGATCATTAGATGACCACTAAAATTACCAATACTCTGCCCCCCTTAACTTACAAAGCTTTGTTTCTGTTTGTTCTGTGCCTCTACTAAACCAGATTTACATATCAGTCTTTGAGAGGGGGCAAAAAAAATATCTAGAAGGAATTATCTGGCTCTGAAGTGCTGAATAGAGGCCACATGCCTAGGAATGCATCCGATGAAGTGAGCTGTAGCCCACGAAAGCTTATGCTCAAATAAATTTGTTAGTCTCTAAGGTGCCACAAGTCCTCCTTTTCTTTATGCCTAGGAGAGTTACTGAGCGATTCAGTCTGAAACATACTGATAGCTGAGGGGGCATCAGTGACAGTAACTTCTCAAAGTCATAGAGTTGTATAAATATTGTGGAGCTGTGCTGGCAGCTTTTTGGTGACAATTGTGTGTCAGAAAGAGGTAATCAGTCTATTGAGACAAAATGTTAAATATGGCAGCAGATCATAGAAACAAAAAAAACTGTAAGGAAAATTTCTAATGCTTCAGGTAAGTTGAAGACAGATGGATATGTGTTATTAGGAAATGATTCATTATCAGTACCTAAAGTCTATTGGTAAACTCAAATTAATTGTGCAAAAAGCTAATAATAAATGTTAGTAGTTAATTTCTTACAACAATAATCATTCCAAAATATTTCAGTACCATTATGTGGCAGTGCTAGATTACATTTTACACTGTAGCGAGCTGAAAATTCTGAGAGATTCCTAGTATAGAAAACATGTCACAAGTTTAGCCTCTTTAGTCACTAGATCAATTTTCCATTTAATGTCAACTCAATGATATTATTTGACAGTCTTTAGAGACAGTATTTCCACAGAAATCCACTTAATGAGTGAGACAGGTAGGTTTTATAAGGTATAGAATTGATCACTGGTGTCATATTCTTGCTGGAAATACTCTATGCAATATACATATTTTTTAGCTAGAGAGCTTACTGATGTATAATCAGGTATAGCTGTTGATCACAGATTTGGCAACTCCTTGATAATAGTGAGTCTATGGTTCTATATACAGGATATAAATATTATGATGTATTGATAAGCATTCCAGACATCCAGCCTATATATGAGCTGTAAATACATTTAATACTGTCTTTAGTCCTTAAAATTGGGTGTGAGGAGGGATTTTGTTTGGGCCCAATTATAGTGAAGCTCTATTTTAGAGGACTATTCCAATGGAATTGCAGCTGCTCCAATGCTCTTACCACCTGACAAAAAAGACCATTGTTCTGCTGACCAGCTGTAGGTAAGATGACTGCTTCAGCAAGAGCCAGTTGCAGAGCAATCCACTGAGTGATGTCTATTAGTTTATTAGAGTGATGACAGGCTGCACCTGTACAGGAGAAAGAACAATGAGGAACAAAGAGTGTACTCACTGCAGTGCAAACTGTGGTCAGCCACAGCACTGCTTACCTTCACACTCAGCCAGAGGAACATTAGTATATAATTTGCTTAATCACAGAAGTACAAACTAACCCTTTGAATTAAATCAGAAATACTTTATCATTAATGTTGTTTGCAGCGTTGTTGCAGCTGTGTTGGTCACAGGATATTAGAGAGACAAGGTGGTGAAAGAGACAAGATACTGGTCTGAAGAAGAGCTCTATCTAAGCTTGAAATTTTCTCTCTTTCACCAAGAGAAGTTGGTTTAGTCTTGTCTCTTCCGCATTAATGTTGTTTAAATTTCTCATTGGAACTAAGAGGTAGAATTCCCAAAAAGACTATACATGAATATGGATAGTTAGAACATCTTCTTTCAACACCAATGTCCAACCATTGACACCAGTCTCACCCATCTTCCACGTGATAGCAGAATTCTGGGACCTTGTTTATTGGTTTTTCCAGTGAGAAGTCTGATTTGAAGATTTGGATACAGTCTAAGGCAGTGGTGGGCAACCTGCAGCCTGCAGGCTGCACATGGCCCATCAGGGTAATCCACTGGCGGGCCGCCAGACAGTTTGTTTACATTTGCATGGCCGCCCGCAGCTCCCAGTAGCCACGGTTTGCTGTTCTCAGCCAATGGGAGCTGTAGGAAGTGGCGTGGGCTGCAGGGACATGCTGGCCACCGCTTCCCGCAGCTCCCATTGGCCGGGAACAGCAAACCGTGGCCACTGGGAGCTGCGGGCGGCCGTGCAACTGTAAACAAACTGTCTCGGAGCCCACTAGCAGATTAAACTGATGGGCCACAGGTTGCCCACCACTGGTCTAAAGGCTTGTCTACATGAACGTTTAGTTCGCAGGAAGCTGGGGTGTGAATCTACTCCACACTAACTGTCCCTTTGGGCCCTGCTGCCACACATGAACAGTTTGTCCATATGCTTGCATCTGGTCCCATTTCCAAGAGGACTGGATTAGGGGTTAGGAAGAAAACAGCCCTATGAGTAGGTTATTCCAGAGTTCTTACTGGGGTTTCTTTCATCTTCCTCAAAAATACCTGGTACTGGTCATTATTAGAGAAGGAATACTGGACTAGATGGATCAATGGTCTGATCTCTTTATGGCAATTCTTGTGTGTGCCCCGGAACTCCTAGTTTGGAGGTAGCATCTTTCTGCAGACAAACCTTTCTTTATGTTCAGTTTTATAATTAGGGAAATGTGGTCTAGATGATATTACCATAAGGAGGGTGCAAAACTGATTGAAAGACTGTATTGAAAGAGTAGTTATCAATGGTTCATAATCAGTCTTGTGGGACGTATCTAGAGGGTACTGCAGGGGTCTGTCCAGTGTCTGATACTAATTTATATTTTCATTAATGACTTGGATAATCATGGAACCTTAGAATTGTAGAAATGCAGGGCTAGAAGGGACCTCAAGAAGTCATCAAGTCCCACCCCTGTGCTGAGACAGGGCCAAGTAAACCTAGACCATCTCTGACAGGTGTTTGTCCAACATGTTCTTAAAAACCTCCAATGATGGGTATTCTACAACCTCCCTTGGAAGCCTATTCCAGATCTTACCTACACTTATAGTTAGAAAGTTTTTCCTCATATCTAACCTAAATCTCCCTTGCTGCAGATTAAGCCTATTACTACTTGTTGTACCTTCCATGGACATGGAGAAAAATTGATCACTGTCCTCTTTATGACAGCCTTTAAATATTTGAAGACTTTTATCAGGTCTTCCCTCAGTCCACTTTTCTCAAGACTAAACATGCTCAATTTTTTTTTTTTAACCTTTTCTCTTAGGTCAGGTTTTCTAAATCTTTTTGTTTGTCTCCTCTGGATTCTCTCCAATTTGTCCACATCTTTTCTAAAGTGTGGTGCCCCAGAACTGGACACAGTACTCCCGCTGAGGCCTCACCAGTGCTTCCATGTCTTACAGATGACACTCCTGTTAATACACCCCAGAATGATATTAGCCTTTTTCACAAGTGCATCACGTTGTTGACTCATTTTCAGTTTGTGATCCCCTCTGACCCCCAGATCCTTTTCAGCAGTACTACCACTGAGTCAGCTATTCCCCATTTTAGTTGTTACAATAAATTTCGTCATTTAGCTCAACCAGGAAAAGCTCATGCTTTGAGGTACTAGATTCTCCCCCTGCTTACAACTTGACCAGGGCCATTGTTACATTGGCAACATGAGAAAATTGAAGAATGGAAAAAAGAATAAAGTCTGATCCCGCCACCTGGAGGCTGTAAATGTTGAAGAGGAATATATCTGATGATACAGGGTCATATACTGCCCTTAAGCAACAGTGGAAGGCTGCATGCTGAGTCAAGGGCAGAATTTGGCATTAAGATTTCAGCTTATGTAAAATAGTTTGGGCTCATGAGTCCCTCCTCAGAACCTTGTGTGTAACTCCCTTTAATGGAGTTGCTTGGTGTATCCAAGGGCAGACATAGTCCCCTTCTCTTACTGCTGCTGACACCAGAGAAGTCCCCAGGGTCAGACCCGGAGGTAAAACTAAGGCTTTGACTATCCTGTGCTGCAGTGCGGGCTGCAGAGTGTGAATTGTAGAACATAACCAAAATGTCGCCCTCTACCCATCCCACACGGACGCTGATGGCGCGAACTGTTTACGTTAACGTATTCGGATTTACATTAATGCAAACTAGGTACCATTTAGTTCATGCTAGCAGCATGCACACAGGGCATAGAGCACATTTTGGTACGCTCTGTAATTCACACCCGTCGCCCACACTGCTGTCCTATGAGAGAGGGATTTAAATTCTTCCCCAGCATTCCTGCTTCTTTGTTTCCCTTATTATATAAAATAACCAAAAAAAGAGAGACAGGGTGACACTACCCAGAGATTTATCCCTCCCCAAATAACCAACACACAAAGGAATTGAAACTATGGAGTGTGGCTAGTTTATCTCATCTGAGGCCCCTGTAGACTAGACTATGCCATTTAGCTTCAATCAAGATTAGCTAGCACTATATTGAAAGGTATTAAACTGTGCCTGCATCAGGTGAAAAATTGTGTTTAGATGCATGTTAGGCAACACATTTTCCAACATGGCCTATTTTCCTCACCTAGATGGGGTCTCTGCTAGCTGTCTCTTCTCTTTATGTTACATTTGCAGATCAGTAACCTGTCCCTAAACCTGTCACGCCAGCAGTAATGTCTAATGTTTCACGGGAAATAATTTTCTCAGTCACACAAAATTTGCAATCAAAATCTTATTCTTTTGATTTTAAATTACATCTAGTGTCATTTATATTTTTGGGCTTGGAACAACGCTTCCTAGGCATTGAAAATAAAATGAAAGATCCAGGAGATAATATTACTCATACACAAAACACAAATTGATATCACTAAAAGTTTAACAGGGTTATGTATAAAAGATAATTTCTGTTCTTGGGTTTTGTGAAGAAATGAAGCCACCTCAAAATACTTGGTGTTTGGTTTTTTTCAGTTCTGTGTCCACATTTGATCATCTGTTTTGTATCCTGAATACATTTCATATCCTGATAAATCCACCTCTGTCATATTATCTTCATTCTCATATATGGGTAAAATTCTGACCCTATTGAAATCAAGGGCACTTTTGCCATGAATTTCAATCGGACCAGGATTTCACCCTGTATATTTACCAGAATTGTACTAGAAAATTTGGCATCATTATTTCACAGAGTCTTTTATGAAGATGTTCTGGAAAATAAAAGAAATGTATAGTTCTTGAATTTGAAAAATTACATTTACAAATACTGTATATCTAGAACCACACCCACAAGAGAGAAGATTTCATTTTAACCTTCTGCTTTTGTTTCTTGGATTACCTGCAAAATAGCAGAACCCTTATGTATTTACTACTCATTGACGATGATGGGGGGAAAAGGGGGGGGGGATTTCACTTCAGGTACCTTTTTAAGGCTTTGATTTCACTACTAAAAAAAGGTACTTTTTTTAATCTTTGAGGTAACTAACACACAAGCTATCCTGAGGTAAGCACACAGTGAAGACCAGACACTTTAGTTTTACCGCAGGGTAAATAGCCCAGTGCCCCCTCCAGCAGTTGACCTCACCAAGCTTACCTCATACTTCAGATAATTCATGTGCATTTGTTACCCTGAAGTGAAAATATATACCCTTTTTAGTAGCAGATATATTATCTAATGCGAAAACCTCAAATTCTTTTATTTTTTCTTCTAACTATATGATTGGAGAAATTACAAAGGATGATAAAAATTAATGATAAAAGAGATGCCAATATTTGTCTCTTGTCATTTTCAAAAACGTAACAAGTTGTTATAAAAAAAAGGAATGTTAGCAAAGTACTGGTAATGCTTGTGACGGGTGCTTAGTGCAAATTCTATCTCAAGTAGTTTCCTCAGCCAGTACCTAAATGGAAAAAATGTTATTCACTCAGGTGTCATAAAATGAACCATACTGCGTGAAGTTCATTATCCGATCCACTGACTTTTCACAAGAATCAGCTTTATTTATAGCATTGTGCAGCATATCATCTGCCAGGTCCACGCCTCTAGTAATATTAAATTTTATGGAAAACACATTTGTGGCACATTAGTGATGTTCCATTTGTGTGTACGCCTAACAAATGGCTCCCCTGCAGTTGTCTCAGCATTTACTTGCCAGATAAGAGCCATTTACTGCTTCATTTATTCATAGGCAATGGAAGTTATTGAATAAGTATCATACCAGAGAATCTAAAGAAGAAATTCACGGAGTTCGTAGAGACATGATGTCTGCAGAGATTAAAACTGAACTAACCCCAAGAGATGGTTTTGGATGTTAAATTTTGAAAGTCGATGAAAGGAAAAAATGAGTTAAGTTGATGGTGTTTAATTTAATGGAACCAACCTATATGGGAGGTAAGGGGGACAGGGACTATCAAGTCTCTTAACAAACAGTATTTTATCCTGCCATTAAGTTGGTAATAATTACCCAGTATTTGACCAGATGGCAAGTAATTGCTAAAGTCAGACCAGGTGTTCAAGATGCGAAGATAATCACAAAGATGACGATTGTGGTGAAATTAATTAAAAACCTTGTAGTGATGGCACAGAGGTGCTTCATTGAGAGAATGACCAAAAAGTAACACGAGAGCAAAAGAATGGTTGACATACTATAGGGCTGCGATTTTAAACATAGAAAGCAAAAACAAACAGAATTTAATTAAAGCGATCAAGATCAGGGGAGCATTTCCGAAAATGATAACATAGTGTAGTTTGGTTTTTGATGATGAAAATATTACCCTGTATGGAGATGGAGAGTAAGGCAGAAATAATACATACAAAATCGGCAGCTGGTTTAAAAGAAGGGTAGAACATGTGCCCATATTTCATTTTGAAGGGCATCTGTGCCTAACTCACCCCCCCCCCAAAAGCCCTTTTCATGCATGTAAAGCTGATGAGATGGCCACAGCTAGAAATTACACATGGCTTTATTCATTAAAGACTGACTATCTTCAGTTAGGCTGTACTCCTACAACAAAACAACAAGGAAGCAAAGAAATGAATCACCCTAAAGTGTGAACTGCACCACAGCCCTGCAGCCATTACCTCTCTTTTCTTCTTAATATAAGCCTACACCTTTCTTTAATAAAAAACTACTCGGGTATAAAGGGAAATTGTTTTAGTAAAATATCATCTATGGACTGCAAATGCTCTCCCCTTCCCTGCCCCAGAAAAGAAAAGAAAAGCATATAAGCTATTTTATCAACACCCTCTGGATCTTTCCAAGAAGAAATAACTTCAGTGCAATTTGGTCCACTCCTGCCTGATCTCCCAGCACCTAATGATCAAATGTGGTTGAGAGCTCTCAAAATACAAGCACAAACGTTTCCTCTTTGTTCATTACCATTAGGAGATCACTGACCAGCTCCACTAATGCTGTCTCAGTGCTATGCTCAGGTGTGAAGCCTGACTCTAAAGGGTCAAAGTTGTTGGAGCAGTTCACTAGATTTTCAGTCACTGGATCCAAAAAAGAAGAGTAGACACCAAGCAGTAATTGTAATAGTTATTCAAAATGATTGGCAAATTTCTGAGTGCAGCGTGCACTGTTGTATGTTTCAGAGTAGCCAGGAGCATGCCCTCACCTAGTGATTACCATCAGCAAAGTCTCCTAACTGGCTTTTGCCAGCAATGAAGAGTAGGGGCTGGAATCTGAGGCTGTAGCTCAAAATTTGTTGCTTAGGGGATTTCTAGTTGTGTAAATTGGCCACATTTTTATAAGGTGCTAATGAATTTGCAGCCTAATTCAATCCACCATGATTTCGGGGATTCTGGGAGATTGTTCTGTGTCACTGATTTTGTCTGCAGACGGGAGGTTAAGAATTCTTTGTACAGCCACTGCTAGGATCTGAGAATGCAGGCAGGGACTGTGGGTTGATAAATCAGTTCATATTCCAGATTCATAGCTATTCGGCAGTCACTCGGGCAGAGACAATAAGGATCTCATTGATAGATGGGGCGTAAGACTGCAGGAAATATTTTTGCTGAAACCTCGTTTCTCCTGACCCAGTTTACCCACGAACCACAGTGTTCTGTGGGAGGTGAGAGATGAAAAGGGGGCATTTTGTTAGTGCTTTTATGACTATGGACAATCGGTCATTGTAGTGTCTCACTGGCCATCAGTGTCCCAATCAGAGCAGTTTGAAAAATGAGAAAATTCTGTCCCTTTTCTGTTGAGATTTTCTTCTTTTTGCCAGTTCTATAGCTGGTTGAAAAATGGGAAGAATATTTTTGCAAAAATATTTTTAAAATTGTGATCCTCATTTAATTGAAAAAGTTAGAAATTTTTCAGCCACCTCTAGTCCCGACACTATTGTTGTTTGGAATATATTTCCCTCAGTAAATAATGTACGAGTGCCTCATGATAAAAAATTGATTTAACTGAAGATCATGGACCAAATCCTCAGTTGGTATAAGCAAACATAGTTCTGTGGAAGTCAATTTACAGCAGCTGAGGAGGACCCAACACAACTTTGTTCCCTGAGTGCAATTTTGCAGCCTAAGTAGTACTGGAGAGTATGCAACTTTCAAAGTGTTCCTAACCCCTTAGGTACTTCTATCCCTACAAAAATGTTGAGAGACATTTTATATTAGGTGATTTACTATTCCTATTGGATAGTTTTGTAAGGGTGATGATTAGTAGGTAGCCCAGGGAATAGAACTTCTATGGAGCTGTCATAAATATAAAGGGAAGGGTAACCCCCTTTAAAATCCCTCCTGGCCAGAAGAAAAAAATCCTCTTACCTGTAAAGGGTTAAGAAGCTAAAGATAACCTCGCTGGCACCTGACCAAAATGACCAATGAGGAGACAAGATACTTTCAAAAGCTGGGAGGAGGGAAAAAAACAAAGGGTCTGTGTCTATCTGTGTGATGCTTTTGCCAGAGACAGAACAGGAATGGAGTCTTAGAACTTAGTAAGTAATCTAGCTAGGTATGTGTTAGATTATGATTTCTTTAAATGGCTGAGAACAGAGCTGTGCTGAATAGAATGACTATTCCTGTCTGTGTGTCTTTTTTGTAACTTAAGGTTTTGCCTAGAGGGATTCTCTATGTTTTGAATCTAATTACCCTGTAAGGTATTCACCATCCTGATTTTACAGAGGTGATTCTTTTCTTTTTACTTCTATTAAAAGTCTTCTTGTAAGGAAACTGAATGCTTTTTCATTGTTCTAAGATCCAAGGGTTTGAGTCTGTGGTCACCTATACAAATTGGTGAGGATTTTTACCAAACCTTCCCCAGGAAGTGGGGTGCAAGGGTTGGGAGGATTTGGGGGGAAAGACGTGTCCAAACTCCGTTTTTTCAGGAACCCAGATAAAGTTTGGTGGTGGCAGTGGAAATCCAAGGGCAAAGGGTAAAATTAATTTGTACCTTGGGGAAGTTTTAACCTAAGCTGGTAAAAGTAAGCTTAGGAGGTTTTCATGCAGGTCCCCACGTCTGTACCCTAGAGTTCAGAGTGGGGAAGGAACCTTGACAGGAGCTAATGCTGTCACAGGCTAAATATCCTGTTATTTTCAACAAGTTTGTGTTATTGTGCAGGGCTGGCCTTAGGGATGGGCCACCCGGCTGACCACCCGGGGCGCCATGGTCAAGGGGGTGCCGTGCGGCGTGGAAGGGTGCCCAAATTTTCCCCTGCTTCCGTCCAGCAGAGGAACATGTGGGGAGTGAGCAGTGACATACAGATACTGCTCCCCCCGCAACATTCCTTTGTGCTCCCCCGAGGGGGCTGTGGGGGGGGGGGGGAGACAACGAGGAGCAACACCAAGCGCTCCATGCATCCCGATCACTTTCCCCACTTGAGCTGTGGTGTGAGGCGAGCATCAGGAACTGCTGCTCTCCTGCCCTGCCCTTATGCAGCTCAGGTGGGGAAAGTAACCAGGATGCAGGAAGCCCCGACGTTGCTCCTTGCTCATTCCCTCACAGCTCCACAGGAGGGTGCAGAGGAGCAGCATTCAAGGGGGGGAGCGAGCAGCCGTGCCAGCTGCTTTGTGCATCCAGGTCAGTTTCCCTATGTGGGCGCAGGAGCGGGGTGTAGGGGCTAGGGGTGAAGGGAGCACAGTGCAGGGGTTAGGGGTGCAAGAGGGTGCAGGGGTTGGGCATGAAGTATTGGAGAGCCACAGGGGCCAGGGACAATGGGGGGATACCCACAAGGACCAAGGGCAAAGGCAGGGGCCATACCCACAGGGGCCAGGGGGGCCAAAATGCAAATTTGCCCAGGGCACCGTTTTCCCTAAGGCCAGCCCTGTGATTGTGTTCCAGCTGTTGTTTGTGTTCTGTCTTCCTGCCTTAATGATCAGCCAGTATTTACACCAGCGGGTTTGTGCTGTTTTCCAGAAGTAGACAAATAAAGGCAGGAGTGATGATGCTATTTGAAAGAAAAACTTATATAGGAATTCAGTAAGAGCTTTACAGGCGTAAAACCAACGTGTTACTAGTTGAAGGAAGAATAAGATTTCCCACTGCTTGGTGGAAGTTATAAATAAATATGAGTGTCTGAGTCTAGGCTAACCTGCAAAGGTTTTCACAGCTGTAAAATCCTCAGTTACAAAATTGTTAGTGTTTATTACACTTCCCATCAGTACCAGGCTGAAGCCGGGGAAAATAATGATAAAACCAGCCTGCCAAATTTGGTGATAATCCTGGTCACGTGCCACCTGAGGAACATTACACATATACTAAGAAGATTAAGCCTTATCACTTGCTTACATCTCTCTTGCATTACTAATACAAAATTGCCTACATATAAAACACATGTGCAAGTCAAATTTGGGAGAAATGATCACAGAATCATCACGGCCTGTGATACAGAGTTACTACCCCCTCACAGTCACATTTCCCCTTTTGATATGATGCACACCTTTGACTTGCTGGAAAAGGGCCAAATCCTCAACCCCTGTGTGAAGCCCAAGTCTGTAGTCTTTGCTCTCAGGTTCTGTACAGAGGCTGGGAAAGGACAAAATTTCCATTCCACTCACCCAGGCCATCTGCACCAGCAAACCCTTCTTCTTGATTGCTACTGCAGCTTTATGGTTTTGCACATGCCATTCCTCCAATGGAGGATTTTGACCTGGGTATCTGTATAGTGACTGATCCACAGGCATGCCTCTTCCCAGCCCCAACCCAACTTTCCTCCATGTGACCGTTGAGAGAGATGCTAGGGAGCACTGCCCCAAGGGTACAGGGGAAACAGGCTCCCAGCACACCCTCCCTACAGCCGTGCCTAGCAGGACTATACTGTGTCTCCTTGCCCAGCAGAACTCTGCTGTTTGTGCTGCCTTTAAGGCCCCCTGTGAGCATGCGGAATTTAAGCTGATGCCCTTTGTTTGTGGTGTGGAGGATGTCCAGATTCAAAACTTGTTTTGTATATTTGTGCTCTGGCCTAGTAATTTGTATTTGTTGATTTGGTTTTATTCTTTCCCGATGCTGACATGGCTTCCATTCACTCTTAACTATGCCTACAGCTGGCCTGCTTATCCAGTGAGCTCAAGCTGCTTTGGGCCCCTCCACCAGTGCCAAACAATTCTGAAAGCAGTTTACTTGGCCACAGGCAGATTCCTCATGTGTAGGAGTATCCTCAGGTGGCAAAGAACCCCAGAGCAGTTTTTGCATCTTTCTGACAGCTGCTAGTGTAAGGGAAGTGAATGGCCAGGTTTCCTTTACATCTATCTCATCGCAAAGATCCCTTAAGGCCACCATTGCAACCCCCTCTGTGCTGAGCATGCCTTACCTGTAGCTTGGCACACATGCTAAAGGCTTCCAGATCTGTTTTCCTCTTTTAAATGTACCAATTATAAATGTATTAAAAGAGATATGTCTTTTTATATATAAAAAGTAGAGAATAAAGTAACATTTTCCCCCAGGACACTGGGGTCCGGATTCTGATCTCACACACGTGTAACACCACTGACTTTCATAGAGTTAGGCCCAGATCCCTAAGGTACTTAAGCACATAACTCCAGATTTAGCGACATAAATCTCAAGTTTAGGCACCTAAGTCACAGTTTTGGCTCCACTGTGATCAACAAAACGCCTGATGAACGCTGCTGGCACCTAAACTCATACAGCGCCTATGTTTTCAGGGTAAAAGTTCTCTAGGTGCCTATGTTTCTGCCTTTGGGCATGCACACTGCTGCCTCCGTCTAGGCGTCTGGGCAGCTGTCTCCTACCTAAGCCCAGAGCGACTCACAAACCAGGTGAAGGCTGGCAATCAGCCTGTTACCAAAATTATTTTGCGAATATTATGTATTTTTAAGAGAATCCTGTTTGCCAGAAGCTGGGAATGAGTGACAGGGAATGGATCACTTCTGATTATCTGTTCATTCCCTCTGGGGCACCGGGCATTGGCCAGTGTCAGAAGACAGGATACTGGGCTAGATGGACCTTTGGTCTGACCCACTATGGCCGTTTTTATGTACATAGTCATGCTAAAGTGACTATCTTTTCCATTTTTCTCTATACTGAAATATATTAAAAACTGTAGGTAAGCTTTTGTTCTTTGCATGCACAGAGATAAAAATAGTATTTTGCTGAAGTTTCTGAAAATAACAAACAGCGGATATAATTGTTGCAAGAAACTAGATACAAATTTCCAACAAGCGTGGATAGCAAGTGCAGACAGCATGGGAATGGAAATAGGGAAAGAATGACACAAACTAATTTGGGAGAGTTTGTGCCCATGTTAACAACCTAAGGAATATATACTCCTCAGCAGCAAGTTATTTATCCAGAATAGTCCATGTTGCTGGTTGTATCCCCAGATCAATGGAGTGGGAAAGTATTTAACCCGTAACTTTCTGCATTTATGCTGACTGATCTTTGACTAACCCTAGTCAAATCTAAACTAAATCTGGTTAACTGTGATTATTGATAAAGAACCAAACATTTTAGGTAACAATTGGCACCCCAGATGAGCATCAGTAATCAGAGTTCAATCAAAGCTGTTTTGAATATAGGGTCACTAGCTGGTTCTCAGGTGAAAGAACAGTTACCACACTGAGGTTTTTACTTTGGTTGATAACGGATTTCAGCCCTTTCCCTACCCCACCCCCACCCCCATTTTTGCAGCTATATGACTTAGGGAGCATCTTAAAAAAGACAATAGATCTGTATTATATAACAGAAAGAGCTAACTCAGGCTAAATGCCAGAGCCCTAGGAAATACAAATCATGTCAGCTGGCAATCAGAGGCTATTAGAATCCTTTGTAAAAATATTTATTTCAAATAATAGGGGCAGTTCATCAGTGATAGATGTTGTTTATGACTTTGGACCCTGGGAATCTGTGTCAGGGATATTTTGGACTGAAAGCCCTAAGAAAGGAAAGAAGAAGGAATTAAGGGGTAAAAATATGGAGTGCCTTTTTTCTGTCATGTTAAGCCTTTCACACCAAAGTCAGAGAACTAGACAGGACTTTAGAGGATCAACAAAACCTGAGAGGAAACTAACAGGTTAAGACAGCAACTTGACAGTTTGAGTAAAGTTAATTCTTGTATCACTTGCAACTTGGAAGAAACTAATATAAGCTGGGAGAATGCCAGGATGGATCTGGCAGGGAAGAATGTGAAAAGTTGCAGTACAAACAAAGCCAATGATTTAAAAAGTACGTTCAGAATGCCTCAGGAGCGATTGTATTTAAAGCAACAGGGATCCTTCATAGATCACTACAGTTGTAAACAGAGGGAAGAAGACTTCAGGGAACAAGTACAGGACCTTAGGGGGAAAATTGCAGTGATCGCACCAGAAGTAAGCCCCTCTGCACCTCCTCCTCAGAGTTTGTTCCATGAGGACGGTTGGGATAGCGGTTACCAGCATCTTGGTGGTGACTTTGATAACTCCTGTCACAGTAGGAAGATGCCGAGGCAGAGGAAAAGCCCAAGTTTCACACTTCTCTGATAACTCCTGGCTTTAATTCGCCCAGACACAACCACACCAGGCATACACACCAGAGGAAGCTTTAGTTGTACCTGGGGCAGCGGGCAAGTTTGTGGAAGTGATCTGAATTCCCACCCTTTCAGTCACAGGCTCCCCCGTCTTGTAGAGGTATGTTTCATGAAGGCAACGCTAATCATTCAACTGTTTTCAACCATGTGTCTCCCTCACCCCATCAAACTGAATGGGAGGGAGTACTTGGTCTGTAAATCTATATTAAGCAGCAGGTGGAGTGCCTGTCTAATCAGCTCGACATGCTCATCACTACCTGGGACCAAACCAATACAGCCCCTGTGGCATCCTTTGTGTCACAAATGGCATCCTTTGTGTCACAGGGACCTTCACCTTCACAACGAGGGGGTCATGCCTCCTGTACAATCTTTTGCCATTTGCAATTCAATTTAGAAAAGAATTAGATAAGTTCACGGAGGATAGGTCCACCAATGGCTATTAGCCAAAATGGTCAGGGATGCGTCCCTGAACCTCTGACTGCCAGAAGCTGGGACTGGATGGCAGGGGATGGATCACTAGATGATTGCCCTGTTCTGTTCATTCCCTCTGAAGCATCCGGCACCAGCCATTGTCAGAGACAGGATACTGGGCTAGATGGATCATTGATCTGACCCACTATGGCCATTCTTATGTTCTTACGCATTTAATGATTGTGGTCACCTGTCTCTATCCGTGTTGGTAGGAAGTCATCAACTGAATATGCTGATATACATCAGTGCAGATCTCTCTGCTACATGGAACTAACCCCTTCGCTTCCTTTTTCTCCTCTGGTAAGTCCGGTCCTTTCTGCTTTCTCTAAACCAATTCCAGTACTTATAGGGACAATGCATAAATGTACATGTTTTTTCACTTACCTGTTTACCAGACCCTTAGAACCTTTTTGGCTCCATTTTCATGATCAAACATGGTAGTGTAGTAGACCTAGCTAACAGTTTGTTGTATATCCTTGATGTACCACTTTTAGTAGATACCCCCATTGTAATTCCTCATTCTTGTTCTATTGTGGCAATTTAAAAAACAGTGCCATGAGATTTATCTACCCTTTATAAAAAGTACGCCTTATGGGGTATTCTGCAACCTTTAGCTGAGGATCAGGCTTTGGCTTTTTCCCAGTGCATGACGTGGCAAGTAAGCAGTTTCTGTTAAGATCACAGGACCTGATCCACCGCTTCAACACCAGCATCCATATCCCAATACAGCAAAGCCATACATTGCAGAGGCCATTGATTCTTTATTACAGAAAGGTGTTTTTTGTCCCTGTCCCTCTTCCAGCAATTCCCCTATCTGGCTAGTAATCAAACCTGATGGCTCTTGGAGGCTCACAACTGATTATCACCAGTGCTTAATTTGTAATGAAAGAGGTGCCAGGACTCAAGCAAATTTTTTACTTTCATAACTGACGTGGCAAGCCCAGAGGTGCCAGGACTATGCACTGCCGAGTCTGGAGGTACCAGCATTAAGCTCTGGCAAGCCCTGGCACAAATTAAGCACTGATTATCTCAAATTGAGCCAAGTGACCCCCCTACATGTTCGATCACAGTGTTCACCAGTCCCGATATAATTAAAACATTTATTCCTGACTTACAGTCGTTTTCTACTTTAGATTTTTCTTATGGATTTTTCTTATGTTAGTACAATTTGGCTTTGCTTTTCAGAGGCAGCTGTATCCATGGGGTTGAGCACTGTTACCATTCTCTAAAGCTGCTGCTTTATTTCAGTATGCTGATGACTTCTGCCCTTCTACTGTCACCCAGGATGTGCACCTCAGGCTCCTAAACAAGTTCCTCATGATACTACCTCATGCTGGTCTGAAGTGCAACCCAACCAAAGTGTGTTTGCTACCAAACAGTTTCCTTTCTCGGGATGACTCTGTCTGAAGATGGACAGACATCATTTCAGAAGAAAGTAGATTTGTTTTCCCATTCGCTATCGCCTATCAGTGTGTCCACACTGCAGTCATTTTTGGACCTTATTGGATATCGCATTGATTTCATCCCTGACTGTGCCCTTATAACTGCTCCCCAAACCATCTTCTAAAGAAAGCCGCCCCTTGGCATTGGGCAGAGCAGCATACACAGGCAGTCACAACTCTTAGTCAGGCTGTGCCATCACCACCTACCCTGGCCACACCTGACCCCCTCACAGTACTTTCACCTGGAGGTCACTGCCAGTGAAGTCACAGTGTCAGTGGTTTTAGCTCAGGTGGTGTGTCACGGGGTGCACTCACTGAACCTTCTAGCATTCCAGGTTCCAGCTCAGGGTCCCTCTGGTCAGCAACCAAGATCCGCACTCCTATTCCTTGCTGCTTTCCCATAAGCCTTTTCCTACCTTCCTGGCTTCCCCCCACTCTGTATTTGCCCGCCTCCCAAACCTGCAGCCCCCTTCTACTCAGCTTCCGGGCTTTATACAGGCCCCTCCTGTTCCTACCCAGCTGAACCTCATTTAATCAACCCCTGATCCCCGGCTCTTCAACCAGGTGCAGCCCAGGGAGTTAATTAGGCCTAATTTACACCCCATCACAAAGTGCACAGTAAATGAAGGCCTATTGCATACGCTTCCAAACTACTCTTGCCTGTTGAGCTTAAGTTCTTCCTGTGTGAATGTAATTTATTTTCACATTCTGGGCAATCCAACATTTCACCTTTTTAAGTGGCCTCTCTCCTATGATCTCACAATGCCACATACACACCTTTCAATTTTTTCCTTGCTGATCAAGTTAAAGATGGACAGGTATCTTGACTTTCCCTTTGGTCTTTGCTCCTGCAGGAGAGAGACATCACTGTCTGTTCTTCCCTTATGCCTTCGCCTCTCATCAACGATGGCACTCCTCATGAGTGTCCCTTGCATTTCTCTCCTATCAACCACCTCCGTTTTTCCAACCTCTACCTTCCCGCACTGATGTATCGTCCTTCCTTTTACAGACAGCTCCAGTTTCTACAAGGATGGAAAAACACTTATTGGTTTCCACCTTTATGTCCTTTTTCTGGCTAACCCACCTCTTTCCCTCATTTTTTTCCTGCGCTCCCTATTCAGCCCAATATGCAGACCAGGCTGCTACAGCTTCTGCTTTGGAATGCTTTGCTGCCTCAACACTACCCTAGTCTGACTGTGCTTGGGTGTGTAATACCCTCACTGAGTTCCTTCCTTACTGGCTTCTCATGGCTTCACTTCTGATGGTTCTCCACTGTCTTATGCAGCTCTTCTCTCTTACATTGTTTTTCTTCCTTCTTCTCTCCCTTCGCTCTGACAGTTAGAGGCCACTGTAAAATGGCTCTGGTTCATAATGAAAACTCTGTAGCTGATTCTCTTGCCAGACAGGGAGCTCACGAGGGGGAACTTTGGACCTTCCCATGTAATAACCATGAGCTCCCTGTCTCAGCAATTAGCACTACAGACTCTGTACCTGATTTTCAGGCACTGCAGAAAAAGTTTGCAATGTTATCAGAAGGAATAAAACAGGTGCAGGCAGGAAAGAAATTGCCACAGCAATCTCCTTTAAAACCATACAAACCAAATTTAAATTTAAAGGAGAATTTCTTACTCATGTTTTAATGGAGTAAACACTGGAATGAGTGGTGCCAGAGCAAATTCAGAAAGATTTGATTTATTCAGTACAAGATGTTCCTTCAGGAGGGCATCAGGGGACTGACAAAACTTTATAAAGTTTAGAAATTGTGGGTTGGTGACTAGATGTAAGAAATGATATGAAAGAATTCTGTGACAATTGCTTAATCTGTGCACAAAATAATCCCACTAGTAACAAGAACAAGGCTCTCCTTAGACCTCAGCAAAATTCAGGACTAGGGTCCATTTTGCAGGTTGACTTTGTGGGACCATTACCCACAAGTAAAAAGAGAAATAAATATTTGTTGGTAGCAATAGACTGATTCTCTAAATGGACGGAGTCTTTCCCAATGTGAACCAACACTGCTCCAGCAACAGCCCATGTGTGGGTGGAACAGATATTCTCCTGTTGCGGTCTACCAGCAAAAATGGAATCTGATCAGGGAACTCATTTTATAGTGAAAGTTTTACAAAACTGCTTGTTGGTATTGAGGATACAACAAAAGTTCCACATTCTTCACCGCCCTCAGTTTTCAGGATAGGTGGACAGGATTAATAGAACTATGAATTGATGTTGAGAAAGTTTGTCTCTATAAATGGGAAAGATTAGGGTACTTTAATTCCATAGTCTTTGTGGCAATCAGGGCTGCTCCTGATAGTGCAACAAATTGTTCTCCTTTTGAGATAAAAACGGGTAGAGAAATGAGGTTACCAAAACATTTTGTTTTGGGCAGTCAGTGATGCGCATGTTGAAGGGATAAAAATGGATGTTTTTATGCAAGAGTACTTTAAGCAGGTACATTTGTACATGGCTAAAGAATTGGGGAAGTCAAAACACAAAACAAAAATGTACCTTACCAAGGTATAAAAGAAAATGATTGGAAAATTGGAGACCAGGTCATGCTTCTGTCATATACTATATCAGAGCATAACTTGTGTTGTAAATGGCCCTTTTTATGTTGTGGATAAATTAAATTCATCTGTGTGTAAAATTTGACTGAATGGAAAACAACAACTGTGGATAAAATTTATCAAGCTAACCAGCACAAAGTGTTCAAGGGAACTGCTTCTCAACTTCAAGCATCATGAAAATTGCTGTGGTGATTATTGGTATAATCCATTTATGGGGTGTTATTCATGGACCCAAGATTGAACCAACAAATCTACAAACTAATTGTCATCAGGGAACACAATATATTCCCCACATGAATCTTAAGACAGAGCCCAGGGATACAGAAGAAAATTTGTATATAATGTAGACTAAAGCTGGACAATTAATTAGTGCCCGGAGGTACCAGAACATCGCATGGTGGTCTCCACCTTGCACTCAGCAAAGGTTGTGGAGAAGAGAAGGACCTGACTTAAGGTGGATAAGGTTTTGTGGATATTTTGGTAATGGATCTTTGTTAATTGACCATCTCCTACCTGAGGATCAGGAGATACATTGTGTTACTCAACGTAAAGGTGTAAGGCACAACCGGTGAATGGTTGATTTCAATTACATTTTCTTACAGGTAGCGTGATATTCAGTAACACATCCAAATAAACATCACAATAACTGTGACCAATATCTAGTGAAAAACAGGGAAAGCAGGAAAGCAAAAAGTATTCCAAAATCAACTGTAGTGGTATCCCAAGGAGGCAATATCCTCTAAAGCTCAATTTCCCAAATAACAGAGGGTACCTCGCAAGAATACTGAGGCAACATTTAAATCAGGGTAGATTTAGTGCTAATTCTTGCTACATTTCAAATAAGCACACTTTAGGGGCTGGGCAAGGAGACTGGCAAGTCAGAGCCACCTGCCTTAATGGAATAGGAAAGGCCAATGTCACCATCACTAGGGTTCAGCCTAATGACTCTGGGCAGTATATTGCCTCTGTGAAATTCAGAAGTGACCCAAGATGGTCATATGGCAATGTAACGTTAAGGCTAGAGATAGCTCCCTTAATTATGCCATTAGGATATTACTAGCCCTATGCTTGGTACACAACTCCTTGCCATCCAAAAATCTAATAAAAACAAAGCATTCACCAAGGAAGAAATGGATCCACCAAGTGGTCTAACTGCTACTTCAGTTCTGAGGATTTTACTTAATAATATACAGTTTATGCATCTACCTGTCATTTTAAACCTCTCTCATTGGAATATGGCAGAATTTGGTCATTGTGTAAAAACAAATGTATCACTTCTGTATGCTCACTTTTACTAGATACTATAGCCTCTTATCAGGAATGGGTACAGGATCTGATAGCAGGACAATAAACTTCCACAATCTGGTATCATTTGAACTAGAGGACTCCAGAGTTTAGATGGAATTGTTGGTTCTATTTCAGGGTTATTTGGATCAGGAATGTCTATTTGGAACAGGGTAGGTATGGAAAACATAATAAGACATTAAATATTTTGAGCATCAGGTTACAAACACAGTTATATACCTGTGTTACATGGCATTGATGGTCTGTCTACTGAAGAAAGGCATATTGTATATAATATGCATGAAATTGCTAATTTGTTTAAATCACATGAAAGTAAAAATAAATGAATTAAGTACAGAAAATAATAAGAAAGTAGAAGAGTCCTAAATGGGTAAAGAGATTATCTGTCTGGCCTATGATACCTATGTATCACCTACCATAACATATTCATCAAGGAGTGTTGAACAAGGTAAATTGCCTGATTCAATCAGTTATGACCAATTATCGAAATGGCATTGCTCTTAATGTATAACAAAGACTCTTGTAAATTGGAATGCGTCAAATCATGCAAATTCCATATATCACAATTCACAATTTGGGGTCACTAACACTACATCCTAAAAAGGGTATTTGTTATTTAAAACTGTTTTGTTTACTGTTGGGTTCCATGTACATTTCCTTTATGGTATCTTTACCATTATTGGACCCGATATTCAGTGGGTTACCTGAAGTGGACATCTACAAGGAATGACTGGCTCTGCGCAGCTACTAGTATTTCATCCAATGCCTAAAATATGGCTGACACCACATACAGCCTACTGTTCTGTAAAGGGGTATTGATATGTTTGTATATGTGACATCTTTGACATTGCAGCTCCAGTCTGTGGTCATGCCAGCCTGATGCAGACTAACGATACAGATGAGTTAGCCTCTTCAGTTCTCAGAGGCTGCTTACTGGATCAGGTCCCCTTCAGAATCCAGCCAAAGAAGGAGGCGATTGGTGTTGGTACCCCACTTATAACTTTTAGCCCAGTGGTTAGAACACTTCCCTGGAATGTTTGAGACCCAGGCCTGGCCTACACTACTAGTTTATGCTGGATTTAGCAGCATTAAATCAAATTAACCCTGCACCCGTCCACACAACGAAGACATTTTTTTCGACATAAAGGGCTCTTAAAACTGATTCCTGTACTCCTCCCCAACAAGGAGATTAGTGCTGAAATCGACATCACCATTTCGAATTAGGGTTAGTGTGGATGCAATTCGAAGGTATTGGCGTCTGGGAGCTATCCCACACTGCACCACTGTGACCGCTCTGGACAGCACTCTGAACTCGGATGCACTGGCCAGGTGCACAGAAAAAGCCCTGGGAACTTTTGAATCTCATTTCCTGTTTGGCCAGGCGAGCTCATCAGCACAGGTGACCATGCAGTCCCAGAATCGAAAAAGAGCTCCAGCATGGACCGAATGGGAGGTACTGGATCTGATCACTGTATGGGGAGAGGAATCCATGCTATCAGAACTGTATTCCAAAAGACGAAATGCCAAAACATTTCAAAAAATCTCCGATGTCATGAGGGACAGAGGGTACAGCAGGGACGCAACACAGTGCCGCGTGAAACTTAAGGAGCTCAGACAAGCGTACCAGAAAACCAAAGAATCAAACAGACGCTCTGGGACAGAGCCCCAGACATGCAGTTTCTATGCTGAGCTGCATGCAATTCTAGGGGGGGCTGCCACCACTACCCCACCCCTGTCTGTGGACTCCAGTGATGGGTATTCTACGCTATGCCTGAGGATTTTGCAGATGGGGAAGATGAGGAGGAGGAGGAGGACAAGCTTGAGGAGAGCACATAGCACACCGTTCTCCCCGACAGCCAGGATCTTTTTTTTACCCTGACTGAAATACCCTCCCAACCCAACCAAGCCAGAGAAGGGACCGCTGGTGAGTGTACCGTTTTAAATACAATACATGTTATAAAAGCAAGCGTTTTTTAATGATTAAGTAGCCCTGAGGACTTGGGACGCATTCGTGGCCAGTACAGCTACTGGAAAAGTCTGTTAACGTGTCTGGGGATGGAGTGGAAATCCTCCAGGGACATCTCCATGAAGCTCTCCTGGAGGTACTCTAAAAGCCTTTGTGGAAGGTTTCTGGGGAGAGCAGCCTTATTCCGTCCTCCATGGTAGGACACTTTACCACGCCATGCTAGTAGCAAGTAATCTGGTATCATTGCATGACAAAGCCTGGCAGCGTATGGTCCCAGTGTTTGCTGGCATTCAAGCAACATCCGTTCTTTATCTCTCTGTGTTTATCCTCAGGAGAGTGATATTGTTCATGGTAACCTGGTTGAAATAGGGGAATTTAATTAAGGGGACATTCAGAGGTGTCCGTTCCTACTGGCTATTACCCGGGGCTATTACCCTGGGCTGTTTGCCTGTGGCTGAAAAGAAATCCTCCCCGCAGTTAGCCACGCGGTGGGGGGCGGGGGGGGGGCATTGGCGCTGAGCTGTTCGCATTTGGCAAGCAGGGATCTTCCCTGATACCAGCCACACTGTGGGGGGAGGGATAAAACAATCATCCCAGAGAATTGGATGGTGGGGGGGTTAGTTTGGTTTCTGCTGCTGCACGTTAACAGGAAAACCACAGCACTAAATGGCCAACTCAACATGCTTTGCTTGGTATGGAACAGGAGGGCGCTGCTGTTATGAAGGTTGCAAAAGCTGAAAGACTATGGCTTACCATGGCCGCCTGCAAACTGAATTCTGTTGCCCGGCACTGCATGTGTGATCTCTAACACGAAAGCCGCAGGCATTCAATATAAGATGCAAAATGTGACCTTGTACCAAAATCACATGTGCTATGTAATGTGACGAGTGTTGTTCACTATGAAAGAGTATAGCCATTGTTCTGTAAAATGTATCTTTTTAAATACTTCACTCCCTTTTTTTTTTCTCCAGCAGCTTCAAATGTTTCAAGCCTCCCTCCTCCGTCCCAAAGACTATCTCAGATAAGGCGGCAAAAAAAACGCACGTGCGATGAAATGTTCTCTGAGCTCATGCAGTCATCTGGCACTGACAGAGCTCAGCAGAAAGTGTGGAGGGACACAATAGCAGAGTACAGGAAAGTGGCTGATGAACATGAGGAGAGGTGGTGGCAGGAAGATCAGAGGAGGCATGAGACAACGCTAGGGCTACTGCGGGATCAAACTGTCATGCTCCGGCGTCTGGTGGAGGTTCATGAACGGCAGCAGGATCACTGACTACCGCTGCAGCCCCTGTTTAACCGCCCTCCCTCCTCCCCTAGTTCCATAGCTTCCTCACCCAGATGCCCAAGAACACGGGTGGGGGAGGCTCGGGGCACCCAACCACTCCACCCCAGTGGACAGCCCAAGCAACAGAAGGCTGTCATTCAAGAAGTTTTAAAGTGGCCTTTTCCTTCCCTCCTACCACCCTCCCACACCCCACCCGGGCTACCTTGTGAGTTATCTCCCTATTTTTATAATCAATTAATAAAGAATACAGGTTTTTTAAATGATAGTGACTTTATTTCCTTTGCAAGCAAGCTATGATCGAAAGGGGGAGGGCAGGTGGCTTACGGGGAAATTAGAGGCAACCAAGAGGGCGGGTTTTCATCAAGGAGAAACAAACAGAAGTGTCACACAGTACCCTGGCCAGTCATGAAACTGGTTTTCAAAGCTTCTCTGATGCGCAGTGCTTCCTGCTGTGCTCTTCTAACCGCCCAGGTGTCTGGCTGCGCGTATTCAGCGGCTAGGTGATTTGCATCAACCTCTCACCCCATCATAAACGTCTCCCCCTTACTATCACAGAGATTGTGGAGCACACAGCAAGCAGCAATAACAATGGGAATATTGGTTTCGCTGAGGTCTGAGTGAGTCAGTAAACTGCACCAGCGACCCTTTAAAAGTCCAAATGCACACTCTACCACCATTCTGCACTTGCTCAGCCTATAGTTGAACATCTCCTTACTACTGTCCAGGGTGCCTGTGTATGGCTTCATGAGCCAGGGCATTAAGGGGTAGGCTGGGTCCCCAAAGATAACTATAGGCATTTCAACATCCCCAACAGTTATTTTCTGGTCTGGAAAGTAAATCCCTTCCTGCAGCCATTTAAACAGACCAGAGTTCCTGAAGACATGAGTGTCATGAACCTTTCCCGGCCATCCCACATTGATGTTGGTGAAACATCCCTTGTGATCCACCAGTGCTTGCAGCACCATTGAAAAGTACCCCTTGTAGTTTATGTACTGGCTGCCCTGGTGGTCTGGTGCCAAGATAGGGATATGCGTTCCGTCTACAGCCCCACCACAGTTAGGGAATCCCATTGCAGCAAAGCCATCTAGTATGACCTGCACATTTCCCAGAGTCACTACCTTTGATAGCAGCAGCTCAATGATAGAGTTGGCTACTTGCATCACAGCAGCCCCCATAGTAGATTTGCCCACTCCAAACTGATTACCGACTGACTGGTAGCTGTCTGGCGTTGCAAGCTTCCACAGGGCTATTGCCACTCGCTTGTGAACTGTGAGGGCTGCTCTCATCTTGGTATCCTTGCGCTTCAGGGCAGGGGAAAGCAAGTCACAAAGTTCCATGAAAGTGCCCTTATGCATGCGAAAGTTTCGGAGCCACTGGGAATCATCCCAAACCTGCAACACTATGCATGCCCACCACTCTGTGCTTGTTTTCCGGGCCCAGAATCAGCGTTTCATGGCATGAGCCTGCCCCAGTTACACCATGATCTCCAAATTGCTGGGGACGGCAGTTTTAGAGAAATCTGTATTCATGTCCTCATCACCGCGCTGCCGTCACCTCCTCGCCTGGTTTTTCAGGTGCTGGTTCTGCATAAACTGCATGATAATGCGCGAGGTGTTTACAATGGTCATAACTGCTGCAGTGAGCTGAAGGGGCTCCATGCTTGCTGTACTATGGCGTCTGCTCGGGCAATCCATGGAAAAGGGCGTGAAATGATTGTCTGCTGTTGCTTTCACAGAGGGAGGGAGGGTTGACTGACGACATTTACCCATAACCACCCGCGACAAATTTTTGGCCCCATCAAGCATTGGGAGCTCAGCCCAGAATTCCAATGTGCAGCGGGAACTGTGGGATAGCCACCCACAATGCACCGCTCGGAATGTCGACACTTGCCACAGTACTGTGGACACACACCACCGAATTAATGTGCTTAGTGTGGACGCATGCACTCGACTTTATACAATCGGTTCCCAAAAATCAACTTCTGTAAAATCGGATTACTTTCGTAGTGTAGACATGGCCCCAGGTTCAGTTCCTCCTCTTCTCTGCCAGAGGAGGATAAAGGATTCGAACAGGAGGTCTCCCCTCTCTCAGAAGACTGTTTGAACCACTAGGCTATGGAATATTCAAGGGGGGGGGCTCCCTCAGTGTCTCCTATTGAAGCTGTTCCCCTGTGTATAAATAATGAATGAACGGTTGTAGCAGGGAGACAGAACCTGGGTCTTACTCTGCTCAGATAGGTGCCCTAACCACTAGGCTACAGAGTCATTCTCTCTTTGGCCCAATGGCTATTTAAGTAGTTAGCCACAGTGAATAGTCATTGGGCCACAGAGAGAGAGAGAGAAGAACCTCCCCCGACCAGCTGCATCCCCCTACTGCTTTGTGTGGAGCAAGACAGGTGCCTGGCTCATTCCTGCAAGAAACAGCCCTTCCCTTAAGCTCCTGGCATTTGTGGATCACGTTCTAAGGCACCTATCTCTTCCTATTCATTATATAGGGAGCTTTGGCACCTAACTTGGCTTTGTGGCTCACAGTGGTATTCCAGCTATTACCAGCAGGAGAGTGGGGTGGGAGGAGGTATTTTTTCATGCTTTTTCTGTGTATACAATAAGATCTTCTACACTTTCCACAGCATGCATCCGATGAAGTGAGCTGTAGCTCACGAAAGCTTATGCTCAAATAAATTGGTTAGTCTCTAAGGTGCCACAAGTACTCCTTTTCTTTTTGTGAAAACAGACTAACACGGCTGTGGCTCTGAAACCAGTGGTATTCCTGTGATTTCCTAGGCACCTAAAAGGTAGGTGCTGCAATGCTCAGCTTTGCAATATCTAAGTCCCTTTGTGGATCCCATCCTTAGTCCTGATCCTGCAAACACTTGTGCACAATTATTTAATGTTGTGCTAATGGTTACTCAGGTGTCTAAAGTTAAACACATACATAAATGCTTGCAAAATCAGGCCTCTATGCATGTATTAGATCAGAATCAGACCATGCGGGTGTTAACCTATGTCTAACTTCTATAGGAGAAAAATAATGCTCTAACAGAATGGAGAAAGACATCCCATTAATTAGCCTGTTCACTCTAAAAAGACTAAGACATCTAGAGAAGATAATTCAGCTGTGACTCTAATGCCTGTTGGTGAAGACTTTAGAGCTGATTGAAGATTTTTGAGTGGAGTGTTTTTCCTTTGGAAAATGCTGATGCAATGAAATCAAAATGTTTAGCGGGAACATCGATTCTGTCAATTTTTGATGAAAAAATTGTCTAAACACTTCAGTTCAATTGTATCACAATGTTTCATCTCAAGAAGTCATAGTATTTTGTTTTGACATATTATAATCAAATATTTTGAATACATAAATGTCAAAATGATAAAGTTGAAACGAAATTTTTCAGAAATTTCATTTTTACAGGAGATTCGGACATTTTGACATTTGGTTCCAATTTGGGATGAAAGGACATTTTAAAATGTCAGCATTTTCCATGGAATGGAAATTCTGAGTTTCAACCAGCTGAACTTGAGAGTAGCTGACCAAGGTAAAAAAAAGAACTGAACTGGCATCGCTCAGATATATTGAGGGGAAAGTGGTCATTTAATTGTTCAGGTCTAATTTTGCATTTACCTGATAAAGTCATTTGAGATGGTAGAAGTTCCAAGGCTTCAATAGGAAGAGATACCTGCATTCATCAGAGAAAAGAGCTGATTTGTCAAGCACTCAGGATAAACGGCATACTTACATATACACTTTTATGTTTAGCTGCCAATATCTGTTGCCCAATTACAGTGGTTTATTTTACTATCAAGTTTCGCTAATTGGTACTTTGTTTTGGGTAGTGAATACAGAGCAGATTTCATGGGAAAGTAAACTCATTTGCTATGTGTAGTGGGAATAGCTAGCTCACTGATACAGAATTGCTCCTGATAATTAATTTCTACTTGTTTTATAATATAACCCAATGTCTCAAGCTGTCACTAAACTCCCAGGTGGCCCAGCACACACACACACACACTCATCAGGTGACATATTAGCCAATTTCAAAGATAATTAGTAAGCACACCACTGTTTCTGTATCTTTTATACATTAGTTTCTCTCTGAAGTACACTGGCCTCTAGTCAAAAACATATGGCCTAATTTATTTAAGAGGTGCTTCGCACCCACTGCTCCCATTGACTTCAGTAATGTATGTATGATTGTCTAAAGAACTGTGAAACTTTTTGGATAGTGTTGTTTTGTTTTTCCAGGTGCATTCCCTGGTTTCTTCGGTAGGCAAGCTGGGTTGTAGAGATCTCTTTCGTTGCACAAGCACATTCCTGGTTTCAAAGCAAATGACAGCTTACTAATACTTTCTTTTATATAGCTTCATAAATCTTTATTTCACCAGCTTGATGGATGAGACAGAGCTGGTGTAATAAGTATGTGGTACAACTGCTATGTTTGGTTATAATACTCAGACTGTGAAGGGAGTGCAGTCAAGAGCACAGAGCTTCTGGGAAACAAGAGTGCAATGAGAGCTGTGAAGTGGTGTGCCAAATCTACTGGAAGAATATTCTCAGATCTGAGCCATTAGGACTTGCACTTGAAATAAGTGGCCTGGGGTTTTGTGAGCCTGGAAGCATTGTAAATGAGAGCAGTGCCCAATCCTATTATTAACTGTTCGGTAGAGTATTCACATACACGTTAGAAATTATTTGTAACAGCTAAGGTGTTTTAAAACTTAGCTCAGCTTACACTAAAAGGCAACTGAATTTAGTTGTCTCTTTAGTTCTTTCCATCACAACTGTTCCTTCCTCTGTTCCTTTCCGATCACTGCTTGATTATAAACTTAAAATTATTTCCATTTTGTCATCTCGTCCATCTCAGTATTGCAGCATTATTCTCTAACACCTACTTTTAAAATAATGAAAGGACACCTGGGTGGATGTTAAGAAGAGGGAAATCCTACTTGACTATATTTATTGATTGCACCTAAATACATATTACTTCTGTCTGGGATGTGGCATATGCCCCACACTTTCAAATAAAGGATTAACAAGAGTCTCAGGGCCTAGTTACCCGCACCAGTTTCCACCTAGGAAGAGGGGGGGAGTTGGGGTCATTAGGACCAATTTAATATTTGGCCCAGCTGAGGAGAAGGGCGCTCCATAAAGACAGGCCTGAAGCAAAGCAAAGTAGAGGAGGATTCTGGAGTCAGCCAGAGAGCCTGAGGAGGGTCTTGAGGGATTTGCATGAGGAGACACTGCTCTATAGTGGGAGTCAGACAGGCAGGAGACACTGATGAACAGGGGAAAAGTAGGTTGCAGCCTGTAGAGGTGCTGAGGGATTGATGGAACAGGCCTTATCTGCACAGCACAGAGTGGCTGGGTTGGAACCCAGAGAAAAGGGTGGGCATGGGGTACCTTTCCATGTGCCCCAGTAAGAGGGGAAACACAAGCCTCAGGATTAAAAGAGGCAAAAACTGACAAGTCTTAGACGGGGCCTGAAAGCTTGGCATAAAAGCTATTACAAATTTGGATTATTTTTTTTTCTCTTTGGATTTTTCTGTTATCCTGGAAGGGGACTAAACTTGAAGGGTGGGCTGGATGGAGGATTGGGGTATGAAAGATGCAGACTGCTGCAGATCAGATCAGTCAACAACAGGAGGCACTAGAGTGGAAGAACCCATGAAGTCTGCATCTTGACCTGAGGGGGTGCTCTGGTGGTGAGATACCCCATCACAGGGCTTGTCTACACTGACAGTGCTGCACCGGTGCAGCTGCACTGCTGTAGTGCTTAGTGAAGACACTGCTTATGCTGATGGGAGAGCTTCTTCCATTGGAATAGGTACTCCACCTCCCCCGAGGTGGTAGCTATGTTGATGGGAGAAGCTCTGCCATCGATATAGCACTGTCTACACCGGAGGTTATGTTGGTATAACTGCATCCCTCAGGAGTGTGGATTTTCCACACCCCTGAGCAACATAGTTATACTGACATAAGTTGGTAGTGTAGACCAAGCTGGTGTCTAAATAGTGGACAGGGCATCAGATTGGAAGTTGAGTCCTGCATCCTATTCCTGGCTCTGTAACTAATTCATGTTAACTATGAATGAAAAGCTACGTGCATTAGTAGTAGACTTTGGTACCTAAGCACCATTTCTGAATTCTCTGAATAGATCTAAGTTTTTAAAAGACTAGTGCAACTGGATGGACTCAGAAGATCGGCAATGAGATGCCCGTCCTTTCATCTTAGACCACTGCTTTGGACTCGGAACAGGTTGATAGTATTGATCGTTTTTAATAGTCTCTGTAAGTGCCTATTGAAATGCATTATCTTTTGATAGGCTTACGTTTGTACTGTTCTAAATCTTGTTAGCTTGACCCTCAATTTGAAACATTAGAATTCAGATCTGGCAAATATTATAAGAACAAGGTTAACTTATTGTTCACAACAGATAACTAAACGTCATGCTCTTTGTAAAATGCCTAACAAATTATTACTCCCCATTGTGGGTCTTAGCCCAATGTACCCAAGCCATATAAACTATAAAAACGTTGCTTGGCCCTAGCTTTATTGTAACTTACTTGTGAAGACCCCAGATGGGAGAGGTACACGTCCCAGCTGACTTTTTAGGCCACTTACTAAATAGTTATTTACTAGTCCTCTTGAAGTAGGCTTTTTTTTTTCTTTTTTTTTCCCCAACTCCTCTTCCCCCAATCTCACTTTACATAGGATGAGAGAAAGAAGGTACTGTACTTACCACTGGGCTACTTGCTTCTTCCTATCTGGCAAGCAGAGGGCAGAAAGAATAGAAGAAATGTCTTTGGGCCATACAATCCCATTAGAAATCTTCCACAGTTTACAGAATATCTATCAGTCAACAAACACCTCTTCCTCCCTTCTGCAGTACACCAGCCCTGATCCCCCTCCTGCCCTCGGTCCCATCCCAGAGGACCCTTCCGTGCCCCAAACCCCTCAGCCCCACTGCAGAGTTTGCACCCCCAGATAGAGCCCTCACACACACCCCTGTACCCCAACTCCCTGCATCAGCCCAAAGCCCCCCATCACATGCTGAACCCCTCAGCCCCATCCTGGAGCCGCCTCCTGCACCCTAAACCCCTTATCCCCGGCCCCACCCCAGAACCCGCACCCCCAGCCGAAGCCCTTACCCCCTCCTGCATCCCAACCCACTGCCTCAGCCTGGAGCCCCCTCCCGCACCCTGAACTCCTCATTTCTGGTCCCACTCTGGAGCCCTCGCCCCCCCTCCCGCACCCCAACTCCCTGAGCCAACCTGGTGAAAATGAGTGAGTGAGGGTGGGGAGAGCGAGCGACAGAGGGAAGAGGGACGGAGTGAGCAAGGGGCAGGGCCTCAGAAAAGAGGTGGGGCAAGGGTGTTCGGTTTTTTGTGAGTAGAAAGTTGGCAACCCTAGCCACTGAAAAAGGGATGCACTGACTGACTATGTGGAGTACCTCCCTGAAATCCCAGCGGGAGAAGTTGCAAAGAGGCAGGATATTCCACCACCTATTTTCATTGGTACTGAGCAATTCTAGCTCCTATTCATTCGGTGGGTGTTCAGCAAGCCTGAAATCAGCACATTTTTATTTATGTGCATGAGCAGGCTCCATCCTAAGTCCATAACTTAAAGCAACCCGGGCCTGAACATTCTGGCCTAATTCTGTTGTGAGCTACAGGAGTGCAGAAAAATAACTAGAACTGGTAACCCTCTTCTGTACACCTTTCAATGAAAACCGGCTGTATGGACTTCAGTGAAATACTGGTGAAAAAATCAGTTCCCAGACTTGGAGGTAAAACCTATTTTCGGCATTGATTGTGTATGGCCAAGTGATTAAACCCTGGAAAAGAGGATTTACAATGTAAAAGATAGAAGCTTTAGAGATACAGCAACACTATGGCAGTAAAAATAAGGAGTATTTAAAATGTAATTATAAACTCCTCCGTATGGTATAATGTTAAAATGCTGATACGGGTTACTTAGGTGCTAACACAGTTTTGTTTATTGAGAAGACAGCGTGCCTAGTAACTATTTTACACTAAGCAAATGAATCTCTAATGATCACAGATCTGATAGTTGAAACATAAAGATGACAAACTTATTACTATTCTGTGGCACACATGGTAATCATAGGAGTTACAAATTACACTGTAAATGTCAAACAGATCCACATACATAGATCTCTGACCTTCAAAGAGAAGAATCTGGTAGAAGATTTGCTCTTTTTGTTGCACACAGGGATCCACCAACATTTTTGGAATAATGCTCTGTTTATTAAATAGGCAGGTTTTGGCCCCAGTTCTTTGCATCAGATTCTCAGCAGGAGTACATTGGCATAGTTCCGCTGCAATCAATGGAATTATGCCAATTTTTCACCAGTTGTGGCTCTGGCTCTTTAATGTATTGTGTTTTCATATATTGATACGAGGCCATATCAAAGTCAAATTAAGCTGGTGCGATGATGAGATTGATATTGCAGTCCTTACTCAGTCAGAACTCCCACTTGTGTCCACTGGGTGTTTTTCCCTCAGGGTGTTTTCCCTGATTGTGAGATTAGGGCCTGATTCAACTCCAACTTAACTCAGTGGAAATTCTCCCATTGTCTTCAATGGGAATTTGACCATTAGTTGGTTACATCCATTAATTTAAATGGAAGCTGGGGGTGATCAGCATGACACAGGATCAGACCCGAGAAGTAAATGTATTTATGTGTAGTTCGTGAGTAAAATCTAAATAATGTACATACCGCACACATTAATAAATACTGTTTGTGTGAGAAGTGCTTTTACAGGGTGTGTAGCAATGCGGACCTGGGAGCATTATATTATGTTACTGATTTTCATTACATTTCAAAAAGAAACAAGTTAAGTTTAATGAGGTTTAGTGATAATGCTCTTAAAAAGCTAAACAGAGTAATTCTCCTTAATGGAAAGAATTACATATAAGATTTAGGAAATAATTATATTCATTAGATTAATGGAAGAAAGCTAATATATTGCAGCAGTGCTCCTCCTACTCAGCATTCCTATAAATTATAAATAACATTCAATTTACTATGACTCCATAGAGGAGACAGTGCCCTTAATCTTCAGCTGGATTTCAAGCTCTAGCCTTCATTAATCAAAAGAGAAAGGAGCTCTTTCCTACATGTTTTATATTTATCAAAAAACTGACAAAGGGAGTGAAAATATTTGGTGGAGAATAAAAGTCAAACCCTACTCACAAAGAAATACAGCTCATTTGAGACCATTTTAAATAAGACTTTAAAAAAGAAACACACATTTTTTAAAAAAAATAATAAGCCTGACATTCACATTTTATGATTAGTTTAAATTAAAGACCGCCCAAAGTGTTTGTGTCTGATGCTGACCCTGAGCAGGTTTTGGACAGGTGTGGAGTTCAAAACTTGAGGCTAAGTCAGTTTAGGGGTTGGTTTTGGATTCCATAGTACAATGCTAAAATGTCATGAGGTGTTCTTTCATGACTTTGCCTAATGATGGATGTCTCCTAAGATGAGCTTTGATTTAAGTACTATGCCATCTTGAGCTGGAATTTCATGACAACAGATGTTCTTTCGAGCTTTCCGCTGCAAATGAACCAGATCCAGAAAATAGGGCCCCTTAAGTTCTGGATCGGAACCTAAACTGTAGGGGGAGATTCTGATCCAAGGATTCAATTCTGAACCAACTTGCAAATCAAACAAGTCTGAATTTGAGGTTCCAATATTGGGCTCTCCTCCACACCTACTTTAAAGTAGTTTTCCCCCCCACTTCATCATAGATGGTGGTTTTCTGATTTTAAAATATCCATTTCAATAATCCTTTTATTTTTAAATTAAGGCAGTTTTATATTTAGAATCTTATGTTCTAAGCTGTTCTCAGTCAGGATATTTCAAGAAAGCAGCATCATACAACAACTTTCCATTCTGCAATATTGGGTTTTTCTAGAGACTATTCATACTAATGTTGTACAGTTCCGTCCCCTCCTCCCACACACCCTGAACGTACTACATTGTTCAGACACCAAAACTCTATAGAAGTACTATAAGTGTTTCAAACCTTTGGAAAGTCACATTGGAGTATGCAACTTTGCATTCCAGACTGTAAAACCTACACAAATAATTTAGTTCAGATTGGTAAAATTGTAACTTGCTGTTCACCAGAGGGGCCTACTGCTGATCCATATTTTATGGAACTTACATTTTTAATGAAATAAGGAACAGCATTCCATTTCAGAATGGAACAAAATGAAATGCTGGCTGTTCCGTAATTTAAGAGAAAGAAAGAAAGAAAAACCCAACTCTCCCTCAGCTCTCAATTGCAATGACACACTTGATTGCCTCTTTCCCATTTACAGGTCAGTTCCCCTTCCCTTTGTTCCCGCATCTCTCTCTCTCTCTCACACACACACACACACTCTCTCTCTACCCCCCCCCCCCCACCTTTTCTTCCAAATGTATATTAATGAACCAGGCACAGTATCCCTTTTGGCACAGTTCTGCAACGGTTGCTCCCTCTGCTTTATCTGCCTGTAGGTGTTTAAAGTGTTTCTTGGCTGGGTGGCTGCCCTCATGCCCAGGTAGGGTGGAGTAGGCTTTCTGTATCAGTACTCATCTTGGCAGTAAGTGACAGACACCATTCCTCTTTCCCTCATAGAACAGACATCTTATTCAGAAAGGGGGAACCCTCCCCACTGGGGAGGGGAAGTGTTGGGTTTTTTAAGGCCCCTTTTTAAAGTTAACTCTAAAAAGATTATTCTTGCTGTCAGGACTGGAACAAACAGGGTTTGTGCTGCAAGTTAAATCCGGCATTGTTTCCTGCCCCCCATTTATTTATTTGTTTATCTATTTATTTAAGTAACTACCTACTGCTCTCAAATTGCCCTTTACTTTTAAAAAAGAGCAGTGTAGAATGATTGCATTGGCAGGGCAACACAAGAATACTTGAACTGCAGATGCCAGCACCATGCCTTACCTGAAGAGAAAACTTTCTCCTTTCACAAGTGCTGTACAAATGCTCAGTTATCCATTCCCTAGAAGGAATAAGGGGGAAATTATCCCAGAAGCTGGCATGCTGCCATATTCTGAAAAGGATTCATATAATCTATGTAGTGATGCTGTATTTATATTTGATTCCCAGCTATTTTGTAAAAGCCAACCTCAGGTCTCCTTAAAGGGTAATACATACTGTCCAAAGAAAGAAAGAATTTAGAATGTCTCAGCTCATGAGAGGGCTTCCATGAGAAGAAAATTGTGCACACTTTTTAATTGCCTAAAACTACTTATAGCATTTGAACTCATCTAATGTGCTTCCCCCTACTGAGTGAGACAACTGCAATACACTTATTGTCAGGATGGGAATGGGAAAAGAAGTGTCTACTTTGCCTTGCCAGTTGATTTGACATTTTTGCTCTGACGGTTGTCTTCCAAAACACACAAAGCACCAGCTTAAATAGATATCGAATTTTCAATTCTGTTTCTGCTTTAGCTTCTCTGAATTCTTTTCCTATACCTCCCTCTAGTGAACTGCAAGCAATGTAACAGGACAAGGAACGCTCTATAGTCCACGCTGAATTAAGAAAAATTATTTAGGAGTACACTTCTTCCTTTTTAAACAGAACCACTATCTGAATTTAAGGAAATTATACCTTCCTTTTGATATAAAATGCCTTTATTTGGAAAACTATCCCCGTATACCTGATAGAGGCAATGGTGACATTTGCAATCTGTGATAAGCTTGAAACACCACTGGACTGGCCTTTTTATTATAGTTTGTCATGACTGTATGGATGGAGATAATGGATGCAGCCTGTGTTTAAATACATGTCATTGTTATCAGGTCCCCCTCAGTCTTCTTTTCTCAAGACTAATCACGCCCAGGCTTTTAACCTTTCCTCGTAGGTCAGGTTTTCTAAACCTTTTATCATTTTTGTTCTCCTCTGGACTCTTTCTAATTTGTTCACATCTTTTCTAAAGTGTGGCACCTTGAATTGACACAGTACTTCAGCTAAGGCCTCATCAGCTAATAATTAATCCACATGCTACAGCCAATTCACCCACATCTCATTGTACCTTACTTATAATGAGAAGCACCTGGTTCCATAAAAAGAAAAGGAGGACTTGTGGCACCTTAGAGACTAACCAATTTATTTGAGCATAAGCTTTCGTGAGCTACAGCTCACTTCATTGGATGCATACTGTGGAAAATACAGAAGATGTTTGTTTTTATACACACAAATCATGAAAAAATGGGTGTTTATCACTACAAAAGGTTTTCTCTCCCCCCACCCCACTCTCCTTCTGGTAATAGCTTATGTAAAGTGATCACTCTCCTTACAATGTGTAAAATCAAGGTGGGCCATTTCCAGCACAAATCCAGGGTTTAACAAGAACGTCTGAGGAAGGGAGGGGGGTTAGGAAAACAAGGGGAAATAGGTTACCTTGCATAATGACTTAGCCACTCCCAGTCTCTATTCAAGCCTAAGTTAATTGTATCCAATTTGCAAATGAATTCCAATTCAGCAGTCTCTCGCTGGAGTCTGGTTTTGAAGTTTTTCTGTGGTAATATCGCAACTTTCATGTCTGTAATCGTGTGACCAGAGAGATTGAAGTGTTCTCCGACCGGTTTTTGAATGTTATAATTCTTGACATCTGATTTGTGTCCATTTATTCTTTTACGTAGAGACTGTCCAGTTTGACCAATGTACATGGCAGAGGGGCATTGCTGGCACATGATGGCATATATCACATTGGTAGATGTGCAGGTGAACGAGCCTCTGATAGTGTGGCTGATGTTATTAGGCCCTGTGATGGTGTCCCCTGAATAGATATGTGGGCACAGTTGGCAACGGGCTTTGTTACAAGGATAGGTTCCTGCGTTAGTGGTTCCATTGTGTGGTATGTGGTTGCTGGTGAGTATTCGCTTCAGGTTGGGGAGCTGTCTATAGGCAAGGACTGGCCTGTCTCCCAAGATTTGTGAGAGTGTTGGGTCATCCTTCAGGATAGGTTGTCCTACTACAGGACAGGCCTAACAAAAAAAATAACAGAACGCCACTAGCCGTCACCTTCAGCCCCCAACTAAAACCCCTCCAACGCATTATCAAGGATCTACAACCTATCCTGAAGGATGACCCAACACTCCCAACACCCCCGCCCCCAGACGTTCTTTTTAAACCCTGGATTTGTGCTGGAAATGGCCCACCTTGATTATCATACACATTGTAAGGAGAGTGATCACTTTACATAAGCTATTACCAGCAGGAGAGTGGGGTGGGGGGAGAGAAAACCTTTTGTAGTGATAAACACCCATTTTTTCATGATTTGTGTGTATAAAAACAAACATCTTCTGTATTTTCCACAGTATGCATCCGATGAAGTGAGCTGTAGCTCACGAAAGCTTATGCTCAAATAAATTGGTTAGTCTCTAAGGTGCCACAAGTACTCCTTTTCTTTTTGCGAATACAGACTAACATGGCTGTTACTCTGGTTCCATAAACAATCTCATGGACATCAGTAGGACTGCTTGCAAAATGTGGTACTCCTCAATGCAAGTAAGGGTAACTGATTCTAACCCACTGGTTTTACTGTATATCTTTTAAAATCCGCCATTTAAGCAGAGTGAGTTAATAAAACTATGCTTTAATAAAAACTATGCTTTAAGAAAGAAATGCATGAATGAACAAAGCCTGATGAAAGAGCATCGAGGTAGTTTTCAGGCTCATAGTAAATTGGAATTGACTTGCAGATGGTGTGAGGCTATTCAGTTTTAAAGAGTACATTGGGGTATCTCTTGTTTCAGGCTCCAATGTCATTTGTGTCTTAATTAATTTGTCTTATAGAAGGTAACTATACAAGCCAGAAATCAATACAATTATTTACATCCTGGTGACAAGCTCTTCTGGTGCAACAGCATGTAACGAGAAGAGTAATTCACAGTATGAGAGTCATCTGGTCTTTCACTTAAAATGCAGAAGGTATACTGTGCAGGGCCAGGCAGGTGCTCTAAAACAGACTGCTATAGTCTGCCGATCTGAAGCCAAGGATACATATTGTGACTTAACTTAAAACTGAATAGCTGACCAGCAGCTGCTATACGTAAGATTTCCCATACCAGCCAACAAAATACACACGTTCGTGCATAACACTTGAGAAGAATGTGGGAAGTGTCAGTATTTTTATGAAAATTATGTGACTCAGTTTACCCATTCACTATTATTGCTACCTACTTGGTCTCATAGCTGACTTATTTCAAGAGACCCTCCTTGTGCGAAGGAGACGAGGAGGGGCACCTGAATGTCTGCCTTTGAATGAGAGACAAGGCGGATGAGAAAATACCTTTTGTTGGACCAACTTCTGTTGGTGAGAGAGACAAGCTATCAAGCTACATAGAGCTCTTCTTCAGCCCTGGGGGCAAGTCCACACTACAGAATTAAGTTGACTTAAGTAACGTCGACATATAGCCACTGCAGTAATTAAATCGGTTTTGCATTTCCACACTAGCTCCTTCTGTCAGCAGAGCGCATCCTCACCAGGAGCACTTCCACTGATTTAACTGTCAGTGTGGGGCATTGTGGGAAACTGACAGCTGAAGCCCCGCTGCACGAGGCTGACAGATGGGGGTCTTTATGTACATCTGCCTTACGTCAACCCAACTCTGTAGTGTAGACCAGACCTGAGAAACTTACTCAGAGTGTCACAGCTAAACACAAAGTGGAAGAGATTGTTTAGCATAAGTAGTTAACACATATTTCCAGGGACCATGCAAGATGAAGTGGTCTGTTAGATCTCCTCCAGTTACAGGGAGGAAAGTGGTAGCCTAGACATGGCCTAAATTTCCTAGACCTAAAGAAGAGCTCTATGTAAGCTCAAAAGCTTGTCTCACTCAACAACGGAAGTTGGTCCAATAAAAGATATTACCTCACCCACCTTCTCTATCTAAGGCTTGGTCTATGCTACCAACTTACGTTGGTATAACTACATTGCTCAGAGGCGTGGGTTTTAGTGAACATGCTACCTATGCCAACGGGAGACCCCCCCCCCAATCGATATAGAGCTGTTAGATCAGTATATGCAAGTCACTCAGCCCCTGAGGGCTTTCACGTCGACATAGCTACTGCCTCTCGGGGAAGTGGAGTATCTACGCTGACGGGAGAAGCTCTCCCATTGGCATAGATAGCGTCTACACTAAGCGCTACAGCGGCACAGCTGCCCCTCCACCGCTGCAGCACTGTAAGCCCTAACATCCTGGGGCTGACACAGCTACAACACCACTGTCTTTGAATGAGACAGTTGTTAAGGACTATCAACAAGGGAACAGGCCAAGCTGTGGCAGAACAATAGGGGACCTGCAACCAGCTCTCTCCAGATCTCTAGAAGGAGTGGACAAAGGGGAGAATGAAGAGACTGAGGTGTTGGCATAGCCCTTTGACATCACAGAGGCTGAGAAGATTTGAGGGGAGGAACAAAGGGACAAGTTTCCTGAGGGAGAAGGAAACATTTTTGACTATCAGATTGGTTGAGCTGAAGGACACTGGTTGCAGGGGTCAGAAAAGAAGATTCCGTGTTTCAAAGGAGAAGTCATATGAAAGAAGAAAAAGGATCCTGGGCCCCCTAAACGATTCTGACCAAATTTCAGAGGACACTCAAGTGGTAAGGAAACTGAGGCAGGGACTGGTATGTATTTTTCTTATGCTGACTAAAGTAGTCATTGTCTTTAGAAATCCTTCTGCAAAGTCTGTGTCTATTTGCTTTGACTACCACACGTCCTTCAAGGGGTAAACTGTAAACCAGAGTGCTCACAAGGGTGGAGCTCTAGGAAAGGGTATGCTTAAATGACTGGGATTCTTGAGGAGTCAGCATTGACCTTGGGTCCTAGACCAGCTGGGCTGTGAAGTTTTACTTCTCAAAAGGGATATCAGGGTCTGTGCCTAGGAAGTGTGCCAGAGAGGCTAGAGCCAGATACGGTGGCCGGAGCCTGCAGTGACACAAGGAAGCTTAAAAGCACATGGGGCCAGCATGTGGGTCCAAACAGGTGAGTGTCCAGTAGGAAAAGGTCAATAAGGGCTGTGATAATACATTACATTTCTCAGAATACTAAAGACACTGTGAAATCTCTAGTGGCCATATTCTATTTTTGGATATGCCTGTGCAACTCCCAGTGACTGCCACGGGAGCTGCATGCCCAAATCTGAAGGCAGAATTTGTGTCCTGGTTCTTAATGAAGATTCTCACTAGCATAGGAAAGTACATATCCACCACTGAAATTCTCCAAGTCCAGAGAGGTCAGATCTGGTATTACCCATGTGGGTCCGTCTCTACTTCTTACCTAGTAGCTTGCAACTTGTTTGCACTAATGAGCATGAGTGAGAGCTAAATCCTTCTTCCTGGTGGTTGTGTCCATTTGCACAGCAATACAATCAACCTCCAGTGAGAAGGCTTATTTTCACATCTACCACTACATACTTCAGTAATAAACCTGAAATCAACAAAGAGAACCTAACTAGCTCCAGAAGCCAATGCCTCTATTTCCTCTAAAGTGTCTGACCTACACTAGGCCACAATGTGGGTCCGAAAAGGGCAGTGAGGGAAGACTAACACTATTTCTACACCCTGGTTATGCTGTGGGTAGAATCCATTTAAGTGTATAGACTTAATGAGTCTTTTAAAAATCAATTTCTGAGTGAATAAAGAGGGTATTTTTTGAAAAGATGCTAGCTAGCCAGCTTAAGGACAAGTGGTGCTTCAAATCAGTTGCACTACAAACCACACACTGTTTACAAACTGTAATTGCAACCACCCACAAGCTCTACAGGTTGATACTGAATATCTTGACTGCATTTTATCGAAATACTACAATAGAACCTCAGAGTTACGAACACCAGAGTTACGAACTGATCAGTTAACCACACACCCCATTTGGAAATGGAAGTACACAATCAAGCAGCAGCAGAGACCCTCCCAAAAAAGCAAATACAGTACAGTACTGTTTTAAACATAAACTACTAAAAAAATAAAGGGAAAGCAGCATTTTTCTTCCACATAACAAAGTTTCAAAGCTGTATTAAGTCAATGTTCAGTTGTACACTTTTGAAAGAACCATAACATTTTGTTCAGAGTTACAAACATTTCAGAGTTATGACCAATCTCCATTCCCGAGATGTTCGTAACTTTGATGTTCTACTATGTTCACAGGTAATACAGCAGAAGGAACTGGTCATGCCACAGTACATGATGCTCATCAGGTAGCATTGCTGTGATCTTATTTTGAACTGTTGTTACCAGAAAGACAAGGTGGTGAGGTAATATCTTGAACTGGGCCAAATTCTGTTGGTGAGAGAGCTTCTGAGCTTGCACAGAGCTCTTCTTCAGCTCCACAGTGGGGGTAGTAGGAAGATTACAGGGAAGAAAAACTCCTTCTCTGTGTTCCAAGTTTTAATGGCCACAAGTGGTATTGCCCTATTTTCTCTCCTCTGAATAATCACAATACCCACAGCAGTGTCCCCTAACACCGTGCTGGGGCATTGTATCAGTTCTGGCTCAGAATGAAGAATACCTATTGCTCAATTGCCTAATGCAATTCTCAGCAGCAGTAACACAGGGGAGGAGAAGGAATCCTCCACAAGGCTATATTACTTACTACAGTAACCAGGTGGAGAGTAGAAAGAATATTATGGTTCCTAGAAGCAGACAATCTGAGCTGGGTGGTTTTAGGCTCAGAGCTTGTTATCAAATATGGAAACCTACAGCACTGGCTTACAAATAGTATAAGGAAAAATAATTACAAAAACGAATAAAAAAAATCATCCAGAACCCTCTTAGTAACATGCAACAACCACTATAGGGTGGGTATTGATAAGATGGATGTTGGGATTTTGCTTTTTGACACACAAGCCTACACACCTTCCGTTGTCACTTGTTCAAAAGCAGCTGGCTCAGTTTGTCCAGCAGGGGGCATCCTGCTGCTACTTTTCCTACCACTCACTTTCCTTTCATCCTAGAAAATAAAGGAAAATAAGAATGTCAACTTTTACCTTTGGGATAAGCAGTATTAGTGCGGGTCCCCTTATTTTCATCACTGTTCCCATTATATATACACCCAGCTTTTCAGCTATGTATACCTTTTATACAATGACAGACAATTGTCTCACATGTGTCACAGTTGCTCTAAGCTAACAAAACGTATTTCTGAAATTTCATAAATCTAATGAGCCATTCAGCCCTATTGACAAACCTGTAGCTTAGCGTGTTTGTTTTTTGCTTATGTCTACTGGAGAACCAGGTCATTTTAAGAACTCATAATTTAGCAGATGGTAGGATATAAATTAAGCACAATGGATTAAAGCCTGCTCTTATTTCTGCTGCTTTGTATAGTGCTGAGTGAGTCCACTGAAGTCAGTGGTGGCTCTCCAGATTTACACAGTATAAATGAAAGCAGGATCTGATCCAATGAAGTATTGACTTTGGTGAGACAAGGTGTGTGAGGTAATATCTTTGTATTGGACCAACTTCTTTTGGTGAAAGGGAGCCTCATTTTTTTCAAAATCCTGAGCACCTAGCACTTCCCAGCTCTTGGTTGCTCGGCACCTTTGAAAACCAGGGTTCTTATATAGGTGCCCAAATATGGATTAGGAAGCTTAACTTTAGGTGCCCGTTTTTGAAAATCTTACTCCTTGTATGTAAGCAACTTTCTTGGTCTTTGTCTGGCATATACAGATTCATCACTTCTCCCTCCATGTCTTTGGATTATCCAACAATCTAATTCATCATGTTGTCAGGAAGTCTGTTCTAATACTGATTTTAAAATTTCCCTTCTTTAAATTTAACCCTATTCCTCCTAGCTAAAACCTCTATACTTTCTCTTCTTGGTATTTGCACCCTTCAAATAAATTGCAGGGTCCAGCACATCAAAGCAGACATCAAAGGACTAGTACTTTACTGCAAGGGACTGAATTTTAGTAACATCTAACACCAAGATTATATATTGGAGCGCACCATAATACTATACTAGGTAGGGAAAAAAAGACTGAGTTCTCTGTTGGGAAGAGAAAAAAAAGTGGACTGGATAATCAGGCATTTGTTCAGAATTTGATCTATGTAAGAAGCATCATCGTTAGAACGTTTTGCAAGGTGAAATGCCACTGAATGACCAAGAGGTTTTATAACTGCAAAGAGAAAGCCGATTCTAAAAAAGGTATGCTTCTCATCGCCAAAATAAAGCAGATACACCAGTTGGATACTGAGAAATGTAACTCGCTAGATATTGTGATAGAAGACAGGCTCAAATGGGCTACATAATTGGATTATTCCTACTAAGCTTAGGAGAGCATCTGCATTTGCATTGCTATCAGCCTAATCACAATGTTCTTAACAGCTGCACATCTCCATTAATATAAAGCAGATGTGCAATCTTACCTCATTCACTATGCAAATCTGCACATTTTTGTTTTGTTACCACTGCCATGATCGGCACCTCAGTGATGAAATAACTTTATAATTCTGCTTCCCAATCTGCAGCCACCTCAGACCTTAAACACCCCTGCACTGAAATCAACGTGAGTTTCAAGTGCAGTAGCAATGAAGATTATATCCATAATCAGGAATGGAACTTTCTGACTGGGGGTCAGTAATATCCTATTTCTCCAATCACAACACTAACGCAGAAATTTTACTCTTGTCCTAGCGACAGGAGCATTTGGTCCAGGCATTTCAGGAAAACTATTTTGTTTTTCAGATGGTTACAGTAAATCCATTTTAACATTGTATTATATAACCCTGGCAAAAGCGTTAGCTAATACCCCAGAAATGATGCCTGCTTAAAGGGCATCTGAAATGATAGTTTGGCTTAGGATGCGGCATAGAGAATAATAGGCCAACCTTACTGTACCTTAAAAGTGTTCAATATTATTTTAGCCTGTTTTGGCGCCCCTGACCCTCCCTCTTTCCTGCTGATAGGGCCTGGCTCTGCAACCCTTACTCACACTGAATAGTACACTGCGGTGTCTACACCGTGCTAGATCAACGGGAGATGCTTATTCCTCTCATTCCCAGTGGAGTACCAGGGTTGACCAGAGAGCGCTCTGCCATTGATTTAGTGGGTCTTCGGTAGACCCGCTAAATCGGACCCCGGTGCATCGATCGGTGGGGGGACATAGACATAGCCCCAGAGTTCACAGGTGCATTCACACCCCATCCCAGGTGGGTGGGAGCAAGGCACTCTCAGCTGCTCCACCATCACTTACTCCACCACTGCCTTCTCTACTGCAACCTCTGGAATGTCTTGAAGCCCCACCACTTAACACAGCTCTCAGCGATTTCAGCAGTTAGTGATGGAGCCTCACTGCTAGTACAGGCTGGGTAGACTTTTTCACCAGAGACCCTGCCCCATAGCAGTTCTAATGCTTAGACCTAGCTAGCAATGATGTCAGCTCTAGTGATCCACAAGAAAAGCCTCTCCATTGAGTCTTAATCAGATCTGTTATTAAACAGTAGCAAGGGGAAGGGTTAAATGCTGTCTGGACCCTTAGTCAGATGCCACACCACCAGGTACAAACTCCCAGCCCTTATCCGCCCTTCCACATCTCTCCTCTCCATGGGGCTTTGGCATCCCTACCCCATGCTTAGCAAGCACAATTCAGTTGAGGGTGACCCCTTCAATCAGGGCATGCAAAGCACAGTTCTGCTTCGCTTGATTCACACAACAAGGATGTAACCCTTCTGCCAGGCTGAGTTGATAGCAGCAAGGGCTGGGTTCAGTGCACAGGAGTTCCCTCTCAACAAAGCAAATGCAAAACTGGCTCGAGCCCCCACCCGGTGACCTGGGAAAATCTTACACACACCTCTGGGCGCCTCAAAGAGGCAATACTTCCCCTCTCGCAAGCACAGAGTCTCAGTGTAGCAGAAAATCTTTAATAACATGAGGTAAACGACATCAGCATTAAATTGGGAAAACACCACAACTAGGGTTCATCAACCAAACCATGAGCAAAGACCCACCCCAGCAAATTGGGCCATGTCCTTTCCCTCTGGTTCCTGAGTCCAACAATCCAAATGTCTCTTGAGTCCAGCAACCCAGAAATCACCCAAAGTCCCAAAAGTCCAACAAGCCAAAAGCCCAGCCCCAGAGTTCAAAAGTTCATCTACAGAGTGTTACTCCCCAGTCTGGGTGAAAATGTTGGGGGGAGGGAGAGAGGTAAGGGGCACCTTACATGATCCGAAGCTTACTGCCCCACTGCCCCATAGGGCTTCACTCTGATCCGCTCCATCCCGCAAGCAGCTCCTGCCATCCTGTGACCAGTTCCACCAGCCAGTCCATGAGCTGCTCCAGCCGTCCCACGAACTACTCCGCTCCGCTCACTGTCCAGCAATATATCATCAGGCTCCCCACTACTTAATACAGTTCTTAGTAATTTTAGCTCTTTAGTGATTTCAGTTTGTAGTAATGGGAGCCTCAGTGCTGATGCACCATAAGCCCAAAGTGAATTCAACTCAGCACCTGTAGCTAGACTCCTCTCTCAATTCACTGAGTTTTGGAACCCATATCCCTTCCCTAGCGAGTGCTACTTAGGTGATGGCGAGTCCCTCCATCATAATAAAAGGCCAAGTACAGTTCCACTGTCCTTGATTCACATAATCAGGATAATAACAATTTATTCTTCCTGCCCCAATAACAGAGACACTGGGGATCCCACAGCAGCCAACGTGACCATTTGGGCAGCTATGAGCTCATGCTAGGCAGGGTGGGTGTGCCTATGCAAATGAGATCAGCCCTTGAAGTTCTTTTCCACAACTTGCCACAACTCACCACCAGATGTCAAGGTGGAGCTCATCCTGACTCTGCTTACAAGGATAAAAACATGTTATCACCCCTGTACCCAATAACAAAGTGACTTGCCTTCCAACACCCACCAAAAGTGATCATTTGGGCAAAGTGGCTCCATCATGCTACACACCTAGGCAGAATGGGTGTGTCTATGCAAATAAGGTCTGTTCCTGATGTCTTCTCCCCCAGCACATCACTAGAAGTCCAGGGAGAGCTCTTTCAGACCCTGGTTACATGAGGAAAGGTTGCAGAATTTGTCCCTTCATCAGCAGCAACGGTCCAAGTTAGTAGCAGCACCAGTTGCCTGTAAACAAAAACTTTGGCTGATTCAGTACCATGGTAAGGACAGAGTTTGGATGGAGAAGCACCTCACCTCTAGTCAAGGCAAAAGCTCTATCATCCCCAAAATAGATGATGAGACAAAGAAAGCTCTGCTTTGGGGAACTATAGTTAGAGACCTAGGGGAGCTGCAATGAGGAGGACACAGCCCTGTGCTGGGCAGGTAGAGGAGGAGCTGTGTTGGCTGGCAGAAGAATCTCTGCAAGGGGTGGGGCAGGAAGCTTCTCTTGGCAGGCACAGCAGGGAAAGGGTACACAAGGAATGAAGATGCTAGGAGCATAGTCCAGGATGATAGTCAAGCCAGCCTTCCCACTGAGCTCTCTTCTGTTCCTCCAATCTCCTGCTGCAGAGTTGTGCTTGCCCAGACAATTCCAATGATCTCCTGGGGATTTACAGTCAAATATTTTCAAACTGTCCAAAATGCATGATATTCCTGAGGGATTATGCCCTGCAAAACATAAAGTTTTACAATTTAGCTGCTCTGTGTTATCCCATCACAAAGCAAATATGGGAATTTTTTTTTAAATGTGAAAAATATATCTTCCTGACTCTCCTAATTCAAAAATTCTGAAGGGAATGTGCTCAGCTTTCCAGGAAAAATTACCTTCAGACAAGAAGCCAGACATGGCAAAATTCAGAGCTAAAGGTCAATATTCTGAAAGCTTGAATGGCAGCAGTTTTGCAACCATTGCTGTAGTGCTTCCTACTGGCACCTGCTCTAATGTCTGCATTAGAATGTTGCTCATTACCTCCTTCATATTCAATGCTGTATATGTTTGTCTTTCTCCTACTTGCACAGCAGTAGGAGAAAGACAAACAGTGACCTTATGCGTATGAGTGTTAAACTCTAATGCATGAATACAAACTCCATTCTAAATCAGGTCTAAAGTTGTCTGATGTTCTGATGTTGTAATTCAGAAGCATTATAAGAAAGTTTCACGGTATTTAGTTTCAGTAAAGTTTATATAAGCACCTTCTTTAATTGCATGAAAGAAGGCCATTTCCATTTATATAGCATTACTCACTGAGAGACATTAGCAGCAGCTGCCTGGAAGTCAGAACCACTTATTGTAAAATGCATCTCCCTTCAACAAGGCCTCTTCATCTGGAATAAAACAGATCACTACAATCAATTACTGGGTGCATAACATGATATATGTTCCTATTGATTCTCAATGTGACTAATTGAAACAAGTAAGAGCAGAGAGAGCCCAAAGACTTGGCGACTCATTAAGTGCATCTTAACTGGTTTATAGCAAAATACATTATTTTTAAAGAGTGCACCACCTTCATATTTATAAATTGCCTACTTCCGTATGTTCAAGCGATTGAGCAATTATTTGTTTATTTTTTGTTAAAAGAAAAAAAAATGGCTCTGAACCCGCAATCCTTATTTACTCGCAGATTCCCACTGTAATCTGCAGGACTAATTGCATGAGTGAGGAATATTAATAGGAATAAATGTTGAAGGGACAGGTACCACACTGTTTACATATTAGACTATTACATGCCACTTGTACATCTTAACTGACAACTTAGAACGATAACTTCTTCATGTTCCATCATGTCTGTTGTGATCACCTAGAGTGCTTCACTTGGGCCTCCTCAATTCTCCCAAAACTGACCCAATTCTACATGTCCCTCAAATATATGGAATCTAGGAAAAGGCATACTCCTCCTTTTCCTGCTTTCATCCAACCAACATTCCCCTATAGGGAAACTTTTCCTAGGGAAATGGGCTACTCATGGGTAAGCACTTGTACTTATCCATCTTTGAGATATATAGCATTTTGAGAACTACATATAAATCAGTGCATTAAAAGTACAACATGATATAGAAGGGTAACTCTCCTTTCAAAGACATATGTGGACCATTAACAGCCTCATTCTACCACTGCTGTTTTATTGTTTTGTTTGTTTACCCACCTTGTCTGCAATGGCATTGAGGTCAGGGTGTTCTTTTATTAACGAATGAAAATTTTTTCTACGATTCTTCAGCACCCCAAGAACTTTTGTGGCATGAGGGTGCTTCATAAATAAAATTACTATTTGTTGTTTTTCTCAGAATTGCATATAAGGCTTTGATGCTTCTGGTTCAAAAGAATGTATTTTCCATGGTTGCTAACAAAATTATTAAAATAGCTATTTTAGAGAAAAGAAACCCTATAATGTCATCTATAATGTCTAATGCAAATATTTTCAGTGGTTGGTTCTGGTTTGGGGGATCTTGGGTGAAATTCTGGCCTGAGGGCCAGATTAACTTTCCTGTGGGCCTGGGGCTATTAAATTTTGTGGGGTCCTTGGGGGTTTGGAGTGCGGGAGTGGGCTCAGGGCTGGGGCAGAGGATTGGGGTGCGGGAGGGGGTGCAGCTCCAGCTGGGAGGGGTGGGGCCAGGGATGGGCCAGGGGGTTGGGGTGTGGCAGGAGGTTTGGCTGTGGATTGTGGGTGGGAATTTGGATGTGGGAGGGGGCTCAGGGCTGGGACAGTGGGTTGGCATGCAGGTGGGGGTGTGGGGTTTGGGAGGGAGTTTGGGTGCAGGAGGGGTCTCCGGGCTGGGGTAGGGGGTTGCGGTGCGGGGTACAGGCTCCAGCTGGGAGGCACTTACCTCGGGCAGCTCCTGGTTGGCGGCACAGCTGGGTTAAGGCAGGATCCCTGCCTGCCCTGGCTCCGCACTGCTCTGCTCCTCAAGGTAGCTGGCATTTCCAGCTCCTAGGTCCACTCTGCACAGTGCACACTGCCCATGCAGAGATTCCCTGAATGCCCCTCCCCTAGGAGCCGCAGGGCCATGCTGGTGAGCTGGTGCTCACAGCTCCAGCCCCGCGGGGGAGGGAGGGGCGCCAAGGCTCAGGGACTGGAATCCAGCCCGCGGCATGGAGACTTGCCGTGGGCCAGATGAAAAAAAGCAGCAGGCCGCATCTGGCCTGCGGGGCCCCACTTAGCCTGAGGCCCTGGGCTGCAGCCCCTAAATCCCTTGTGGTAATCTGGCCCTGTCTGGCCCCATCAAAGTCAATGGTCAAACTCCCATTGAATGGGGCTAGAATTTCACCCCTTAACTTTTGGCTTTCCAATTTGGGCATACAAAATGCAAATTAAGGGAGGAGGAGGCAGGATGGGGTGGGGGAAACAGATTCAAATTTTGATCCAAATCCCAGCAATATACGCACTTCTTTGGTAAAGCACTTAAGAATTTTCTAAACTGTAAGCAAGTATTTAAGTCCCATTGGCTTCAGTGAGTTTTAAGCATGTGCTTAAATGCTTTCCTCAAAAGGGATGCTTTCCTGGAGTGGGCTATAGAAGGGTGTATGAACCTCGGCATCCAAAAAAAGTGAGGCACTCAAAATCAAAGGCCACCTTTGAAAACATTGGCCTAAATAAATGGGATTTTCTAATGGAATTAGGTATCCAGCACACATTGAATTTCAGTGATTCTGTAGTCAGGTGGGGTGGCCTCCTGGGGACCCAGAACGGGAGGGTCCCCGCACTGAGCCCTGGTGGGTGGAACCAGGGTCTAGTTCCCCCTCCCCCAGGAGGGGGGTGGGAAGGCAGAAAGTATAAAAGGTGGCCAAGAAAGCTCAGTAGGGAGACAACCACCGGAGACACCAGATGCCTCCTGTGGCCTCCTGAGCTGGGAAGCGGCGGAGGGTGCCGAAGAAGCAGAAGACTGGCCTTGGCCATCGGGGCTGCTAGCTGATTCAGACCAGGAGGAAACAGACAACTGGCCCAGACCATCCAGACTGCCATTGGACCTGACACCAGAGGAAGAAGACGACTGGCCCGGACCACCGGCGGACCAGATCCCCAGAGATTTGTTTGTGGTCCCGGGATCCGCCGTCAACCTCGACCCTTCCTCACGGCAACAGGTACACCAAGAAGGGGAGTGTGAAAGTGGCCCAGGGGTAGCAGACCCCTGTCTGGCCACAACACTGACAGAGGGTGAGTCAGCGTGTTGTGACGTGGATCCCCGCTGACCCAGTGACAAAGCGCTTTGTCACTGTCAGGGCCCTGGGCCGAGACACAGTGGAGCAGGAGGGCCTGTGTCCACCCTGCCACCCCAACCCGGGGGTGGCAGTCTCCCCTTCCCCATGCCAGAATCCTGAGCCTCAGACTCTTTGTTGCCCGGCCTTGATCCAGGGCTGGGGCCAATTGACTGTTTCCCGCTCAGCCTGAGCACAGGCCTGGGCCTCAGCTGCAAGTGGAGACCGCTCAGTTCCCCACAGCAGCCAACGTACCAGTGACATAGTGAGGTGGTGTGGCCTCCCGAGGACTCAGAGTGGGAGGGCTCCCAAACTGAGCCACTACAGATTCAAATATAAAAACAAGGGGTAGGAGGAAATACAGCATACTATTAATGTGCTCATCAAAATATAGAAAACGTCTGCATGAGATATAGTATTTGATTTCTCAAACTATAAACTAACTACAGCACAAGATCAATAGATTTTAAGGCCAGATGGGACCATTAATGATTATCGAGTCTGACCTCCTGCATAACTCTGGGCACAACATTTCACCAAGCCATTCCTGCATCAAGCCCATAACTTCTGTTTGAGCTCAACCAGCTCTTTTAGAAAAGCATCCAGTCTTGATGCAGCGATGTAAAGTATATAGAATCCATCACATCACTAAGTAGCTTGTTCCAATTGTTAATTACCCTCCCTGTTAAAAGAAAACTGCACCTTATTTCCAAAATGAAAATTAAAGACAGCATCATAACCCATTTGCACAAAGGTTGTGCATGGCACTTTAACTTTTTTTCCCTGACCTTTGAGTGACTTCTTGCACAACGTTGGCATTCAATTAATGAATTAATTCTTCATCTAATATGAAACAGGAGTTCATTTGTAGCTGTGTCTCAGATCAGTTCCCAAAGCACAAGATGAACATTTTAAAAGCCACCATAACTGGCAGTATTTGGCAAACTCGGAAGAAGTCAAAAACCGAACAGAAATGAAGAAATATAGTTGTGTTTTATAAACCGAAAAGAATGATCCTCTGTATCTCAGGGTATCTGCTTTTTCTGCTCACTGTTTGCTTTTGATTGCTTTCATTGTGGGAAAGTCTGAACTGTCAATGCTGTATACCTGTTCTGTGGGCAAATAGAGAACTTTAGCCTCCAGGGCTTTCAATATGACACCTTTCACCATGACTAAATACTTACAGAAGGTCAGATCTTCAGTTAGTATCAAACAGTGGAGCACCACTGAAGTCATGGAGCTATACATACTTACACCAGTGGAAAATCAGGCCTAAAAATGTATTTAAAAGAGAGTGGGATGGAAAGAGAGAGATTTGGATTTGATCAAAATTTATATCAAAGGATAAATTTCCTTTCTAGGATAAATAAACAATTTTTTATTGTTTAGTATTTCAGTGATTTACAGGCATGGATAAAAATCTCACACCTTAAGTAAATGTTTGAAAAAATAATTATCTTGAGGAATATCTTCTATACAAATATTTCAAACTGGCCCCTAATTCTTGGGCAGAGCTCTCTACCCTTGTTCATTTTTGTTCTTGTTTCTGTCTCTGTTTGCTCAATTGATCTCCAGGTTATTGGTTTTTCTGTCTGCTCACTTATACAAGTGAAATTATCTTGTCCTTTCCTCTTCTGTCCCTGTTTTCTCAGGTCATTTAACACTGAGCTACATTTTCCATGTACTCCTATCTATGAAGTTTGAAATGGAGGGATTGGGGGGAGGCAGAAAAGTCAATGCCACATTACTGTAAATTCTCTTTGGAACAAAAGCTGATTTTGCTCAACCTTCCTGGAGACTTTTTGTGATCATGACTAAATGCATTTCATTTTCACAATAAAATCTGATTCAGTCATTCGTGATTGAAACAGAGCTATAATTAATTTTGGAAATGTTCATATTATATTTCTGTTCCCACAGAAATAAAACCCATTAACTTTACATTAAGATGACTAGACTGCATATCCCATCAATGCAAAACATATTTCCTCTTTTTTCTGGGGTTATGTCATTTAACACGCAATCTATAAGCTATTCATTAATTCCTCTTCTGCTTCTCGACTAGCCCACATAGCTCCACATTTAATCCTGAACAACAGATGGCTACCCTTAACTCTGACCATATTTATTGGTTCTGGAGGAAGCAGCAGTAATGCCTTCTAACAACTTTTAGCTCAGTGATTAGAATACTTGCCTGGGATGTGAGAGACCCAGTTCTACTGTGGATAACTAATGAAAGAGTGATGGGAGCAGTGGCACTAGACCCTGGGGTCTCCTGCCTCCTAGATAGGTGCCCCAATCACCAGTCTACAGTGTCATGCTCTCTGTATCCCAATGACTGTTCCACTGTGGATAAATATTTAAATAGTCATTGGGCCACAGAGAATAGTAATGACTCTGTAGCCCAGTGCTGACGGCACCCACCTAGAAAGCTGCTCCAACCACTTTTCATTAGTTATCCAGAGTGGACATTGTGGGACCCCCACACCAGTGTATCCCATAGATCAGCAGTTAGAGCACTCTTCTGAGAGGTGGGATTTGAACAGGGCCTCCCTTCTCCTTTTCTGATAGAGAGGGGGAAATTGAACTTGGGTCTCCTACATCCCTGCCAAGTACTCTATCCAGAGGGCTAAACCTGATAAGGTGGTGGGTGGCTGCTCCTCCTCCTCCAATCAGATTTTGAATGGCACCTGAGCTGGTAAGCAACTTCTGAGCATGCCCATTAGTGCAGGCCCCACATGCGACTTAGGCAGCTGAATGCCTGTCTTCCCTGGTTTGTGAATTACTCAGGGGCTTAGGCAGGAGATACATGTCTGGTCAACTAGAGGGAGGCAACAGTACACATGCCCAGAGGCCGGAACATAGGTGCCGAGGGAATTTTGACTTTGAAAGCTTGGGTGCAAAATGAGTTTAGGTGTCTACACGGCTTGGTGAAAGTTTTGTGGATCCCAGCAGATCCAAAACTGGTATTTGGGCACTTAAACTCAAGACTTAGGTGCCTAAGTATCTCCCAGCCATTTGTGCCTTTTGAAAATCTCTCCTGTATTATTATATTCCAGTAGCGCTTGCAATGGGCTAGGCACTGTCTAAACACACAGAAAGCTACAGTCCCTACTGTAGAGAGGTCACAATAATATTTTTATTCAAAAAAATGCAACTAATTCAGTGTCTATTCCTACACCTTCGACCTTGAGAGACCTTCAGGCCCAGCAAACAAACCTCCCCCTCCTGCTCTCATCGGCTGGTTCATTTTATGTTAATGATACTGAAATAAAAGCCCAATGTTCCGCCCTGTTGTTAGGGAAGATTTGGCTTTGTAATCTGTCCCTTTGGGGACTTTTAACATTTGCACATTTAGACTTCACGGATTTAAATTAAATGCTACAAAATTTTTAAAAAACAATGTGAACCTGAGTTTCTGTCCGGGGTGCTGATCAGATGATTTCTAGGCAGCAAATGGCAACAACATATTGCCTTGCATGATTGAAATACTATTTAATATAATTAATTAATTATGAGGTGGTTGATTAAAATGTAGAATATTTCACACATAATCACTGATTTAAACACTTACCTATTTCCTAATAAATATAAACTTTTTAAAAAACTAACTGACCCGACATCAAACAAATGTACACATACAAAATTAAAGCTTTACCTACAAGTGCCAGTCTTCCCTCTTTTACAATATTGATTCCATTTGTTCCTCTCATGTTACAAAAGGTGCACTCCCCTGCACAATATCACCACAATGGCAACTGCCACGTATGCAGTGAGTTTACACAATTCACTAAAATCACAATGGGTTCATGGACATATTAGTAAGCCTGGCACAGCTGCAGACATGATGTCATAGCAGTGACACATGTTGGAATTAAACCACAAAGATGAATACAAATTACATTAAGCATTTGACAAAATCAAGAAAATGTACAGCTGAAGTCGAACACATTCCTTTGCCTTCCATGCTGTGCCTTGATATTTTAGGTTACTCTAAGCAGAAAATGAGGACCATATGTGTGCATAGCTCTGTAGCCAGAATGACTGAAGGCAGAATATGGCTACATTCTAAAAACAAACCCACAATGGGTTGTAATAAATGGACTCTCTGCATTTCTTTGCTTTTGTGACTTCAGGATCTTGTGATTTACTGCCTTCTGCTTGGATCACGCAAGGTCTTTCTCTTTTTCTCATTCTGTCTAACAACTGCAGGATGGATCACCCACACAGCTACAGTGCACATAAAAATTATTAATCATTTTTGAAAAAATGTAAAATTATATACAAATATTATGTTTCCCTGTCATTTGTTTAAGTTATAAAAGCACAGACTGAGAGGATGACTTCATAATAAATCTGCTAGAGCTCTGGGTATTGAAGCTTTATGAAACTATGCTAATAAATTGCCCCTTTTTTATGAACACTGTAGTTTAAAGCACCTTTTAGCAAAATGCCAAAATGAAATGCACCTGTGGTAGCCCCATGGGCCTGAATTCAATCTTTTCCTAGCTTCAAGTTAAATTAAAAACAAATCCTAGAAAACATTGTTTTCATGCTATTTGCATTTACTTCCCATCTGTATCAGATCCTAATACCACAAGGAAAATTTATAAATCCGTATTGACTGATTTGTATTTTTGCATAAATAAAACAGTAGAATTAATTCCTCTAATTAAAAATTAACTTTCTTTGGCAGATTTCGTGGATTCGTCAGAGTACTAATTCCACTTTTACTTTAGTAGCAGTTACATTTTGCACCCTATTGCTCCACAGAAACAAGTTTAATGAGGATCTTGCAAGTTTCCCACCCTCCTCTGTCAACTTGCTTCAACCTTTGTTGTGTAGGGGACTTGACTAGAGTTGAGAAGATCTCCATGCTCCTTCAGATATTGACCTTTTGGCTGAGCATGCTAAAAAGTGTACTAATTGGTGCTGTTGGTGACTGTGGGGTGTGTTGTATGACACCTGTCTATTAGAAACGGAAGACCGCTAATTTATTTCAGCTAAGCCACACAACTGCTGGCAAATGGCAACAAATGCCCAAAATAATGAATGATTCTGGTAGCAAGCCAAGCTATGCCTGCAAGAACTGGTGCCCCTGGTAATGGGACTGTGTGGCATAAAACACAGCTGTAAAGCACTCTGAGGGCCCTGGTCCTCCTCACTGCCAACGAACAGAGAGAACTTTTCTCAGCATGGAACATTAATTGTCTGCTGTACTGCAGGTGTGGCCATGTTCCATACTTTCAACATTCAGAAGAGTTCCAGTATACCAACTGGTCTGTTGTAAGCCTGTTGCTCAGCAGATACTGGGAGTAGCAGGCCTGCCTGTGTGCGGCCTTTCGTTGCAATTACAGCATTGCTCCAGTGCTGAGGCATGACATCAGTGTTAAGGACATGTGTGGGTGGTTCGCTGTGGCAGATCTATTCCCCATATCCCACAGAAGGATTCTTGCTGTGGTCAGCTGCTGTTCACATCATGCAATGCTAGGCTTACTGAGGCTGATTCAGAAAGGTACTTCAGCATATGCACACTAGTAGTTCCACTGAAGTCTTTGGGAATAATTGCATACTAGAAGTTAGGCATGTGTTCAAGTACCTTTCCATATCAAGGCTTGAATCATGGGCTCCAATGCCCAAATCTACAAAATTGGTAACAGTGAATAGTGACATACAGAAATAAATTTGTTGAAACTCTTTATTTAACTGGTCAAACTAATAGATTTCATTTGTGGAGGATAGATTGAAATTAATCACTGAATGGCAAAATAAAGAGGAAAGAACTCAGTTGTAAGTGAAATTCACCCATGTGCAGAGGGCCTACAAAAGGTCTGTGCAGCACATAAAACCCACTTAAGCCCTCAGACTCTAAGTAAGAGGCTTTATATTTATCTATTTAAAAAAGAAAACTAAGTCAAATTAGTCACATTTTCTTCCCATTCTGTTCTAGAGGATTCAGAATTATTGTCCCATTTGGAAAGAAACATCTTAGTCTCTGGTGGAGACTAAACATGGCTTTACACCTAGGCTGAATCTCATCCAATTTGTGTCAGAGGAAATAAAACTTCTCCAATCAAGTTCAACCAAGTGGTCTATTCAGCAAAGGCCTCCGTTATCAAACTACCAGGGAACATTTGTGAGCTTGCATTAGTAAATACAGAAGAAAAGCTGATGCCTTTGTCCTTTGAAGATTGAGTCACTAGGTAGTCACAGTGTTGCAGATCTAACAGAATTTCCTGCTCAAATATTTGGGAGAGATTAGACTGTATCCCAAGCTAGAAGTGCTGGCTCTATGCACATTGCCATTAAGTGTACCACAAGGCAAGTATTTCAGTTTGAAAATTACATGTATTTGGTTGATAATTATTGAAGGATTTGATTAAATAGACTATTAGATACTGTGTGTGAAATGAAAAAGATGTATATAATTTCCATCACATTCCTCCAAGAATATCTTTACCCTGATTTTCTACTCCAAAATAAGTTTAACTAGTTTGCTTACACCTTGTAGAAATCGGGGCTTATGTTGTAAGCAGGCCTATCTGGTGAAGTTAGTTAAAAAAGTGTCTTCTAAAGGATGAAATGGAGCTCTTTCATTTTCGTTTTCCTGTTGTTTTGGGTTTTGTCTGTCCTAATGATGATGAAACATATTTTGAATATTCATATTTTTTATCTTGCCAAATTTATTTAATATGAAAAGAATTGATCATATCTCTGAAAGGGTTGTTTATAAATCATACCTTATAATCCAGAAAATAATGAACTATTCACCGATGGTTAAAAGATAATTAATTTTGTTGTTAGTTTATGATATATTTGTTTATGCACCAGAATAGCCAGTGAGGAGCTGGAACACTGGTACATATGAGAATGATTGGTTGTCTTTTACCAATAGTGTCCATCTCTGATTAAAGCGAAGCCAGGGTGTGGGTTTTTTATACCTGAAAGAGGTGGGAACCCTGAACCATGTCCTGTGGTGTTCTGGGAAACCAGAATACCAGTAGGTAGATGGCCATTTAAGTGCATGTGTTTTTGTTTGTATCTGGGTACATTACAGAGTGTGAGTTTAAGATATATTTTTTTTGGTAATATTTAAATTTGTCTGTGGAGGGATGGGGAGAGACTTGGGGCAATGTATTCCTAGAGGATGAAATTCATCCCTCAGCAGAGGACACGTGTAATGTTTATTCTGAAACTTAAATAGGATTTAAATAGTGTATATGGCTTGTGCTAGCCTTCTCAGCAGAGGTGAATTTCATGCATCAAGAGGCATGTATGTGACAGTCCAGTGGGTCTCTCTTAGGCCCTGTTGGAGAAAGCATGACAGTAGTCAGAAGCCTGGCCCCATTTGTGAGTTTTAGGATCCCAGCTTTCCTGAGTGCTTTTGATACTACACACAAATATGTCATCTTGGGTAGTTGTATTGCCTTTTTTAAAATTTATTTTAGTGGTTTTCCCCTCTTCTAAATCTTTTTAAATAAAGCAAAGTTTTTCTATGACCTTCCCCGGCACCCCAATGAGAAACCCAACCCCTCCCTTAATCCCATTAAGTCAGATGAATTAAGAAAACTATAAGTATGTGATGTTATGCCCTAATATTGTTGTATATGTTTTTCAATGAATAACTGGCCTAAGAATTTTCATCATACTTGTTTTGATTGTGGTGAATTTCACACAGGTGAAACTTGACAGCAACTACAGGATGAGACAAATCAGAAAGAGAGAGAGAGTAAAATCTCTCCTTTATCTCAGTCCAAAATACAAAGGAAGTCAAAAATATGCACAATTGAATGTTGAGTTTTATATTTATCAGATACATCACCAGGATTATACAAAGCCATCTTTGGCAATCTTACTGGCCTAACGGATGCGGGGAAACAGTAGCCGTAATATACCTTGATTTCAGTAAGGTTTTTGACACAGACCCACATGACTTTCTCATAAGAAAACTAGGGAAATGTGGTGGGTACATAACTGGTTGAAAGTCCGTACTCAAAGTGTGGCCATCAATGGTTCACCATCAAACTGGGAGGGCATATCTAGTGGTGTCCTGCAGAGGTCAGTCCTGGGTCCAGTACTATTCAGTATTTTCATTAGGGACTTAGGTAATGGAGTGGAGAGTACGCTTATAACATTTGCAGATGACACCAAGAGGGGAGGGGTTGCAAGCACTTTGGAGGTTTGGATTAGAAGTCAAAACAACCTAGACAAATAAAAGAATTGGTTTGAAATCAACAAGATTAAATTCAATAAAGATAAGTGCAAAGTACTTCACTTAGGAAACTAAAAATCAAATACACAACTACAAAATGGGTAATAACTGGCTAGGTGGTAGTACTGCTGAAAAGGGTCTGGGGGTTATAGTGGACCACAAATTAAATATGAGGCAACAATGTGATTGCAGCTGTGAAAAAGGCTAATATCATTCTGAGCTGTATTAACAGAAGTGTCATATGTAAGACATGGGAGATAATTTTCCTGCTCTACTCAGCACTGGTAAGGCCTCAGCTGGATTACTGCGTCCAGTTCTGGGTGCCATGCTTTAGGAAGGATGTGAACAAATTGGAGAGAGTCCAGAGGAGAACAACAAAAATGATAGAAGGTTTAGAAAATCTGACCTACAAGGAAGGGTTAAGCAACTGGGCATGTTTAATCTTGAGAAAAGAAGACTGGGGGAGGGGATCTGATAACAGTCTTCAGATTGTTAAGGGCAGTTATAAAAGGCACTGTAATCAACTTTTCCACAATGTCCAGTGAAGGCAGGACAAGAAGTAATGGGCTTCAACTGCAGCAAGAAAGATTTAGGTTAGATATTAGGGAAAACTTTTTAACTAAGTGTAGTTAAGCTCTGGAATAGCCTTGCAAAGTAAGTTGTGGAATCCCCATCATTGGAGTTTTTTAGGAACAGGCTGGGCAAACACCTGTCAGGGATAATCTAGGTTTACTTGGTCCTGCCTCAGCACAGTTAGCTGGATTTGATGACTTCTCAAGGTCCCTTTGAGGCATACATTTCTATGATTCAATGAAAGTAATTCAATTTGAGTAGATGCTCCCCGTGCAAAGAAATGTGTTGTGATTTGTGTAGATACAGGAACATTGTAAAGAATTCTGGGAAGATTTCCATTACGAAATTCTGGCACATGTTTTTTGTTCTCCATCAAGAACTTAACATTACCTGAACTGAACTCTGATATCCAACTTTTTCATCATTACAGCCCATGATCATAGAAACCAATGAAATGTCATGGGCATCTGATGTATGGTATATGGATTTGTCAATTATAGTTCCCAAGAAAAGTTCAGCGCTGTCAAAAATCTTAAGTATAGCTAATCCTGAACTCCTGACAAAGGATCAGATCAATTCCTTCATTATTTTCCCCAAGGGGGATGAAAGCTCTCAGAAATGGTTCAATATTATTTCAGATGACTTATGTAGATGGGGGTGACAGGAAAATGAGCATTAATGATATCATCTTGAAATTCATCATCCAGCTCCATAGAAGCTACTGTCCAGGATCTCTGTTCAATTGGGTCTCCATAGTTTGAAGAAAATGTTTCCATTCTGTTTGGTGTCAGTTGCTGGTAAGTAGGTTGGCTCAGCAGCTATTCAACTAATATTGCCACAGAGGCAAGAGAGATTTGAAGAAGCAATATTGAGGCACTGGGTCTCTATAGCCTATGTGCCTGCCCCCACACTTTGGTGAATGCCCCCAAATCAGTGGCATTTTCCTGCGGATCTTTTGATCTCAGCAGGTGTCATAAATATAAAGGGAAGGGTAAACACCTTTAAAATCCCTCCTGGCCAGAGGAAAAACCCTTTCACCTGTAAAGGGTTAAGAAGCTAGGATAACCTCGCTGGCACCTGACCAAAATGACCAATGAAGAGTCAAGATACTTTCAAAGCTGGACGGGGGGAGAAACAAATGATCTCTCTGTCTGTGTGTTGCTTTTGCCAGGAACGAAAAAGGAATGGAGTCTTAGAACTTAGTAAGTAATCTAGCTAGATATGCGTTAGATTCTGTTTTGTTTAAATGGCTGATAAAGTAAGCTGTGCTGAATGGAATGTATATTCCTGTTTTTGTGTCTTTTTGTAACTTAAGGTTTTGCCTAGAGGGATTCTCTATGTTTTGAATCTGATTACCCTGTAAGGTATTTACCATCCTGATTTTACAGAGGTGATTCTTTTTACTTCAATTAAAATTCTTCTTTTAAGAACCTAATTGCTTTTTCATTGTTCTTAAGATCCAAGGGTTTGAGTCTGTGTTCACCTATGCAAATTGGTGAGGATTTTTATCAAGCCTTCCCCAGGAAAGGGGGTGTAGAGTTTGGGGAGGATTTTGGGGGGAAAGATGTTTCCAAGCGGGCTCTTTCCCTGTTATATATTTGTTAGATGCTTGGTGGTGGCAGCAATAAAGTCCAACGGCATTACAAGGGCCACTGATATGAGAATGATTAGGGGTCTTTTGCAATGAGAGTCCCCCTATAATTAAAGCAAAGTCAGGATGTGGTCTTTTTATACCTGAGAAAGAGGCGGGGACCCTGACCCAAATCCTGCGGGGTACTCTGCCCCTTGTGGACCCTTGTCCATTTGAGAGAGAAATTAATCTCACTCCACCCCTAGTGGGATGGTTCCAAGAAAACTCCACAGGTTGAGAATCACAGGATCTTCAGATTCATGCATGGATTTTCTCCAGTTAATCCACCCCTCAAGCAAAATTCTGGCTCAAGACATTGGGAACTTTGCTTGAATAAGTACTAAGTACAGTCTTTAGTACTGCACCTACTGGTAATTGCAATGTTTAAATCAAATAGAATTTGTAATAAATCACATAATTCTCCTGATTCTAGCCTATGAGCTACAGTTTCTGGGTTAGTTTTGTTTGTTTTCTGCTTTGCTTTGGTTGTTCTGAAAGAAGGCTGTTTTCAAAGATTGTTTGAGAAATGTTCAGAGACTGAGGTGAAATTCACATTGAGAACAAAGTGTCTATCTATCAGAATGTGACAGAATATACCTCTGTGTTCACACTGTACACTCTTCTGTAATAATGTTTGCACAAGGTATGCCTTGAGGTATCATTTAAAAACTCATAATTTGCTGATCAATAATATCATGGCAAAATTCATGTAGCAGCATTATATGTGTAATTATAAACATAAGCTGAAATCATTACTAAAATATGTTTTCCAGATAAGTGTGAGAAGTAGCCAAACCAGTTCCTCAGAGACAATATATATAAACTATATTAATAGTTTACCAATTCAAAAGATATTATTTAAGCTTGACTAATGGTGAGTCTGTGTTCAGAGAGATTTACTGCTTAGGGAGAGATTTCCCCAGAAGTCCACTAAGCATATCAATCAGCTTGATCTTGGCTGGCAATATCTTTCATCATCTTGAGCCAACAAAAGCTGGATCCTAAATTTGTCTACCTCTCCTTGTTTGTACTAAACTCTGGCTTTTTCATAGGTTAATAAAAGAATGATAGGCCCTTCAAAGTATTGTTTGCCAAGATGGCCCTCTGGAGTGCAATTTGCTTCTTCTTAAGAGCCTTAGCTATGTCCTATATTGATTTTATTAACATTTCTATTCATTATTTTAATGCTATTGGTATGTTCAGCACTGTACAAAACCTAGAGGAAAGCATAAGGTCTCTGGGACAAGGTCTATCATATTATATGTTTGTATAGCACCTAACACAGTGGGTCCTCAATCTGGTTGGCTTCTGGAAACCACCACAATATAAATGTTAGTCCCTGACAAACAAAATTCAAAAACAGTTCACCAGATGATTGTCCTCTCTTAAGTGGTGTCACAGGAGCTGGTCCTTTCATAAGAGTCAGGGACAGTCTACCTGTGACAGGCTCTGCTAACGAGAATGAGCCAACCCAGATCCACCTTTAAGTATCATAGAATCATAGACTTTAAGGTCAGAAGGGACCATTATGATCATCTAGTCTGACGTCCTGCACAACGCAGGCCATGGAATCTCACCCACCAGCTCCTGTAACAAACCCCTAACTTATGTCTGAGCTATTGAAGTCCTCAAATTGTGGTTTAAAGACTTCAAGGTGCAGAGAATCCTCCAGCAAGTGACCCATGCCCCACGCTGCAGAGGAAGGCGAAAAATTACCTAGTTGGCTGGATGGCAGTTAATTAGTTGGGAACACCTGGACCCAATGAATGCTTATGAGGGCTCAGTCAGGGGGCCCCAGAACATAGAGAGGAAGTTCCTGGGGAAAGTGCTTCTCAGAGGAGATGACTGGAGTTCAGCAGGAAAGGAGACCTAGGAAAGGTGCTTCTGGAGGGAGCGGATTCTGAAAAGGCTATGAGTGGCAAAGGCCTGGTCCCAGTGAAGGACCTTATCAGACAGTGGCAAGAGGTCCAGGTCACTGAGGAATTACACACCACTCTGGAGAAGAGCTTCAGTGATTTAACTTTTGCAGGGACACTGGCCCCAGAGAAGGAACCCTTCCTGAGGTGATGGCAGGAGGCCTGACTCCAGAAGGGGGTTCCAGGTCGAGAGGGCCTTACTGGCACAGAGCCTGGAGAGAGGAGACAGATGGACCCAAGTGGAAAAGACAAACTAATATTAACTCCCCACCCACACCCCCTCCCAGGGCACTGGGGGGTGAAGACTTGCTTGAATGTCTGTTTGGCCTCCAGTTAAATAAATTAGACCCCTGATAGGGCACTTCTCACTATATACAAGCCTCATTAAACTTATTGATAGCCCCAAAGGGGAAAATGAGGCAGAGGCCTGCTGGTCTGCACCGGGCCACCAAAAGCTGATGCCAACATTGACACAAGGGGTCACTCTGGGGGGTGAGCACCCACATTATAACATGGTGCAAATAGTATGGATTTGATTCTTCTCTCATTTACACTGAAGTAAAGTAGGAGTAATTCTACTAAATTCACTAGGGTTAGACTGGCGTCAAACTAGAGTAAGAGTGGAAAAGCAGAGCCATTTCTTTTTCATCTTTTGATTTTTGTTTTAACTTTTTATTTTCACAACTTTTTAAATACAGAAGATGAAATAGTGGAAGGAGAAAATGAATCTCTTGGTGGACTAACAATGGTAAGAGGTGTGACAGATAAAAAAAGTGTGCTTACTGCTTGCTAATTATTCGCAGGTAACAATACCTATACTTAATGTTACCTGAATCTTCCTATTATCAGATTGTATTCAGTCACTTATAGCTTTGACATATTTTAGCTGTTCAGGCTGAAATTTTCCATAGCAGGTGTCTGACTAAGGCTGAATTGTTATTTTTTAAATTTCAGGTTTTAAGGTTTAAGGTTTAGCTATTTCTGAACGTTGCAGAAGTGCTGAGCACTCATGACTGAGTAGTCATAATGTCAACTAGAGCTGTGTTTTGAGGATATAATGTGGTATAAAAATGTTAAATATGCTGGAAAAATCAGGGCTTGGGTGTTTCGAGCTGGGCACCCAAAATTAATGGCATCTTGACAATTTTAGCCTTAATCTCTCCATGACTCAGTTCCCCATTTACAAGATGGGGATGATAATGCCACCTTTTATCACCAGATGTTGTGAAGGTAAATTAATTAATGTTTATGTGTTTGGATACTAAGGTGACAGCACCGTAGAAATACCCAAAGAGAAATTAGTAACCTTGTATTCAATGCAGGATTTGAATGCTGTGTAATAAAATAAGTCCCAGGGACATACACTGAATGAGGAGGATAAGAAGAAATATTAACGAACTCTTCATTCACTGAATGACCCTGGCGTCTTATGGGAAAAAATAATATGTGATCATGTAATTAAAGACCATTTTATAATGAATATGCACAAAGGGGCCGAACTAAGGTTGCACGGGCTACCTTAGTTGTGGCTTTTCCTAACTTTTGAGTGCTTGATTTTACAACCTTAACATTCTTTTAGCATGGGGTTTTGTTGGATGTAATATACTACAGGCTAAAGGATATTATGCAGTACAATATTAAATAATGTGCCATATACAGTATTTGCCAGAGAGACAAAGACAGCAGCTACTTCAGCGTTTTATACAGTTTATAATCAAGAAGTTCATGTTTGTGATGCACACTGTCTGGGGACTTGAGAGCATAGAACTGTAACTGTAATTTTATCTTTCCTCAAGGTAATCAGCAAGTGTTAATTTCTTTCAGCTATATCTTCCAATATTTTTCCTACTGCATCCAGATGGTTTTGCTGAGCTGTGGAGCAAATGGATGGATAATTTTCTTTAGGGACTCCATGGCTAATAAAGAAATTGCAGTGGGAATCGAAGATGAATGATATCCTGAAAGCCACAAACTGGTCTAAAGACCTTGTTTTTAAATAATTCTGCCATTAAACCTTTCTTTAGCATCTGCCTCAGGAAAGTTTTTACTACAGACTTTAAACTAAACTTCAATAAAAGCATTTTAACAAGAGAAAACCTTGTTAAAAGTCCTGTATTTTTAAAACACATTGAGATGAATTATTACTTGTCCGCTACCCTCAAATACTTTGATCAGTTCCATGAGGGGTATCCCCTGTGACTATTCTATACACAAAGCTTCGGTGACTGAAAAATTAATTCAAAGACAAAAATCTTTATTAAGATCAAGTTAAGGTTGTAAATTATTACACATGAATTCAGTAAAACACAGCTTGGCACCTTTGCCTAGAGAAAGGAGTAGTGATAGGCTCAAAGGGTAGTAAAAGTGAGGTTTAAGGCCAGATTATACTCTCACCTAAACCAATGTAAATTGAAAGTGATTCCATTAACTTCAGCTGAATTACTCCAGACTTGCACTGTTGTAAATGAGAACAGAATCTGGCTCTCACCCTGCTTTAAGAAAGTGTTCCAAGGTACAATTGACTTCTGCATAGCCTAGTGTAGAATGGGGCATGGGAATTCTTAGGGGAAGGTCATGGAAGAATCTTGCAGCTGCTAAGAGTGGCCTGCTCTTCCTGGACATTAGCCAGGGGCTACCAATGAAGAGTAATCCAGTGGATGCTGGTGTCTTGACAAACATCACTTCCACAAACTGAATCCCCTGCCAAGACAGCTGTGTAGCATCTGCTCAGATGGAGCAAGAGAAAGCCCATATAAGAGTTCAGGTACAGAGGTCACACAGAACAGAATCAGAAGGAATTTTGAGATGTTACCAGTTATTCCCCATGTTAAACAGAGCAAATATCTCCAGAAAATTTACTATATCTAAATCCTGAAGGAACTTTTAAAGTATATCCATTTTAGGTGCTGCAGCCAGATGATTGTCATTCAGAGGTGAGACACTGGTGACAGAAACTAAGTACCACCAGGTTGGAAGCAGTCCCCAGAAAAGTTCATCTGCACAGCAGGCAACTGTGGATGTCTTCTGCGTATAGTAAATAACAAGGAGTGAGTCCTAATGGACAAGAGGAGCATAGGTTCCTAGGCAGGAGCACAGTATCCACTAGTACTGGGGATTTTAAACTCCAGTCTGGCTACACAAGCAAGGAAGATGTACACAAGACAGTACGCTGCCAGGCATTCATGGGTCAGATCATTTTATTGTGTCTTCTCCCATTACCCTTCGTGGCTTGCCACCTTCTAGACTATTGAGGCTGGATTCACAAAAGGACTTAGGCACCTAAATCCCAGAATCAGGCCCCATTGGGATTCACAAAGTCCCTGCTCAGCTGCTACTGACTCCCGTAGGTGCCTAAAATCATTCAGTACCTACATTTTTGCAAAAAAAGTTCCCTAGGTGCCTGTGTTTCTGCATGGACACCACAGCCTCATGTCAGGCATCTGGAAACCTAAGCTTCAGAGCAATACATGAACCAGGGGACAATTGTTGTTCCTCTGCCTAACTCACCTGCAAGGTCTGATACAGTAGGTGTGTTGGGGAACAATAAAATACCTAGGCCCTAAGCGGAATAAAGCACCTCAAAATGCAACAGGCAAAATTACTGATAAGGCTTTTTAATGAGTGACAAGCATGATGCTAAATTTTGAGCAAAAAGCCTCCTGAAAACCCATGTTTGGAAAAGATAAGAATATGCTGACATAAGTCATGTTGTTCCCCATCACTTTAAAGGCTATATTAATGAATGTTTTAGGATGATGTACATATGCTGAACTATGATATTAATATATGAAGAAAATTGCTGAATAGTAGAAAATAAGGGTTATATTTTACTTGTTTAATGTTGATGTGATGTTAACGATTTATAATAGCATAGAATGGAAAATGAAAAACAAATTTATGAGCGTTTGGATAAATGTATCACTGGGTATGTGTTATGTTAAATAATGTTGACTAGAGGAAAGCTAATGAGTATGTAATGTGGAAAGGTATAAGAAACCAAGTGAACAAGGGGCACAAGCTGGAGAAGACCAGGCCAGAGCTGGAGAGGACCATCACGACCAGAAGAGCTCCACAGGACCCTGGAACTCAGTAACATGGGCCCCTGCCTCTGCTGCCTTATCTATTTATTATCTGTCGTATGTCATTTTGATCAGAAACTATAAGTGCTAATTATTCCATCTGCAAATGTATAAATAAAGGCAACATTTGATTAAGCCTAAATTGGTAGATCAATGCCTCACTTCCCAATCTTACAGACGTCGTTGAGCCCGATAGGTGAGCTTACACAATCCCAAGGGAGCAAGAGGAGGACTTCCCTCATAACTTTCGCAAACACATGTGGGTGCATGTGACGTCCTTGGATGTTCTCTACCCTTCCCCCAGTTTGCACTGGGCTGGAGGCAGGGGTGAAAGTGGGCCCATTCCCACCCCTGACCAGTCCATTGCCTCCTGGTGGCTGCCTCATTCCATGTCAAAACCTATATGTGGGTGCTGGCACAGATAGTGGGGTCCTCAGCCATCTTAGCAACCTCCAAGAGGTATGAGAAGGTTGTCTTCTTACCACCTGAGGCTGCCACCCAAGAGGCAGAGGAGAAATGTATCTCGGTGGGGGCTCTTTGTCCCCTTTGAGCCCCTGGGCATATGGGTGGTTTGACCTCTGTCCCGTTCATCCGCCCCATCTCTGCCCTTCTCCTTCCTCTCTCCATCTTGGGAAAGCTGGGATCCACCATCAGCCCTCTACCATTGGGCTAAAAGGACCCCTCCCTCCATCACATACTCTTGTTCCACCAGCAAGTTACCATCCAGTTGCCAGCAGCAGTGCATGGTGGGGTGAGCTTGTCTATCCTGGTATCTTACCAGCACACCCTGTGCCAGTTCCATTATTTGTTGGGGGAGGCTAGATCCTTCTTCTGCTGGGCTTTGGTGCACATCCACAGGCACTGTCCCTTGGCCCAGCAAGGAAGGATGCCAGGTGCCCCCGAAGCTCAGGGGAGAGCTGGCCCTGTCTTTGCTTGTGAACCTATGTGCCCAGTTCCCCTCCTCCTCCACCAGCTGACAATCCTTGGGGGAGCACCAGGGAGAGCCGCCCCTCCTCCCCTGTGGCACCCAGCTGAGCAGACTTGAACCCACTGCTGATAAAAGCCATTGGGCAGGGTCCATGGAGGAGGGGGTGGTTGTACCATCAGGGAGCCCGGGAGAAGGTCCATCTCAGGAGGAGTCCACTGCTCCCTCTACTGCCCTATCCCTGCCTCCCCAAGTCCCAATCCCATTGCCCTTGTCCCTCTGGTCAGCCATCCAGTGACACCACGGAGAGCTGGGTACTAGTTACGAGGGGGGAAGCACAGCAGGTATAAGTCTCCAGCCCAGTACCTCCCACTTGAGGAAGGGGAGGAGGCCTCCTGTAAGGCATCTAGTTGGGCCACCACTGGGCCTGCTTCCACGGCCTCTGTGAAGCTAGCTGGGGAGACAGAGTCCCTTATGAAGGAGGCCTTTCTGCCATCTGTTCCCCCCCACTGGTGCCAATATGGAACTCGCCTCAGTCGCTAATGGGGAGGCCCCTTTATGGCAGGCTGGGTCCTCCAAGCAATCCTCTGGGAAAGTGAGGCCCTGAGCTCAGAGGGAGGACAACCCTCAGCCAGCAGCCTTGATGTGGGCATTGAGTCTATCACAGCGCCATATCCTCCTTCCCCCCTTTCCTGGTCGACTGCCCAGACACTGCCCCTGCTGTAGGTTTTGGGGCACCCTTGCCCTTTCCATCTGCCCATTGAGGCAATACCCTGCTGCGGGATAAGCTGTGTCAGTTCCTGGCAGACACACATGGCTCCATGGGAAAGATGGAGTTTGCTCTCCAGTAATAGGGGGATTTTAATTTCTTTCTCCAGACCTTAAGGGCCTTGATGGGGGAAAGCAAGAGGACCAGGAAATAGGATTCTGCAGCCTACAAGTGGGCCCACTGCTTCCGTGGTTCCCTGGTCACCTTTGGGATTGACCATGGGTTGCTGTGTAGCTCTGCGGGGCAGTAGTGTTTCCCAGCTGTTGCAATCCTCAACCCTTCCCCCCACCCCGTGATGAGACCAACCACCGTCTCCTCACTCAACACCAGAGGTTGTAGGGTGAGTCTCCACAGGTTCCAGGTACTCTCCTTCCTTCAGGCAGGGAGTACACTCTGTAATCTTCCTGCAGGAGATTTACATCAATCTAGCCACCGAAGCCGGCTGGCAGCTGGAGTGGTGGGATGGGGTATATTTCAGCCACCTCACCATGCTTTCAGGTGAGGTAGCCACCATGTTCTCCCTGGATCTAAAGCCTGAGGTGCTGGGGATTGCCGAGGTCATGCTGGGATGCCTGATGCACCTCCAGGTCTGTGTGGAGGGGCTGACATTCAATCTGGTTAACGTCTATGCCCCAATAATGGGCCTGGAGCAGGTGCACTTCTATCAGCAGTCATCCTGCATCATCCCAAATGCCTGGTCCTGGGCAGGGATTTTAACATCGCCCTGGACACAAGGGACCATCTTGGGATAGAGAAATGCCAGGCCACCGCAGATGTCCTCAAGGAGATTGTCAACCATCACTCCCTGGTGAAAGTCTGGCGCTACCACCACCCAGACGACTCCACTGCCTTCACTTTCGTCCAGCTGGAGGACAGTCAGTCGAGCCACTCCTGGTTGGACTGCATTTACATTTCTCAATTTCACATTTTGCAGGCGCAGTCCTCCAGCATCAGGCTGGCCCCATGCTCGGACCACCACCTGGTGGCCATGACAGGCTTGCTCACATCCGAGAAGCTGGGGCTGGCTGTCAGAAACTGAGATGTGGTTGGTCAGGCCTAGTGGCTGAAGCAGCGGCGGTCAAGCCTATTAGTCAGGCTGGGGATTGGAGCCAGGGGTCAGAGCAGGAATCAAGAATAGGATTGGAAAAAGGCAAAGGCAGGAGCAGAAAGAGGCTGTGGCTGGAATGGAGCGGGAGCAGTCTGTCAGAAACACCAAGAGCAGGGTTGCCAACCCTCCAGGATTGTCCTGGTGTCTCCAGGAATTAAAGATTACTCTTTAATTAAAGATTATGTCATGTAATGGAACCTCCAGGAATACATCCAACCAAAATTGGCAATCCTAACCAAGAGGCAGGGGGTACTCCCAACAAGGTAATGACACTGAGCAGACTGGAGTGACTGCTCTTATTGGGAGCCCATATCTCTGGCCTTGGGGGTCACCAGGTTAGACCTGGGCCTGGGGATTGCTTGAGCCCTTGTTGATTGATGTGGAGCCCTCAGGTAATCAGGCTCAGAGCAGTAGCATAGCTAGGACAGGAAAACTAGATGGGCCCCGATTTTCAGGTGGGCAGGCAATGACTGGGGAGAGAGGAGGAGGAGGAGCAGGGGGAGGGGAAGCAGGAGGGACGGGGGGCCATATCCCCCCACCCCGTCCAGCCGGCCCTTACTGCTCAGCAGGCACCCGAAGATGCGACTGCCTGGGGCACACAGGCTCTGGGGCACACCCATGGGGCAGAGTGGGGCCCCACCAGGGCTCAAGCTCAGCCTATGCCTCCCGACCCCGGCTTGGTGTCCGACCACCCAGCTGCATCCCTCTCCTGCAGGTGCAGCGTGCAGCTGCCCCAGTCTCTGGCCACAGCGCTAGCCCCACCCAGACCCCCATCCCACCCCGAGGCACACCCCAGGCACTGGGGCCGGAGACCAGGACAGCAGCACAGGGTGCCAGCAGGAGAGGGACGTGGCCGGCCGGACGTCGGATGGACACCAAGCCAGGGTCAGGAGTCCCAGCCTGTGGATTCCTGGGGCTCCAGCCCTGATTTGGGTGGGCCTGGATGCTAAGTGGGTGGCCACGGCCCACCCCAGCCCACCTGTGGCTACACCCCTGGCTCAGAGATGACTCATCAGGTTCAGACTGATGGATGACACAGCAGTACTTATCAGGCTCATCACTGACACTGGCACATCAATAACAGCCTGTTGGAGGATATGGGCCTCACGGCATCTACCTGGGAGTTCTGGCTGGCCTGGCAGAGGCATGCCTTTCCCTCAGCAAAGAGGTGATGGGTTGTGGGGAAGGTAAGTGCCTGGCTGTCTTTCCATGACTATACCCGTGGGGCTAGTTGGAGAAGGGACAAGGCGATAGAGCAGTTGGCGTGAGATGTTTTGGAGCTGGAGGGGTACCTGGGCACTCTCCCTGGGGATCCATCCCTCTGCAGAAAGTATCAGGAGAAGCAGAGTGAGCTCTGGACTTTTGATGACCATTGGGCCCGGGCACCTTCATTCAATCCTGCATTATCCTGGATCACAGCTCCCTGTTCTTCTACACGCTGGCAAAAATGAGGGATGCCAAAAAACACATCACCTGTCTCCTGGTGGAGGACGGACCCTTCTCACAGATCCAGTGGAGATGCAGGGAAGAGCCAGGGCCTTCTACACCAGCCTCTTCCCTTCAGATCCAACCAACATCAATACCTACAGAGTCCTGTGGGATCACTCCCTACAGTCAGCACCGGCAACCGGGACTGTCTAGAGCAACCTCTCCCTCTGCCCAAGTTCTAGGAAAACCTCTATCGGATGCCCACCAACAAATCTCCAGGCATCGAAGAGCTGACCGTGGATCTCTATTGTGCATTCTGGGATGTCCTCAGCCTGAACCTTGCCACCATGTGGGCTGAGTCCTTTGGAAGTGAGGTGCTCCCCATGCCATGCTCGCCCTGCTGCCTAAGAAGGGGGACCTCCGCAACCTAAGGAATTGGTGGCCAGTTTTGCTGCTCAGCCTGGACTACAAGGTCATAGGATAAGCCATCTCGCCGCAGCTGGGGTCTGTGTTGGTGGACATGATCCACCCTGACTAGATCTACACCATCCTGGCTGGACCATCTTCGATAACCTCTATCTGGTCTGGAATCTACCTACCATTAGGACCACCTAATGTGTAGGGATGGTCTTTCACTTGCCCTCCTGTCCCTGGACCAGGAGCAGGCATTTGACAGGGTGGATCTTGGGTATCTCATGGGCACTTTGTGAGCATTTAGCTTTGGGTCCAGATTCATGGGGTATCTCTGGTGCTATGGAATGGCTGGACAAGCTCAAATGCCCACACCTGTTACCTTCGATCCAGGGTACGTATGTCAGGGCTGCCCATTTTCCAGCCAGTTGTATACCCCTGTTATCAAGACCTTCCACCATCTCCTCCACAAGAGGATGACAGGGTTGGTGCTTCAAGAGCCAGCCTTGAGGATAGTCCTGTCGGCATATGCCAACAGCATGCTCCTTGTGCCCAGGACATGGAAGAACTAAGGTGCAGGAAGAGGCTTGCCAATCCATTTATTCAGCAGCCTTCTCTGCCCAGCTTTAGCCTGATGGTTTGGGACAAGTGGCAGGTGGGCTCCCACCCACACTCTGTGCCATCTGGTCTACTGTTCTATTTGCTTGTCTACTGCTCTATTTGGGTGTCTGCCTTTCTGCCACCCATCCCTCCCCATTGGAGAATTGGAATGATGTAGAGGCCAGGGTATCTGACCAGCTGTGGAGGTGGAAGTGGCTACTTTGGTGCCTTTTCCTTCGGGAGAAGGTGCTGGTGCTCAACCAACTAGTTCTGTCTGTGCTCTGACACCGGTTCAACACCCTGAGCCAGCTGTTAAGGACCCTGGCCAGCCTCCAGAAAAAGATTCTGGAGTTCTTCTGGCTGGGGCTGCACTGGCTCTCTGTGAATGTCCTGAGCCTCCTCCTGGGAGAGGGAAGACAGGTCCTGGTCTCCCATCTTCAGGCCTTGCCAAGATTCCTTTACAGTGCAGGTAGTCAGGCATGGAGCTGCCTCTGAGAGCTCTGATACAACTGGCAGCTCTTTTATCTCCACCTGAGAGGTCTTCCCCATGACCTCTGAGATGCCAGTCTTTTACCAGGACCTCCTCAGGACCTGGAAGCTAGTATCTGCAACCAGGTCTGCAGTGCCCACCAAGGGGGAGGATCTCTTCACAGAACCCCTACTACACAACTCCCATCCCATGTGCAAGTGGTGGAGCCCCACTTGGTGCGCCAAAGGATGGACCTGGCTGGTGTCAACAGAATTGGAGACCTTCTGCATCATGATCACAGGGACTGGGTGGACCCTACAGCGCATGGCCAGCACATGGGGCTGCCCACCCTCCATGTCCTTGTTGTATGCTCTAGGAGGTGAGGGCCACCTGGCCTCCAGCTTCACTTGCTTTTCTCAAGGTGGAGAGGTGCTCCCCGCCCCCAGCTCACCCCTCCAGAACACGTCATCAGGCCCCTGCCCAGTGAGCCTCCCTGACCACCCCCGACACACCACATGAGTCAGCTGAATGCCATCCAGTCATTCCTTCTGTGAACCATACCCAAAAAACACCCGCACACCCTCGTGCTTCATACCATCCACTTCTTTGCTTTCATGTCCCACCCTGATACCAAGTGGCAGGACCTGCTGCCACCTGAGGAGGGCAAGGAACTGCAGTGGACCAGCCTGTACCCCACTCTGGTTCCAGAGCCTGCTAAGGATATCAGGTGGCAGCTCCTCCATAGAGCCATGAACATGGACGTGTTCTTGACACCTGTCCTTTTGGAAGCATGAGAGAGACCCTGGTGCACATCGAGATAAGATGCATCAGGTTGTGGCCCATCTTCCGGTTCCTCCAGAGCCTCCTACTGAGGTTCTGGCTGCACTTCTCCCCACACCTCCTGATCTATGCACACCTAATCTGTGATCCCACAAAGTTGCAAGATCTCCTCGTCAACCTCCTCCTAGCACTAGCCAGGACAGCCAGCCATCATACCAGGAGGAAGAAGCTGAATGGATGGGGGGTACTCTGTGATTGTGGGGCCTAATTACAGTCCCTTATCTGATCACAACTCTGGGCAGAGTTCCCCTGGGCTGTGTCCACTGACTCCTTAGATGCCTTTGTGGACTGGTGGGCAATGTCGAGGGTTCTCTGCTTAAGTGTCCCCTTGTGGTTCCCTGATTTTCAGTCTGTAACATCACTCCCATTCCTGTTTTCTCCTTTTGTCCCCAGCAATCAATTGTAGCCTAGATTTAGTGGTTCTTCCCCCTTTATTGAGGCCTGCCTTTAGCCATAGGCAGGTCTAGACCCACCTGTCCCAGTATTACAAATACTATACACCTTCCAACTTCTGCAGCAAATAAGGTCCTATATAGCCTCCTTCAAGGTACAACCCTGATTCATCCCAGGGGCAACGTGGAAAAATAGTAGGTGGTCATATAATGAAAGACTGAATCATAATGCATAGCAGCAAGGGGGCTGAATTAAGGTTGCACAGGCAACCTTGATTCTGGCACTTCCTAACTTTTAAGAGCTTGATTTTGCAACCTTAATAGTGTTCTTTTAACATACTTTTTTACATGTAATAATATAGAAATAATTGCTCGAGGTGCAGTTATGGGTAATGAATGCTATTGGGTGCTGCTGTATTATACTGATCCTGACTGAAGTACTAGCAGAGCCCCTCTCCAGCTAATAGAATGAAGGACTTTGGAGGGTACAAGAGGAATGTGTTGGGATTCCCACTGTAAATCCAACATATGAACTGGTATGCTGCTGACTGTGTACTTCGGGGGCAGGGGGTGGTGCTAAGTAGTTAATGCTGATGGTTTATATGGCTCCAATCCAGGACAAAACTGCTACCACAGTCTTCTCGGGCAGTGGAGTGAGACCACTTAGAAGCAGCAAAGGGAGTCTGGGGATCCAATCCCATATCAGAGCTCAGTGAACCTACAGATCTGATTAACTCCTTAGAGGAAAATGCATAATTTAACACGTTTTGGGGGAAAATAGCTAAGTAAAGAATTAGGCTTATGTACACTGGAAAAGTAGACCTATGACCTAGTTTTCACTGGAGATAAATAATTGTGAAGGTGTTAGTCCATTTTTCAGTTTCAAATGGACTAAATGAGTTAGGACAATTTTCAGGAATGAGAAGAGGTACTTTTTTCCCTAAGGCCTATAACCTGAGAAAAGCTGTCTTGTTTAATCTTAAACTTTAGGGGTAACATTTTGGTTCCACTGAATTCAACAGGAGTTTTGTCATTGACTACAGTGGAGCCCTATGAGAGGGTTTGTGAATTTTCATGGGATGCCATGACTTTAATCTGAGCAGATACTGCTCTAGCTCTAGCTCATGATGGAGGGGCAGCTGGGCCAAATCTGAATGGCACGGAGACACCTCCCCCACCCGAGTACATATATTTGGGGTTTGAGCATTTAAGTGTCATGTTTTTAAGCTTTTCTCTACAAGCATGAGGGCTAGAAACTTTTTTTAATGAAATCTGAGATTCTAATGAATTCACAGGACGAACCACAAGCTGAGGTTTTAAGACAAATACAAATTTACTTGACTTATGAAAAAAAATCAGAAGAGTTGGTAGCACTGTGAGTGGGAGATGAGGCTCTGAGCAGGTCTGCCTGGGATGGGAGTTTAACTATGGGAACAAGAGTCCTGAACAGCAGCCGGGAACCATTTCTTCACTTTGACTTCTGCCCCGCATTGGCACCCATTTTAAGTGATAGTGAGGATGCAAAGGAGGATAGCGAACGGCTCCCACCTTCCCCAGCAGGCACTGTCTACAAGCAGACGGTCTTGACAACATATCACCAGAAATGCTACCACACCTTGGTAAGAAGAACATAAAATGGCTGTCAATTTTCATATCCAAGAGAACAAGAGGTCTAAGATGTGGCAGAAAGTTAAGGTGGTAGCTATACCAACACCAAGAAAAGGCCATTCTCTTCCATATAGCTCCTAGCCAATATCACTTCTGAGCTGACTGAATTAGAGTGACTAATTCTGAAAAGAATCATGCCCACAGTAGAGCAGGCTCTGACTGATGACTAGGCAGGCTTCAGATCTTATAGGAGCACTTGTGACCAAGTTCTTGCTCTTAGCACCCATAAATAAAATAGTTTCCAACAGAAAGAGAAGACAGGGGCCGTGTTTGTTGACTTGATGGGAGCATATGCTACCACCTGGCACACAGCTGTGCTGGTCAAGAGATCAGTGATTTACCTCCATGTGTTGTTATGGCTACAGAAACGATGCTTTGAAACAGACAATTCCAAGAAATACTAGTTGATTAATTGAACATTTGGAGGACTCAGCAGAAATGATTCCCCTAAGGATGTGTTCTTGCTCAAACATTTTTAAACATATTTAAAGATTATCTACCTCCAACAATTTCAAGGCCATTCAAGTATGCAGATGACCTCTGCCTAGCTTCAGGAGACAGAGACTTCAAAAAAAACTGAGGATGACCTGCACCAGTAATGTCAGCCATCAGTAGCTATTGCAAGAAGTGGAGACTTAAGCCCAGTGTGTCAAAGACAGTGTTGTCATGTTTCCATCTCAGCCACACCAACACTTCACAAGAGCTCAACATCTTCTTGAATGGAGAACAAGTAGCACATGGCCCAAAGCCACTAGGACTAAGTAGGAGTAACTCTAACTCACACACTTACCTACAAGGACCACCTCACCAAGGTGGCTCAAAAAACAGAGAACAGAAATGGCCTCCTAAATAAACAGGTGGGCTCAACTTAAGCAGCTAACATGCAAACAGAGCACTAGCTCTCTGATACTCAGATGGAAAATACTGTGCTTCTCTGTGATTAACCTCTTCCCATACAAAGCTAGTTGGCATACAACTGAATCAAATGATGAGAATAACAGCAGCTATGAGACCAACAAACCGTGATGGCTACCAGTCCTCTCTAATATGCCTCCTCCTAACATCAGGCATTATATTGCAGCAAAGAACCTCCTTGACAAATTCCAGGAGACGACACAACTGTCACTTTCCAAAAGATATGTTGGAAGTGCCTTACCACGAACCAATCTGGACTATGTGACCGATCGCGTCTACGGTAGATGCTGTCATATTGTGGTGAGCAGAACGGCAATGAGCTGCTGCCTCTGTAAGAAACTCCTTCCTCATCACTCAGCTTGAGGAGAGACTGCCAGGCTTCAAGCAGCCATGCTATCTCTAGTGCAAGCTCAAGCATATCAGATGTTGGGTGGGGAGGTGTGTGGCAAATGACCACAGCTGGGGTTTCAGGAACAGCCGTCAGTGCAGTTGCGGTGTAGTTGAGGATGCCGAACACCTACTGAATGGCTGATCATTTTGTCCTGTTCTATCAGGAGGACTTTCCAGACTCCATACTGCTGATCCTGGGGCTACTGAATGACTAAAATGTGTGATGCCTTCTTAAGCCCTTATGATTTTTTGTAATGTATACATCTCTCTTTTATCTCCCTACTTTATATTTTGGATTTTGAACTTTTTTCCATTTTTATTGTACCACTTGTGCACTCGCTAATACTATCTAAATCAAACCTTCTCTCTCTCTCTCCCTTTGTCTCTCATTCATCCTTACCGAGCCTTCCCACCTAATACCTACTCCCCCCTCGTTCCCTTTGCCCAGTGCATGGATAGTTTAATCAGCCCCTTCTTTCTCTTGTTCCCTTCCTCCTATCATTTCCACTCACCTTTTCTCATCCCCAATCTTTTTAGTTCCTTCTCTTCCTCCTTCCCTGCTCCTCTCTGACCCTTTCTTTTATTTTTTTCTTCCTCCCTCTTCTCCCCCCTCATCATTCCCTCCCTCCGTTCCCAATGCATGGCTCCTACAGACATTCTCCTTTGAGTCATCTCTCTCCTCAGTCCCCCCTTGCATTCTGATATCTCCCCCCCCCCAACTCTGACAGACGCACTCCCCACACAGAAGAGGGGAACACAGTGAGCCTCTTAGCTGGCATGGCGTGTGACTGCCCTTGCGTCAGTAGTGTGCCGTGTTGTACAGGACACTATGTGCATTTGCTCTAGTAGATGTGATGCTCCTGCAGGGCTGGAGCTCTTTGCAATGTAACTGTCCCTTTAAAAAAGGAGAAAGCTTCTCACAATCTACCTCTGGACAAAAGGCGCTGGGATCTGACTGCTTGACTCCAGTTCAAGAGACAGGGAGACAGAGAGCACAGAAAGAAGGGGAAAGAGGAGACCCTACCACAAAAGAGGTGAATGGGGGCAGGGATTGGAATTATTGACACTGGGGAGGGAAAAGCTTTGGAGGGGGAAAGCTTTGGCTGAGTGATGCTGAAGATGCAGGGAACTGTGTGTGTCTGGATCCTATTTTTGCTGAATGGGAGTAATAACTCTAACTTGCTACTGTAGCTAGTAGGCAAGCTCAGGGTTTTCCTGTGCGAACTCAGAAACCACAAGCTACCTGCTATGCTTGAATGTAAAGGCTGATTATGTATGTCAAAGGTATTGGATGGTGATATGTGGAAGATTGGAAGAATTTGCTACACGCTATCTAGATGACAGTAGTATTGGCAGTTCCTGGGGGGGGAGAAGGGGAGTTAAACTTCACTTATAGACTTGTATGCAAACTTAAATACTTTTTTATATAGAGATCCACAGTATACGTTAAAGATTGTATATTTTGTGTCAATAACTAGTACATAAAAATACAGGGTTCATTTCTTTGTGTAACTGAGAGTGAGTTCAAAGAAACTGTAAGAAAGGATGGCAAAGGTGTACTGAATATGTATATTTCTTAATAGTATCAATCCTCCAGAGTTTGTTTATCTCAGATTATTTCAGTTACACTTGTCTTCTATTTGGCATGTTGCACTGTTCTGACTTTTTTAAATGTACGGAGTTTTTTATTTATAAAATGAATGACAAAAGTGAAGAGATTTTTGTGGTGTGCAGGGAATTTTTCTTATCAAAAAGCAAATACAGATGTGCAAGAGCAGGAAAATACAGATGTATAAGTACAGGAGATGAATGGGGAGTTAATGTGGGGAGGAAACGGGGATAGATTCCAAGACTTAAATTTTCTAGTGTGGTTATTATTTGTCCACAGCTTTTGATATTCCTTAATATAATTTTGTAGCATGGATTTAAACTCATTAAAGACCCTTTGTAAAAATGAACAGCTCATATTATTAATATCTTCTATTCTGGAGGCTGTAAGCGAAAGTATTTCTTGAGTAGAGAGTTCTACTATATGAAGGAGTATATTAAACAATTAGAATTAGAAGTGATTTCTTGCAGGGCCCTAGTTTTTAGCAAGATTGTTTTGTTTAACTCAGGTAATGCTAGTTTTCTGTTCCTGAAACAAATTTAAAAAAATTAAGTAACCATTTGCTTTTAGTTTCAAGGGTTTGTCAGAAGTTTGTGAAATATTGGTGTAACCTGGATTGTTTTAAACACAACTCATATTACTGCTGGTTACATCTGAAATAACCATTTAATAAAATAATCCATATACTCTCTTTGATGAACCGCTGAGTTTTCTTTATATTCTGGTTCTAATTGGTCTCATGCCATGTCTGATTTATTTGGTTTGCTTTTATCAAATGTATAGTGTATAATGTATTATTGCATTCTCTCCAGAGGTCTTAATGAAATAGCAATCCAGGGAACAGTCGTGATTTCGACATGCCTTTCCATGTGGAGGGGCTGGTAGCTATAATTGTATTCTATCTGGCAATCCTGTTTGTTGGAATATGGGCTGCCTGGAAAACCAAAAATAGTGGCAGCGATGGAGATCGCAGAGAAGCTATCATAGTCGGTGGAAGAGATATAGGCTTACTAGTTGGTGGATTTACGATGACCGGTATGATAAACCCTCTTTTTTATACCTGAAACATAGCATCTCATTCTTTCTTTCATGTGAATAAAAGATATAGGCAATATTGTGTTTTGAATAATGCAAAGTGGAGAAAAGAAATCTTAATTTCAGTGCACAGTCATGTTTTAAGATGGATGATTTTTTTTGAATGTTTGATACTGTATTTGTTTAATGAATAAGTAAATATGCCAGTCATTTAAATAGTCATTATTATATTCTAAAGGAAGAATTAACTCTTTTTATTTTACACTGGTGCCGTATTAATCAGTAAAATAGAGACATTTGGGGCAGTAATGATTTTCGTTAGAAGACTGAGTCATCAGAATTTTTCAGTGGAGTGAATATACAGTTTACTTTTATTATAGCATCCCAAACCTGTGGGTTAGTGATGTGTTTTAGGAGAGAAAAAAACTTTAAATTCAGAAAGAAATGGAAAAATATGCTGCAGCAAAGACCATTTTTCTGCACCGGGCCAAATTTAACTCCACTGATTTCAATAGAATTACACAAGGGATTATTTGGCCTATTTTGCCATAGTTTGGCAAAACGATTTAATATTGTACTGTGCGTATTCATATTAGCGGACAAAGATTAGGAGAAGATTTGAGTTCTACTTTCAATCATACCAGCGCAACCTCTGCGACTCAAAGGGGTGCACTGGAGTGTCTGAGAGAGCCACTGGACTAAAGGAAGACAATGGGGCTACTTGTGTGAGTAACTCTTCAGTAGTATGAGTAAAAGCATCACAATCTGGCCCTAAATTGCAAGTGTTTTCAGATAGTCTATCTAATTTGTACAAAATTACATTGTGTACAAACTGAACTGAGGTCATCTTTTTATTTAAACATATGTCATTTTGTTTTAGAATCGTTCACATTTGTGATATTCTTAATGCAATTCCAACATGAAGCCCTTACACCTCCAATTTAGATTGATCAGATTCTATTGAAATTTCTTTCTTGTGCTGTCTTTCCAGCTTCAGAGTTAAGGAAGAGACTCATAAAAACTAAGAGCAAAATTCTGTGGTCCTTAATCAAGCAGAATTCCCACTGACTGCAATAGAAATTTTGCTCACTTAAGGACTGCAGATTTGGTTGTAGGGCAGGAAAATTGTTCAGGACGTTGTTTAAATAGATTCTGAATCAAGGCTAAAACTCTACTTCCCTCCCTCCACTGTTGTGTAGTGTAGTGTGTTCCTGTTGCCTGCTGAACTGCCACTTCTCCATTCAAAGGGAGCTCGATGATCACTGGTGACGAACTCTGGTTAGAACTTATTCGCCAAAATGAGGAACATCACCAGTAGAAGTGACTGGAAGATGATGATTCCATTTTGTGGCAATTTCTGAAGTTTCAAAATTTGTCTTACTTCCACCTTGGAATGAAAACAAAACCTCTCAAACATTTTCATGAAAGGAGGGTGTGGGGAGGCTCGTGGTTAGGGTTAGGCGTCGGCTGTGGGAGACCCAGGTACAAATCCCTGCTCTGCCTGATTTGGGATGAAAAACTCTGCTCTGAATCAGGCAGAGCAGGGACTTGACCCTAGGTCTATCACATCCGAGTCCTAACCACCAGGACACACACATCCTCCTGACACAATGCCATTATCTTGAAAACATTCCTAAGGTTTTTCTCCCAAAACAAAGGAAGAACAAAAGCAAATTTTTTTGAAACCTCAAAAGTTGCCGCAAAACAGAATTGTCATCCTCTGATCATCTGTGCGGGTGATGTTTCCTGTATTCACACAGGGTCCAGTCCTGATGTCTTTGCTCAGGTAAAAATCCCATGTACTTTAAGGTGTAAGGCTTGATCATCCAAAAACTGATGCACATGCTTAATTTTACATGCTGTGAGTAGCCCCACTGAAGTTAATGTGGGACTACCAACCGTGCATAAAGTTAGTCCCATGCTAAGTTCAATGGCACTTCACACAGTGCTCAAACGTACATGTATTCATACATTTATGCAGAATCAGGGCCTAAGTCTTGTTTGAGTAGGGATGATTGGGCCACACAGTTTGTAAAGCAGGAATGAAAGGCAATTTTTAAATGTAAGATGATGATAATCAACCATAATATCCACGAAACTGCCATGTTACGCCTTGGTATTTTGATGTCTCTGAACAATAGGGGATTTTGAGTTTTGGATAGTATCTTGTGATATCCAGGCAGAATGAGTTAAAGGGAAGTATTTTAGGTTGAGTTTTGAAAATCCTGAGTTACAGGAATAGTATTCTAACATAAATATATACCATTAATTCCCTTAATTGTTTAAATGCTAATTCAAAAATGAGAAATGTCACGTAAATGAGAATGTAAATGAAAAACTGCTTATTGAGCATCACAGTGCACCCATAGTACAAGCATGTGGGAACAAAAAAAAACTTTAAAATTTTAAAACTTCCTTTTCAAAATTGTATTTATTAGAATAGGGCCCAATTCTGCTACCTTGACTCCTGCTGAGCAGTGCTTTACTCCACAAGTAGTACCACTGAAATCAGAGGGTAAGGTCTTACTCAACACGAGGGTGGCAGAACTGAGTATGCAGCTTTCAATATCAAATTTATGGCCCAGTCCTGGAGTCCATTGGAATTTTTGGATTGAGTTCAATGGGAGTAGGATCAGGCCCTTAGATTCATTAAAGTTTATTTTGTAAATAAGCATTTAGACAGTTTATAAAATGTATACACCCAATGAATAATGTCAATGGGGAAAAACTAAATGGATGTTTATGTTTCTTAAGGAACAGCTGTATTAAAAAGTAAATAATACGTTTTAACACAAAACGGTTCAAAGCTGAACATATCTGCTGTTCTCAAAATACAAAGCGTTAGAAGACTGAATTATGGACAAATCACAAAATTTCATTTTAAACCTGAAATTGTTTAAGATGTATTGAAGAACAAATTATGTCTTTAATTCATATATCATTTTACATGTATAAATATGAATATGAACAAATTATTAGCCTTTTACTTAGTAAAAAAAAATTACCTCAGAGATGAGAACCATGGCAAATTTCAGCCCACCATAAACATTTATGTTTGTGATTAAACCCTGGGGAAAACACTGGAAGTTGTTTAATCAAAATGCTGCCACAGCCTAACAATAATGCTCCAAATGGAGCCACGATAATAACGATCCTTGGACACTGTTCTTCATTTTAGTCAGAGAGAGCACTACATTTTCTTACACAATGAAAAATTATGAATATGATGCTTGTGTGATTATTAACTTTGTTTTACAAAATCTCATTAGCTTGATAACAATTTGAGTGATCAGTTAGCAGATTGTTTTATAAAGATATGCTAGCTGGTTTTCTATCTGCGTAACTACTAGAAAAATCCAATATTGTGATACATGTTGAAGTGGAAGGATCATTTAATATGAATTTCTGTGTTTCTCAGCTGAACTAAAAGCAGAATTTGACTCCACATCATAATCTATAACATTATAATCTATAACATTTCTCATAGTGTACGTTTAAAATGGAAAGTTAGTGTTGTCTGTATTTCATCTGAAGTGTAGGCAGATAAAAGATTAAAGTAGTCTCCCATATGTGACTGACTCTGCAGATTACTAGTTTTTTTATTCCCTGTGGCTGGCTTGTTTAAAAAAGGGAGCTCACACAATAACTATATTAAAATAACTTTAAAAGTGAGGCTTAGCAAAGATAAGTATCAGAAAATATACATCTAAGAATGAAACTTTATCCTTATGTCATCCCAGCCATTACGGCTCTTATTTACTTATTTATTATGATGTATGCATTCCCAAAAGAGCACCTTCCCAATGTTGTAGGTTCTTTCAACGGATGTTTAAAAGACAGTCTTGCAAATTAAAATGTAATTAGAATCTACTCCTCACCCCCAAATCCAGAAACTGACCAACCAAAAAATTAATACTGAACAATATTCCATCCTATCCTCAAATACCAGCCCTTTCTCCTGAAAGCCTGGGAAAATAGATGAGCTCTGCAACGTCCAATGAAGATTAACCAATTTGGGCTATTTGTGATAAGAGTGGAAAGTCATGGTGCTTCCATGGAGAATGTCCTATCAGCAGCCTCTCTCTCTTACAGACCGATCTTGCTCCTGCCCCAGCAGCTCCCTTGATCATAGCTATGGCAATGAGAGAGGCAATATCCTAAGTGGGTATGAAATAGATTTCCTGCGGTCTGCACTGATCTCAGAGATCTGATTCTGAGGGCAGAACTCCCTGTTCATGCGGGGAGGTGGTGAGAGCTAACACCACCCCCACAGAATGGTTCAGGAAAAGGTCTATTAAGAGATCCTTGGGTATAACCAGGCCAGGAGATGCTCTGGGCCATTGTCAGAACATTCTAACTATCAGAAAGAACAATACAATGATCGGTTATCTTATATATGCAACCATGTATGTACCTGAGTATTACTGCATGAGCAGTTTTGTGAGGGAAGGAAACCGAAATGACCATGAAGTGAAGCCCAGCAATTCTTTCCTAAAATGAGAGATTATCCCATTAGAAATGTGCTAATACATTAGCAACAGCACCTCAGAATTTTTGTCTTATTCATATAGTATATGATAAAATAAAAAAAATAAGAGTTTGGTCCGGTACTAAGGAAGCTGGTCAGTATTTCTGGGTGAAAAGGGCTGTGCTGGACAAAATTATCCCTTCTGTGCATTCAGAACCCTGATATCCATACTCCGATATGATTTATAGCAGGTATAAAATGCCTAAGCAGCATAGGAAGAAAAGTGGGTGGACTGGAATGAGAAAGTCCGGGGTCCTGACCTGTTACTCCCCATCTCAAATGCAACCAATGCTTTGTGCAATTGATCTGACTCAGGCAATAAGTTATTCCAGCCTTGGCCTTTGAGTACTGGGCACCACTCGACAGATTCTATGTCCACCTTCCCAAGTGAAGAAGGTAAAACATCCATCCATCCACCTAAGCATTTTCAATGTAGACATTACAATCGTAGTATCTAGGCACTTCAATCCCACTACGCTATACTCTTTAACGTACAGCTAGCAATACATATCACAGGCATGTCGGGACACTGGAGAACCAAACTAGACTGGACCATGTTTTCTCCAGCTTTTCCACCCATCCCTGTCAGTGGATACAAAAGCCTCTAGTATAAGCAGTATGTCAGTGATTCTGTAATATTGGGTCCTGGTGCCAGGGATCAGTAATGGGGTGAGTGTGCTCCTTCTATCTCTTGATATCTGGCCATGCAGTATTATCATTGCCAGTGTCTGTGTATTGTCCAATAAATCTTGGCAAGCTACCAAGATGTCCACTGACAACAGCAGGATCACAGACAGAAGGATTTGGCCACTCTTACCAGGAGCAGATCTTCCACTGCTGTCCCAGATACATCTCCTACAAACATTTGCAGCTGCACACTGGACCAGGGCTATGATTCAGAATGCAGAGTAGAAGATATTCCTTATTTCGATTTGTAGTCAGAACCCCACTGTTAGCTTTGTTCCTTAGCCTCTGGAAAAGTACAAGATTTAGCTTCAAAACTAAAAAACACACAAACCCGCATTTTGTACCTGCTCAGAGGTTGAGTGATATTATTACAGAAAGTGTGGGGAGAATACTGTAAACAATCTCCCATAAAAGTTTATTGAAATTTTTAAATATTTAAATAAATTTGTTTCATCTGTGGTCACCCCCCACTTGTTTATTGGCACGAATGTTTGTAGAAACAGTGACTGCTGACAGCATATTGCAGAATACTCATAGAAAGTGAATTTCGAATCACAAGTTCTTACTCTGGAAGTATGATTCTAAGAGTTACGTTCCTTCTCATCTAATCAGGGAATAAGAACAAAATCTTGTGACCTCTGTGTCCAATCAAAACCACTCGGGTTTTGCATTTCAAAAATCTAATATTTGTAATGAACAGCCCATGAACAAACTACAGACACAAATATTAATTCATAAATATTATTCAGCGAGTATCTGTATAAATACATTAGAGAAAATCAAGATCTATTTGCAGACAATCTGCAAACAGGAAAAGAAATCATATTCACTGCAATTATTTGCCATGAATTATTTACCCAGATCTAATTACAATACACTTCAGTGTGTGAGATCTGCATTTGCGACTTAGTCTTGATCCTCAGCCTCCAAGGTCTGGCAATCTGCCACCAGAGACAGAATGAGTGCATTAGCTTCCAGCAGTTGGGGATATCACAAATGTTGCAGTTCTTCATGTGAATGAAAGCAGGACCTCTACATATAGCACAGCTCCATTCAGGAATATATCTTTAGCAAGCTTAAATACAGATTAGGCAAAGTCTAAAAATTTTGGTAGGACACGCCCACCGTAGCTCTAATTTTTTTAAATGGCATTTGTAGAACTAAAAATTGGCTAAATCTATAGATTTTTTAACTTAGCTGGAGAGTGAAACTTGAGACACATTTTAAGGACCCTCATTGGTTAAACTCTTGTTAAATTTAAACGTTAAGAATGTTCTGTGTTGAGTTCAGCTTATAGTTCTATATTAGAAGTTATGATAATTGTTGACTATCAAAATAGAGTTTATGTTTTCAGTTCTTCCTCCTCTTCTTTTTCAGCCACCTGGGTTGGAGGAGGCTATATCAATGGGACAGCAGAAGCTGTGTATGTCCCAGGCTACGGGCTGGCTTGGGCTCAGGCACCCATTGGCTATTCCCTTAGTCTGGTTTTAGGTAAGCAAAAATAAATTAGTCTCTCCATTTCTTAAGATATACAGATGTTAAAATTGTTATTGGAACCCCACAATTAGGACCTGATGCTAAAGGCATTAACGTTAATGGTGGTCTTTCCAGTGACTTTAATGGGCTTTCAGTCAGTCCCTTAGAAAGGAAACTAATGCATTACTAATTATTGGAAATAATTTGAAATCTTAAATCACCAAGACTTCCTTTGACACCCAGAAGTTAACCCTTCTGAATGCATTAGAGGACTGCTACAATAATATAAAGCTTTTATTTTGAGTAGATTTTGTTTCTTTCAAATCTGCCTATGAAAGGTACTATATATGGCCCTCATCACCCTAATATCTGAGAACCTCACAATCTTGAATGTGTTTATCCTCACAATACCCCTTTGAAGCAGCAAAGTGCTATTATCAACATTTTACAGGCAGAGGGCTGAGGCAGAGAGACTAAGTGATGTGCCCAAGGTCATGCAGGAAACCTGTGGCACAGCAAGGGATTGACTGAGGGTTCCTAACCCCTATGCTAGTGCCCTAAACAGGGGACCTTCCTTCCCCTCAAATGCAGAATGAAAGCCAAAGTGATATACCAAAATTAGGAGGCTAACACTGAATGGCTGCTGGTATGTAAGGTATTGACAGTGTAGTTGTTTGTTTGTTTTTTAAATACAGTACTTCTGACTTCATAAATATAGTCTTACGGTTGTTTTAAATGGACATAGTATATTTTATTTGCACAAAAGGGAGTTGGTCCGACATCACAATTCCTTTTTATTTCATTTAAAAAAAATACAGAAAGTAAAATTCATTGTAGAACAGGGGCTCTCAGCCTTCTTCATAGGGCTGAGCACCACTTAATAAAGCTATTGTCTTGTGAAGCACTTTCCTTCCCACGCACAATAGCATAGACTAACTCCTGACTGATTTGTCATCATCTTATTATTTAACATGAGGTCCCTGTATCAACTACAGCAATTGTTTGAATGGAAAAGTACTATCAGGAATGTATGTATTTATTTTTATCTGTTGGTAATGTGCTAAGTGTCCTTTCCCACTGTCTAGTTTGGCTCTTAATTTCATTTCATTTCCCCTCCCATCTATTCTGTTCCTATGTCTCCTGCTGATGCTTTTCTGCCTCTTTTCCTCATCTCTACCTATACATCCTTCCCCTACCAGGTGGCTCCTTGCTTCCCCAGGTATGCTTTCCAGTCATCTAACCCTGTTCTTCTCTTAGACATAATGCTTGGTAAATTCCTTCCTTTCTCATGCTGGACATTCGTGTCTGGCTTGTGGGTACATCACCAAATAAAATTAGAGCAAAAAAAAAATTTGCAGTCCTGTTCCAATATGTTGATCCCAAGCTAAGCGTCTTTACAGTAAATGAAAATGAACTGAGCACCCCTCACAGCAGGCTGAATGCACTAAAGCACCGAGCCTTACAAATCCATATTTTGTTTTTCATAACCAAACCATGTTTGTTAGTGTTGTATATGTGCATAGGGTAGGGGGTGTTAAATGATTTTCATTCATTTTTATCCTGCTCTTTGAACCACTGCTTTCTTTACATGGAAAAATAAACCTTCCTTTCATGTTGAGAGGATATTTTAATTACAATTACATTTTAAATTTATTTTAAAAACAGTCCAACAGACACGATTACACCTGTGAAAACCAGCAGTGTTTTACTGACTGTAAATGCATTTCTCCACTAAAGTTAGCGTTTTCTATTGTTTAATTTTTAGGTGGTCTATTTTTTGCAAAACCCATGCGTTCCAAAGGCTATGTGACAATGTTAGACCCATTTCAACAGCTTTATGGAAAAAGAATGGGAGGGCTCCTGTTTATACCCGCTCTAATGGGAGAGATGTTTTGGGCCGCAGCCATCTTCTCTGCGTTAGGTAAGGGATCAGCAGTAAAAACATTAATTCACTGTCCAGAGGGAGTTTTTAAAAATCAGAAATGCATAACAGAAGCACCAGTTCAAAAGCAACCCTTGAACCGAGAAACTGCTTTAAAATGCTAACTACCCTGGCCAAACAGTTTTTAAAGGGACAGTTGTCTTGGCCTAGAAATACCCAATTATCAGAACCTTGATTATCTCAGTATACTTTAAAACATTTTGTTATTTTCAGTCACACAATTTTTGTTGACAGCCTCAAGATCACAGCAACCAGGAGTAATAGCTATCAAAGAAAGAGGATAGTCACGCAACATTTTTGATAGTGCATATAAATGGTATGATCCCTAGCATTCAACCATTGTAGGAGACCTAAGATGTAAAACAATTTCAATGGATCCTAGAACAGAAGCAATGCTGTGACTGATCAAGGAACCTAAATCTTGTTAAACTCAGAATGCATCTGTATTTGGAAACATAAAGAACATTCTTAGGTTTCAAAAATGATTCAGCGAACGAATGGAAACATGGCTCAGAAAGGAAGACTAATATTTGTATATAGAAAATCACACCTCCATTCTCCCATCCCTATTAGAGATCTGAATTTTGTTATCCCTTCAAAAATGGAGAAAACTCTTGAGTTAAATCGCCATTCGTGGTAGTGACTCAAACCAAGTAACACACAGAGTGCACATGTATAGTACTGCTTTACAGGGCAATCTTTTTTTAAACAAAAAATAAAATTTAAAGCTTCTTTCCAACTGTGCTCTGATTAACTGCAAAGCACTGGGGAACTTGTTCTCCATAATTTCATCACAAGACCCTTAAGAACCTGAGAGCAAACTGCCTGCTGAGGTGATGGGAAGTGAATGACTCAAAGAACTTTCTGAGAATTTAAAATGTTCTTTCTTTTCGAATGAAGATCAATTGATTTTTGAGAAGGCTTTATGTTGTATTTCAAATCAAGAAAGTAAGTATTGTGACTGTCTTTCTAGCATGTTATATTAACAAGTGGTAATTAAAGACTATAAAATTGGGAGGTTTCTCCATTTTAGCTACTATTTGAACAAAGTCAACCATTTTGTGCTCCCAAATTTACTGGACCATTCTCCCCTATGAAGGTTATATCCACTATGGGGAATAAGTTTTGACTCTGAATTTCCTCATAGTTCTTCACTTGGGAGAAAGGGACAGGTTTGCAGGAGTCTAAGAAAGGTATGTGGCTCCATCCCTGAACTCATGAATCTTGGAGGCTCTCTGAAGGCATCTGTGAAGCAACAGCATGCCTCCCAGTAGCTCCCTGACGCCCTAAGACAACGCAGCTTCTGCAGGAGCTATACTGCTAGGTCTTTCCCAACTATGGGTTCACACGGACCTTAGTGATTACATACAGGAGAGATGCCACACCTACAAGTCATTGTGATGGTTTAAATTAAACATTCTGAAATTAGTGGGGGAAGGATTTTTAAAATGAATGATAAAAGATGCACTCATGTGACACTGGGTTTTTTTTTCATCTAAGGAAAATATACTAATTGCTTTATTGAGATTCAGCGTTTGAATGTATGTTAAAGTTTTGTGCTGTAGAAATAAGGTGTATTTAATCAATACTACAAAAGCCATTAATTTCTAGCATAATGTCCATACACACAACATCTGGAAACACCGGGGGCTGGCCACTTTGCCCCCAGGCCAGCAGCTCAAAGTGGAGTTAAAGCAATTGAAGAAGGTGGATGGAGAATTCCACCTGGGCAGGGAAATAAGCCTCTGGTGTAAATCCAGTGGAAGTGTCTCCTCTGCCCCCCCCCTTATCCCAGCCATTCCTCTACCCTCCACCCTAAGGGGAGGGGTGTAGGCAGGAGAGGGAGGGGAGGGAGGCTCATGGAGAAGCACAGGTCCACTGTACCCATCATCTAGTGATGTGAGTAAGGTCCATCCCTGTACAGCCCCAACTGGTGCCAAGGTTGGGCAGCTGTGAATTGGGGAAGCCAACACAGCTTGGACAGAGTGAGAAATCAAAGCCATTGTCTCCTGGCCCTTGTGAGGGTACACAATGTGAGGAGAGGGTGTACGGCGGAGCCTGCCTTCCTTCCCTCTGCCACGCCTGAGTCAGAAAGAGGCAGAATTGCAGTCTCTACAATTAACAGAGCACAGGGTCCGGGACTCTGTTATAGGCCTACTCTCTCCCTACTCCTTCAAGGGCATATGGTGTTGCAAATGAGATGTGGAGGAGACAGGGCCATATACCTGCCCTGTAACCCGGCACTGGCCCATAGAGCTGTCGCCTGGAAAGGGGTGTAGCTGCAAGCACATATTCCCAGCATGCTCAGGAGCTCCAGGAGGCTTTTTGTCTCCCTGGGATGAGGCAGAATGCAGCTCCACACCTTCTCCTTACTATCGACTGGATCTTAAAAGTGAAAAACAGGCCAAAGAAAGCAAAGCACAGTTTTATTTTGCAGTGTGACAGATCTTGAAACTGGCTTCTGAAAGGAGACTGAAGAGAGCAGAAGAGCTAAAGTCTGTTGTTTTCCCCTGCAGGTGCCACCATAAGTGTGATCATTGATATTGATGTCAATATTTCAGTGATTGTTTCTGCCCTGATTGCAATTATGTACACTCTGGTGGGTGGACTATACTCAGTGGCCTATACTGATGTGGTTCAGCTTTTCTGCATCTTCCTGGGGCTGGTGAGTTTTCTCATTTATATCTCGTTGTTTTTTCTAAGCATAGTGGTCTTGCTCTGGAAAATAGGCCTAATCCAGAGGCCCAGAGCCCAGCCTAAATTGCAGCTTGGGAACTGAGTATGGTCACTGGGAGTGGGGAGAAGAAATCCTTCCCCTCACCATGCTGCCGAGCAGTGTGGTTCTACAGAGACATTACTTCAGCCTAGTGGCAGTATGAAGTAGCCTTCCACAGACCCAAAGAGCTTCTGCTCAAAGGAGCACTGGAAGATTCTCACAGCAGTGGATCTATACACCTGTCCCATAACCAACCAGTCCTGCCCCCTCTTCCTCATGCAAAGCCTCCAAATCCAGCCTGCACAGCAGAACTGCTCCAGTTTGATTCCAGAGGGACCTCTGTGAGCACAGAGCTGCATTTGTGCCAGTGAGCCCATACACTGATGACGTGTAAGAGTTTGAAGGAGGGACACAGGATTCTATTCTCTGGCTGATTCCATCCCTTTGAACCACTCAGGCAATGCCAAACCTCTTGTAACTCCTCAGCTGGGGACATACCTGGTATGGGGGAGTTCTAGCTGACACATACCTTTTGGAACCAGCCCCTTCACCTCCTTCCCAGCGGCCTGTGGCACAGAGGGTGAAGAAGTGCAAGAGGGTGAGCAGCCAGAGGGGGAACTGCTCCAGAAATCCCCAGCTGGCATCTGGTCCCTAAGGAAACACAGCCTTCAGGCACAGTTCAGAGCAGTCCCTAGACTGTCCTAAACTATGCCAGTGTTTGGGATTAGGGCATAGAATAATGGATCCATTACTGAATTTACCGAGAAACCCCTCCCCTTCTGTTCAGTTCAACATAAACTGTATGCAGCAAAGAATCTGCCCTTTAATCACTGTATGTGTGTATGGTACATACAACAGCTACGCTAAACAAACATTATTAAAATGGCAACGTCAAACTTTCAATTCTTAGGAAATGCCAGCATTAAAGATGCCTGTGCAACTTTAATTTGGCCCCCTTACGTGTATGTATTGCAGCACAGTCTTTAATGACCTGATCACATACTATTTTACCCCCACACTAATCCTGCTTCTTTCGGCTCTCCCTGTTTCTGTTCCTGTCTCTCAGTCCCAGTTTCCTTGCTCAGCCAATCACAGTCTCCCCACAACCCCACCTCCCCGTCCCCGTTTCCCTCTCCCGTCCTGATGGCCTTCACCCCAATGTCCACCCCCTAGTAGGTCTAGCTCTTGTTCCCTCTGCTGTCAAATCAGGCAGCTTCCTCTTTTAAGATTCCTGGTCCCAGTGGAGGCCAATGAGAGCACAAGAGAGACAGGCTCCCTGTTCTCAGTTCAGGTGCCCAGACCTGGACTCAGCACAACTCGCAGCACACAGAGCATCAATGAAAGGGGAAGTCCTGTTCAGCTCTGGGCTGGAGCATGCCCAGTGTGGATAAAATCTTCACAGATTTTAGCTCCTACAATCTAAAGGTTACTGAGCATATGCAAATTGTGATTTTTCTAAAGCTTAGAACTTGACCAAATTTGAGCAGAATTTCGTGGGGATGAACAAGGCACATCCCTGGGGCAAACACCAGCCCCTATGGCCAGATTTCAAGTGTCCAATAACAGGGACATGTAGATGGTTTCATTTTCCTGAAGGGGACTCCACTTTCAAAAGTTTGGGAAACATTGATTTATAGCATAATTCCCTCTTATCTATATACTTTTGCTTTTTATGTGTACCTACATTTTGTGCCAAACTTTCCACTGGCATAACTCTGTGGACTTCAGTGCAGTGGCGGATTAGCCACTGGGCCAACGGGACCCATGCCAAGGGGCCCCGCCAATTGGGGAGCCCCTGGAAAAATGGGCACCCCCGCACAGGAGTGCTGAGTGGGCAAAACAGGGTGAGCCCCTGCACCCTAACCCCATTTCCTTGGCAGGACCACCAGGCGGGCAGAGCAGGGGGGAAGGGAGTTGGGGGAGGCTGCAGACAGAAGGGATGGGGAGGGGTCCCCACTTGCTCTGTCCCAGGACCCCACAAACCCCTAATCCACCTCTGCATCAGTGAATTTACACCAACAGAGAATTTGGTTCTCTTGTGATTAAACTTGACATTTGAGCTAAAGCACACAGTAAGAAGAAAAATACTGAGTAAAATGTTTCATACAATAATTTCATAATTTTTGCACAGATTGTTACGCTCAATAAAATGTCACTCTTTGGTTATAGTGGATCAGTGTTCCTTTTGCAATGTCACATCCTGCAGTTAAAAACATTGGATTCACAGCTGGGCAGAAAGAGTCTTGGCTTGGATCCATTGAATCACTTGATGTCTACTCATGGCTTGACAATTTCTTTTTACTGGTAAGTCATGGCTTGTATGAGAGAAAAAAAGCATTTAATCATTCATAGTGTATTGCCATGTGACATGTGTAAATGTAAAGTGGCTAATTAAAAGTTGCCAGTAAACTGTGCATGGAGATTTTTAACTTCTTCACTGCTGATGAATATACCAGATATATCCTGATAGTCAATTGATTTCAGTGAAATTTCAGTAGAATATGGCAGCACAGCAGCTGAACTGGAGGGCCATTAGCAAAGCAGTTAAATATTATTTAGCTAAAAGAGTTGACCTAGTTAAAGTTAAGGAATAGAATAGGGATACGATTTAACAGATGGTATTCTTGCCAGAGGACTATATTGTAGGAGGCAATAAATACTATATACAGCTGATTAAAGATGCCACAGTTGTAGGTGAGTTAGAAAACCTTGGATGGATGGATGGACAGACAGATGCATGCCAGAGTGAAACTGAGTTTAATGTTTGCAAAATCCATTTAGTGTAGGAACGGCTGGTAACTCCATGTATTCTTAAGGTTGCCCAGCACTTTGCATTATAACATCCTTCTTTTCAGTTGCTTATAACTTTGGACATATAACTTTCTATTCCAGGTGAATGCCTCAGGCTGAATGAATTTATTTATTTATAAAATTTCAGCCAAAATGGTTCAGGTGTTTCTAAGAATGGAGCTAGAAAATATATTTTTTGCCTATGTTAAAAGATTCTGTCACCCTTTCCTTTGAGAATTCAAGTGCCCCCATGCTTTAGAGCAGGAACTTGGAATTTGATGCCCTGTGTGCCAGGATTGTAACTTTTGCTATCCCTCTGAAAATCAGGCAAATTTGGCCAACTTGGGGAAGGTGTAGAGCAGTGGTTCCCAACCTTGTTATGCTGCTTGTGCAGGGAAAGCCCCTGCCAGGCCGGGCTGGTTTGTTTACCTGCCGCGTCCGCAGGTTCGGCCGATTGCGGCTCCCAGTGGCTGCGGTTCACTGCTCCAGGCCAATGGGAGCTGCTGGAAGTGGTGCGGGCTGAGGGACGTACTGGCCACCGCTTCCAGCAGCTCCTATTGGCCTGGAGCAGTGAACCGCGGCCAGTGGGAGCCACAATCGGCCGAACCTGCGGACGCGGCAGGTAAACAAACCAGCCCGGCCCGGCAGGGGCTTTCCCTGCACAAGCGGCAGAACAAGTTTGGGAACCACTGGTGTAGAGGAATAGAACATATTACTGGTCTCTATTACCTTGTTAGCTCAAGGGGAAGAGGTCTGTTTGGTGGTTCTGAAGGTTCCAACCCTGTTGATGGCCCATGAGGGTGTCAATATGATTCCATATGATGGAATGCATTTTATAAAAACTTAGGAAGTTACGTGCATAAACGCAAAAAAAACTGTATTAAAAAATCACTATTAAGACTGTAAAGCCAAACTTTCAAAAATAAAGAAATGTCAGAATTTAGGTTGCCTGTGAAACCTTAATTGGTCCCCTTTGTGTGTATGCATTATAATAACAGTCATTAACTATATGACAGATTTCAGAGTAGCAGCCGTGTTAGTCTGTATTCGCAAAAAGAAAAGGAGTACTTGTGGCACCTTAGAGACTAACCAATTTATTTGAGAATATTCATAGCTCACGAAAGCTTATGCTCAAATAAATTGGTTAGTCTCTAAGGTGCCACAACTACTCCTTTTCTTATTAACTATGTGATCACATATTACTTTTTCCACAGGACCCCTGCCACACACCGTGCACAGGATGAATGGTGCTCAGTTAATGAGCAGCCGTTTAATATTTTGTTTTCTCTTTGTTCAACGTGTGGCCCCATTCCTTATATTTTGGACACTATTCAAACCCTGCTCTCTAGACAGACTTGACATTGCAACCTTAGTCATGTACTTGTAATGTAGATTTTTGTGTGTCTTTTTAAATTTACTCAAACATGATTCCTGTTATTCAACAAGATAGAAGAAGAGATGCACCATTTTTAAAAGAAAAAATATTGTTTCTCTACAATTATGATGGTTTGAAAGTTCCGTGCCACTGCTTTCTTAGACTTTCCATTGATATTACTTTGGCTGCATGGCTTAGAAGAATTATTTGAGGATTGGGTTGAAAGTACATAGTTGCATGGTTTGGAGGTCTAAAACATGTCTCAAGTACAAAGAAATCTTCATTTCAAATCCCACTGGTGCCTAAGGTAGATCTAGTTAGTTCCAGAGGGTGCTCTGAATGTCAATTCTCCATCTATGAAATTAGTTGATAATATTTCCTAATCTTTGTTGTAAGGCTTAATTAGAATTTGTGATGCTCATTGAGATCTTTGGATGACTGGTGAAGTGCAAAGTAATTGTTCAAGGGAATGGCCTGCACAGAAAAGGAGAGATGTGATTACACATCAAAAGATTTCAGTGTTACTTGAGAGAGTGAAGATATTCAATTGTTATGGGCTGTGCCTGGTTGAAATTTTTGATAGTATATATAATTGAGGTAGTAACAACAGTGGATTATTGCTGTTGCTTGTTCCAGCGTATATAAATATATTAAAGAAACCCTCAGTAAACCAGAAATGATAGAATGTTGTTTATTGTACTTCCAGATGTTGGGAGGAATCCCATGGCAAGCATATTTTCAGCGAGTTCTTTCTTCTTCATCTGCCACATATGCTCAAGTATTATCCTTTCTGGCTGCTTTTGGCTGTCTTGTGATGGCCCTTCCTGCAATACTCATTGGTGCAATAGGAGCATCAACAGGTAAATGACTGAACAGAGTGAATACAACCACGACTATCAGTGTGTGAAAACCCTTAGAGAGTGTGTGTTCAATATAATCCAGCTAGAGAATACCATTAAACTTCTCCTGATTTCCTTTACACAGGAAGAGACCTGAATTTAATTGTACAGAACATTCTTTTGACTCAAAGTATCCCACAGCTCAGTCTAATGATGTAAATATTTAATATATTTTGAATACACTCATGAACTACCTATTGTAAATGTCTAAACCTACCTTCTATTGAATGGAATCAGAGCAAATTAACTGTGTGTGTCTTAGACCTTATGCAAATACCATCTTACAAAGATTTTACTATTGTTCAAGTGGCAGAACCTGGTGCTATTGCAGCTGGGATTTTTTTCCCTGTTGCTGCTGTTATTTTGCCTCTCCTAGATGTTCACAAACTTGATACAATATTTTAGTTTGAGTTACATCCTGATATTAGCTGTTTATTATTAATAATATAATTTGCATTTATATTGCCAAGGAGCCCCAGCCACGGGCCATGGACCACGGGCCATTTTGTTAGGCATTGTGCAAGCATAACGAAAAGATATTTCATACTCCAAACACCTGGGCAGTGGCTACATAGGTAAAGCCACCCTGTGTTCAGCAATCGCTGACATATATCCTGGGGCATTCCTTCCTTCTACTCCAATTCAGCAACAGAACCACAGGAAAGGCTGTTGCTCCCATTGTTGCCCTGCTCTCTAGGGAAGTCTGCTGTCTTAATACACCATGCTGTCCTGCACAGGAGCTAGAGAAACACAGAGTTTCTTTAGTTCTAGTTTCGGTCACGAGACACTTAGTGCTGCCCCCGGGAGTGGTCAATGCAGAACAGTGATCTGCAGCACCAAGAGTCTGTTTTCAGTGATGCTGCTAATGATTAGGAGGAGTTGGGGGCAGAAGACCTTTCCTAGACTGGGCCTCATGGGCGAAGGGGATAGTCCCGTGCACTGATTTCAAAGAGTCAGATGAGGGCAGCAGGCTACATGGCCACCCAAAAGATTCCAAGAAGGCGGGAAGGTTTGAGGGCCACTGGATCAGAACATAGCAACAAAAAGGAAGGGGCCTTTCGGGTGCAGAGGTTAGTGGGGAAGGCGCTAGCACAACCCATTAGTTTCATTGTGAAATCAGCAAATTTAGCCAGGTATATTTGGAGTGTTCAGGCTGAAATGAGCCCACCCCTCCAACAGAACCTCAGGTGGTACAAACCCCCTGCAAAGCAGAACAGCTGGTTTAGATTTGCTGCAACCATCGGAACTCAAATTGGCAAGGTTTGCATAGGCTCAATGAGCATGAATGAACATGACAATATGCACTGGATCACTCATTATTCACAAAGGCAAAGAAGTCAATATGTATCCTATACAATCATTACATATATATGTATATATATTTGTATTACAGATTGGAATAAGACTATGTATGGTTTACCAGACCCCACAGAGAGGCAAGAAGCAGATATGATTTTACCAATTGTGCTTCAATATCTTTGTCCTGTCTATATTTCTTTCTTTGGCCTTGGTGCAGTATCTGCTGCTGTAATGTCATCAGCTGACTCTTCAATCTTATCAGCGAGTTCTATGTTTGCTCGAAACATTTATCAACTTTCATTTCGACAAAATGTGAGATTAAATTTCAATTTATATTTTTAATGAAAAGGTCTTGGGGAGACTTTCAAAGTGACACTGACAATTTTCTCCATTTGTTTCTATCTCTAGTAAGATAAAATGTAACATTTCTCTTATTACAGTATATTAAATGAAGAAAATGAAAAATCATAGAAATCCTGGTGATTATGATTAATTACACAGGTGAAAAAGTAACATCTGCTCAAACTGTAGCTAGCTCTATTCATGATGTTACAATATACTTGAACAATTCCTAATTATTATTGTCAGCACAAGTTTTATTAAATCATTAACTATGAGACATTTTCAGATCACCGATTAACATCAAAAATGTTTAGAAATCATTTGACAAATTGAAATTGAGTAGAATGAACTGTAGCTCAAAAGCCTGTCGGTGTAAATGAAGTGATATGTTCTCACATCAACAAATTGTTTCATGATGTGCTTATTTTTAAAATTCAGTTCTGTCAGTCTACTTGTTCTTTTGATTGTGCACTATATTAAACTATTTTTCCCTAAAGCTGCAAAAATTGGGGGGGGGGGACAGCCATGCTCCTTGAATTTTTTTGTTCTTACATGCTACATATCTTGCTAAATCTTTCACAATATCTGATTATGAATCATGCAAAATCCTCTGATTTTTCAGAGTTTTATGTATGATCTATTCATAATAAAAGTCATACATGCATTACTATGGAAAACTAACACTTTTTTCTTTTTTCTTAGGCTTCAGACAGGGAAATAATTTGGGTCATGCGAATCACTATTTTTGTCTTTGGAGCATCAGCAACAGCAATGGCACTGCTAGCTAAGTCAGTTTATGGACTCTGGTATCTCAGTTCTGATCTCGTTTACATCATCATCTTCCCACAACTCTTATGTGTGTTATTTATCAAAGGAACCAACACTTATGGTGCCATTGCAGGATATTTGTTTGGCCTCCTTCTCAGAATTACTGGAGGAGAACCATACCTTTACCTTCAGCCCTTGATCTTCTATCCTGGTTACTACGCAGATAAAAATCATATATACATCCAACGCTTCCCATTTAAAACACTTGCTATGCTCACCTCCTTCTTCACTAATATTGCAGTCTCCTACCTAGCAAAATATTTATTTGAAAGTGGTTCTTTGCCACCAAAATTAGACTTCCTTGATGCTGTTGTTGCGAGGTACAGTCAAGAAAACATGGACAAAGCAACTCTTGTAAAAAGTGACAATATTATATTAAATGAGCTTGCACCTGTGAAGCCTCGGCACAGTCTGACTCTGAACTCAACTTTCACAAATAAGGAGGCCTTCAGTGACATTGATTCAAGTCCAGAGCTATCCAGTGCTGAAGATAACTTAGTGACCAACACAAAATGAAATTCTGCTTTCACATAAAATGCAGTGCAACAGGGTATCCCATGAAGAATGGTAAGAGGCATTTTAGCAGAAGAAAAACAGGGACCCGGAATAAAATGCCACTGCACAATTCTTTAAATCACTTCTATGAGAGTGGGAGCCTGGGGAATAAACTGTTGTATTTTATTATCAAACTTGTTACGTTGGGTTATAGAATCTCAAACAAAGGATAAATTCCGCATCTCCCCCCATGCAAACAGGTCTTGATACTACAGAATTTAATAAATATATACAACACAAAATATAAGTAACAAAAAACAGTGAAAATTATTTAGGTCAGCCAGTATATAAAGATACTTGACATTTGTATTCAGTCATCTGTGAGATTATGATATGGTCACTCTAAAATAATGAGCAGTCAGCATTATATTGGCACTAATTGAAAAATGTGTGGTCACTACTGTAAGTGATTCATTGCTAATTATCAGGTAGCTTGAACAAGAAGTAATAATTAACAACCTTTCTTGCTTTTTCTTATAACAAATTTTGTAAAAATACATCCAGTATTTTATTATTTCTACTAAAGTAATTAAGTGTGTGAACAACAATAAGTTCCTTATAGGAGGGTTAAATGTATTATACTTACAAAAGGTTCAAAAAGATATCAGGTTTCAGAGTAGCAGCTCTGTTAGTCTGTATTCGCAAAAAGAAAAGGAGTACTTGTGGCACCTTAGAGACTAACCAATTTAGTTGAGCATAAGCTTTCATGAGCTACAGCTTATGCTTAAATAAATTTGTTAGTCTCTAAGGTGCCACAAGTCCTCCTTTTCTTTTTAAAAAGATATCACTATTTTAAAGTGGTGTTATCTTATGCAATATGCAAGATAAACTTAAACAAAGTATATTACAACAGACGCCTTTCCTTTCTATCTCTGAGTGGCTGTCACCAATAGAGGATGAAAAACTTGTTTTTAAAAAACAAAGCAATAAATTGAGTTGAAAATTAAGCTCTGGGTGAAGTAATGGGAATTTATGCTTTGTAGAGGTAAATGCAGTTTTGCAGTTGTGAGAAAAGAAACAATTTCTTTGCTCAGTGTACAAATGAATATTGGACATAAACAGTCTGCTGGTGTGGAAATGTAACAGTGCACAGTCCATTAATAGTAGGGGGAATCAAGAGGGCTGGATGGAAGATGGGGGTGCGGATTCTGTAGAAAATTTTGGCTTTTCATCAAAAACAAAATGTTTTCAAACAAAAAAATTTAATCTATTTTATTTTGGGTTTTGCTGTGAAAAGTCTAAATATTCTATGGAAAGTGGACATGTGGAAAAATTCACTTTGTTGAAAACCCAATTTTGTATTGAAAAACAGTTTTGACAGAAAACTTTTGGGCAGCCGTAAGTGTCAGCCTTCAAGCTAATCCACACACCCAACAGCTGGCACAGAGATGCTTGTCAGCCAAAGGGAGTCCTTCTTTGTTAGGAGGGCTGCTATTGGTCAATCCCAATGCCTCTGTGGAACACTAGGATTGGTCAGCAGGTGGATCACCACCCATAAAAGGCAGCACCAGACTGACGTTGGCCTCTTACTGCTCAGCCCCCTGGCACTGAAAACTAAGAACAAATAAAATTGCAGCCACTTGACCACATCTTAGATGTCTGTGTCTGTTCTCAGTGGTACTGGTCCTTCCCAATGGGAGGCCTAATAACTAAATTGCTCTACAATGAAGAGTTATACTCCAGTAATTCTCCAGTGATCCTTGTAAAATTAACAGATGACAGAAAAGTGTAAAACTGAAATTCATATTTCCTTATGTTTTGATTACTGGTGACAGTTTCTTATTAACATTCATGAAACTATGAATTATAGCAGAGAACAGAAAATGTAAGAATATGTTTTGCTGCTATAGGAAGAAGCCATCAACTTTTGCATTCAGTGTTAATGTAACTTTCACAAGGTTGATCCTTAAATTTTTTTGCTCCTTTTGTGGAGTTTTAATTCTATATGTATATTATGTATGTACATAAAATTCATTTTAGAAATGTTAATGTTTTTCCAAAAGTCATATTTCAAAAATAACACTGCATCTCAGCTCTGAATGTGCACCTTATGAACTGCAGTACTAGATTTAAAAAAAAAAAAAAGTCAAGCTCTAAAGACTGTAGATCAAAACTAGATCTCCTTCAAATGCACACATGGCCCAATACACAGTAGAAATGCCATGTTTCTACTGTCTGAGTGAGGGAAGAGCAGATTCAGACCACTTAGGGGGCTCCAAAACCTGCTGCATACACAGTGGCATTCTCCATTGGACCATATAGAAAGGGAAGGAGAAGTTGCTGGGGTCTGGCCAGTGGGTCTATGCACAGCTTAGAACTGCTAGTCCAAAGCCCCCCATTTGATGGCACAGTGAACCATGCCTGTACTTGCAGCCATAATGCAGTGCCCTAGTTCCAGGATGAGTATGAAGACTCCATCTGGCAATGATTTGTAAATGAACCATGCAAAGCCTTGATACTTTGGCTCTGTATAGGGGAAGCCAGGATCTCATCCTTCAGGCTAAATACTAACACCTTCCATGGACTTAGAAGGCCTGAACATAGCAGAACTACTGAAGATCTGCTAGTTCATGGGGACAACCTGCAGTGAAGCTGTACTGAGGGCAGGGCTGAGCAGAGGATGGAGATTCCATTTCACAAACTGGTTTTATTCCAAATTGTAATGAAACCCAGCAACTTCTAAATTCTCAGCTAAAGGAGATTACAAAAAAAAAGTTTGTGTTGATTGAAACATTTTGCTTAGTCACAATCATTATTTCAATTTTGACTTTTTAAATTATATATTATAATACAGAATTTAAAAATTTCAAAATGAAGTGTGTTTCATAATAAAAATCAAAGTGTTTCATTCCAAAAATATTGAAACAGGATGTTTCAACATTATCAAAACTTTTTATTTCTGGTTTATCTCCTAGGTGAAATTTCACTGAAACCAACACAAATGTGTTTCAGTTTCAACAGCACTGCATTCTCTGATGGAAAATGGTTCTATCAAAGTTTTCCCAACCAGTTCTAAATGGGGGATTCCACATCTGTTGCTCTCTGAGCAGCATTATTCCATGGCATCACTATTGCAGTAGAGGGCAGAGGTTCTGGAACAGTTTGTGTAGTGGAGGTGCTAAGAGCCATTGAACCAAACTGTAAACCCTGTATATAATAGAATCCACTTCAAGCCCGGGGGTGCGGCAGCATCCCTAGTTCCAGCACCTATGGCAGAGGGGGAAGGAGAGGCTGGGGTGTGGGTATTGGTTCCACAACTCTGCCAATCCACAAAACAAACCTATATGCTTGCATAGAGGGGAGTTACAGAAACTGCAGAGGGATTGTACTGATGCTCTTTCAAGTGGGGGAAGATTCCAAGGTCCCCACAGAGAACTCTAGCATAATGCCTGGCTACAAGGCTTGGTCTACACTACAAACTTAGGCAGGTATAACTACATCATCTAACTACATCCACACCCCTGAGCAACGTAGTATACCAACCTAACCCCAGGTGTAGACATTGCGATGTTGACAGCAGGGCCTCTCCTGTCAACATAGCTGCCGCCTCTCAGGGAGATGGAGTACCCGTGTTGATGGGAGAAGCTCTCCAGTGCAGCTGCACCACTGCAGCGCTGTAAGTGTAGACAAGCCCCAAGACTTCTTGCCTTAGTTCAGTTTATCTAACATTAGAGAACAAAGATATGGATAAAAGTAAGGGCCATACCCTAACCTTGACTTTTGCAAAGAAAAACCCATTGACTTTCCCATGCAAAATGACAATAGGATATGGTTCTTCAAACTACGACTGCTAAATGGTTCATTGGCCAACTTGGTTTTGATACAAATCTTCTGAGGTTTCTTTCCTAGTTTTGCATTTTGTAGACAGTAGTGCTAAATCCTCTATACAACCAATAAGGCAAAATTATGGAATAAGTTCATTTTCAGACACTGAGGTCATTATTTCTAGGCCTACCATTGTGGATCAAGTATTCTTATCATGATTGTATGCTTTATTTTCATACTCTTAAAATTACTGTGGAAAACATGCTTATTTGGTAGGTTTGTAGAACTTTCTGCATGAGATTTGTTCATAACATCAAGCTTATTACATAGCCATGATGTCAAAAATGAATGCAAGTAATCTATGAACTATTATTATGTCTATAGCTGTCCACATAGGATAATATGTGTATTATAAATAAACTAATCTTATGTGAACCTGAACTGAATGTAAACTTTAAGAGAATCAAGTATGGCAGTCAGATTTAGCCTTTTATTTTCATATAATACAATAATTTAGGATTTAAAATATAAATATCACAGAAATAAAACGGTCATTTATTTTGCCTTCTACCCGTTAATCTCATTTGAACAAGTACAATGTGCAATTAGACAGTAAGTTATTGTAAATCTGCTATTTAACAGGGTAGTATTTGTGGCTATTGTTATAAAATGTATATTTTTGTCTGTGTCAGAAATATTATATTAAAACTCTATACCTAACAAATCAAACAAGAACCATACTGTAGATGTCTATGTTTTAACTGCATCAGTACTGTATTAAATAGTGCCCAGGTAATTCAGGAAAATATTGTCTAGTTTTGGCTCTGTTTTTGTCCATCTATTAAAAACAAATATAAATTTATTTTATTATCAAGCAGAGTAAATTGTGTTTGGTTTATATACAAAATATAGTAGCACAGAAATAAATCATCCTACAACTGGAACACTCATGAATACCCAGGGAACTGCTGATCCTCACTTTGTTTCACTTTACTTTCGCAGGGCCAGATTAAGGCATATGCACTATAAACCCAGGCCTGGGGCTCTGGTTCCTGCAGTCATGGGGTTACACTAGAATTTAATCTTTCATTTTTTAAATTGCTTTCGATTCTTTGTGGTTGCGAAGGAAAGCTTGAAAACATGAACCCAATGAGTGTAACTAATGCAGTGTTATCTGCCTGATTCTGCAGACAGCCTGCAACCACCGCTCTGAAACATGTGACCTGCCCCATTCATCTTAACGCAGTGTTAATTCCCAGAGCCATTGCTCTGTGGGGCCCTGCCAGCACCACTACATCAGGAAGAGAAGAGTGCAGTGGGCCTGGCCTTCTCATCCAAGCAGAAGCTCACTCCGCAACTGCTAGAAAAAGTATTAGGTGATCCTCCCGCGGCTGTCTCCCTTGCTCTAGACGATCAGATGTCACTGCGACTGCCCCTGCTGTTGGTGGAAGGGAAAGGGGGTATCTCATGCCACTGTTCTGCCTCCCTGAGAGAGGGATGGGCCAGCCACTGTCACGCCATGTGGCAGGTAGAGCCACAGCTTGGGGGTGGAACCACTGGGGTGCACTGGCTCATGCTGTGTGCCTAGACTCCTGGATTACCTACAGCCAGTCCTGGTGATCTGGAGTCTGAGTCGGCTGTCCTTATGCTGGAATCAGTGAGAAATTTGCCTGAGCAGGGACTGCAGGATTGGGCCCCATTTGTGGAAAGGTGAGCAAAAAGCCGGACAGTCTGAATGAAGTGGAAATACAGAGTATTCTGTTGGGGTTCTTTTGGTTTTTAAAAGGAGGGTGGGGGAATAAAACTTTCATTTTTTTTCAGCTTTACAAAGGTAGGTAGCAATAGTATCTCCATTTTACATATGAAGAAACTAAGGGACAGAGAGTCAGATTTTCAATAGCATTTAGGCGCCTCTTACTCCCTTGGAAATCAATGGGAGTTAGGGTATGTCTACACTACGGAATAAGGTCGAATTTATAGAAGTCGTTTTTTTAGAAATCGGTTTTATATATTCGAGTGTGTGTGTCCCCACAGTTCCCGCAGTCTCCTCTGCCCATTGGAATTCTGGGTTGAGATCCCAATGCCTGATGGGGCTAAAACATTGTCGCGGGTGGTTCTGGGTACATATCGTCAGGCCCCCCTTCCCTCCCTCCCTCCGTGAAAGCAAGGGCAGACAATCGTTTCGCTCCTTTTTTCCTGAGTTACCTGTGCAGACGCCATACCACGGCAAGCATGGAGCCCGCTCAGGTAACCATCACCGTATGTCTCCTGGGTGCTGGCAGATGCGGTACGGCATTGCTACACAGTAGCAGCAACCCATTGCCTTCTGGCAGCAGACGGTACAGTACGACTGGTAGCCGTCCTCGTCATGTCCGAGGTGCTCCTGGCCACGTCGGCTGGGAGCACCTGGGCAGACATGCGCGCAGGGACTAAATTTGGAGTGACTTGACCAGGTCATTCTCTTTAGTCCTGCAGTCAGTCCTATTGAACCGTCTTATGGTGAGCAGGCAGGCAGGCAATACGGATTGCTAGCAGTCATACTGTACCATCTTCTGCCTGGCAGGCAAGAGATGACGATGGCTAGCAATCGTATTGTACCATCTTCTGCCGAGCAGCCATGAGATGTGGATGGCTTGCAGTCCTTCTGCACCGTCTGCTGCCAGACAAAGATGTAAAAGATAGATGGAGTGGATCAAAACAAGAAATAGACCAGATTTGTTTTGTACTCATTTGCCTCCTCCCCTGTCTAGGGGACTCATTCCTCTAGGTCACACTGCAGTCACTCACAGAGAAGGTGCAGCGAGGTAAATCTAGCCATGTATCAATCAGAGGCCAGGCTAACCTCCTTGTTCCAATAAGAACAATAACTTAGGTGCACCATTTCTTATCGGAACCCTCCGTGAAGTCCTGCCTGAAATACTCATTGATGTAAAGCCACCCCCTTTGTTGATTTTAATTCCCTGTAAGCCAACCCTGTAAGCCATGTCGTCAGTCGCCCCTCCCTCCGTCAGAGCAACGGCAGACAATCATTCTGCGCCTTTTTTCTGTGCGGACACCATACCAAGGCAAGCATGGAGGCCGCTCAGCTCACTTTGGCAATTAGGAGCACATTAAACACCACACGCATTATCCAGCAGTATATGCAGCACCAGAACCTGGCAAAGCGACACCGCGCGAGGAGGCGACGTCAGCGCGGTCACGTGAGTGATCAGGACATGGACACAGATTTCTCTGAAAGCATGGGCCCTGCCAATGTAGGCATCATGGTGCTAATGGGGCAGGTTCATGCTGTGGAACGCCGATTCTGGGCTCAGGAAACAAGCACAGACTGGTGGGACCGCATAGTGTTGCGGGTCTGGGACGATTCCCAGTGGCTGCGAAACTTTCGCATGCGTAAGGGCACTTTCATGGAACTTTGTGACTTACTTTCCCCTGCCCTGAAGTGCATGAATACCAAGATGAGAGCAGCCCTCACAGTTGAGAAGCGAGTGGCGATAGCCCTGTGGAAGCTTGCAACGCCAGACAGCTACCGGTCAGTTGGGAATCAATTTGGAGTGGGCAAATCTACTGTTGGGGCTGCTGTGATGCAAGTAGCCCACGCAATCAAAGATCTGCTGATATCAAGGGTAGTGACCCTGGGAAATGTGCAGGTCATAGTGGATGGCTTTGCTGCAATGGGATTCCCTAACTGTGGTGGGGCCATAGATGGAACTCATATCCCTATCTTGGCACCAGAGCACCAAGCCAGCGAGTACATAAACCGCAAGGGGTACTTTTCAATAGTGCTGCAAGCTCTGGTGGATCACAAGGGACATTTCACCAACATCAACGGGGGATGGCCGGGAAAGGTACATGACGCTCGCATCTTCAGGAACTCTGGTCTGTTTCAAAAGCTGCAAGAAGGGACTTTATTCCCAGACCAGAAAATAACTGTTGGGGATGTTGAAATGCCTATATGTATCCTTGGGGACCCAGCCTACCCCTTAATGCCATGGCTCATGAAGCCATACACAGGCAGCCTGGACAGTAGTCAGGAGCTGTTCAACTACAGGCTGAGCAAGTGCAGAATGGGGGTAGAATGTGCATTTGGACGTTTAAAGGCACGCTGGTGCAGTTTACTGACTCGCTTAGACCTCAGCGAAACCAATATTCCCACTGTTATTGCTGCTTGCTCCACAATATCTGTGAGAGTAAGGGGGAGACGTTTATGGCGGGGTGGGAGGTTGAAGCAAATCGCCTGGCTGCTGGTTACGTGCAGCCAGACACCAGGGTGGTTAGAAGAGCACAGGAGGGCACGGTACGCATCAGAGAGGCTTTGAAAACCAGTTTCATGACTGGCCAGGCTACGGTGTGAAAGTTCTGTTTGTTTCTCCTTGATGAAACCCCCCGCCCCTTGGTTCACTCTACTTCCCTGTAAGCTAACCACCCTCTCCTCCTCCCTTCGATCACCGCTTGCAGAGGCAATAAAGTCATTGTTGCTTCACATTCATGCATTCTTTATTCATTCATCACACAAATAGGGGAATGACTACCAAGGTAGCCCAGGAGGGAAGGAAAATGCCACACAGCACTTTAAAAGTTTACAACTTTAAAATTTATTGAATGCCAGCCTTCTGTATTTTGTGGGCAATCCTCTGTGGCGGAGTGGCTGGTTGGCCAGTGGCCCCCCCCCACCGCGTTCTTGGGCGTCTGGGTGTGGAGGCTATGGAACTTGGGGAGGAGGGCGGTTGGTTACACAGGGGCTGTAGTGGCAGTCTGTGCTCCAGCTGCCTTTGCTGCAGCTCAACCATACACTGGAGCATACTGGTTTGGTCCTCCAGCAGCCTCAGCATTGAATCCTGCCTCCTCTCATCACGCTGCCGCCACATTTGAGCTTCAGCCCGCCACCTCTCCTCCCGGTCATTTTGTGCTTTCCTGCACTGACATTATTTGCCTCCACGCATTCGTCTGTGCTCTGTCAGTGTGGGAGGACAGCATGAGCTCAGAGAACATTTCATCTCGAGTGCGTTTTTTTTCTTTCTAATCTTCACTAGCCTCTGGGAAGGAGAAGATCCTGTGATCATTGAAACACATGCAGCTGGTGGAGAAAAAAGGGGACAGCGGTATTTAAAAAGACACATTTTATAAAACACTGGCTACACTCTTTCAGGGTAAACCTTGCTGTTCACATTACATACATAGCACATGTGCTTTTGTTACAAGGTCGCATTTTGCCCCCCCCCCCCCCCACCGCGTGGCTACCCCCTCAACCCTCCCCCCTCCCTGTGGCTAACAGCGGGGAACATTTCTGTTCAGCCACAGGCAAACAGCCCAGCAGGAACAGGCACCTCTGAGTGTCCCCTGAAGAAAAGCACCCTATTTCAACCAGGTGACCATGGATTATATCTCACTCTCCTGAGGATAACACAGAGAGATAAAGAACGGATGTTGTTTGAACACCAGCAAACATACACTGCAATGCTTTGTTGTACAATGATTCCTGAGTACGTGTTACTGGCCTGGAGTGGTAAAGTGTCCTACCATGAAGGACGCAATAAGTCTGCCCTCCCCAGAAACCTTTTGCAAAGGCTTTGGGAGTATTTCCAGGCGAGCCGCGAATGCCAGGGCAAAGTAATCCTTTCACATGCTTGCTTTTAAACCATGTATAGTATTTTAAAAGGTACACTCACCGGAGGTCCCTTCTCCGCCTGCTGGGTCCAGGAGGCAGCCTTGGGTGGGTTCGGGGGGTACTGGCTCCAGGTCCAGGGTGAGAAACAGTTCCTGGCTGTCGGGAAAACCGGTTTCTCTGCTTGCTTGCTGTGAGCTATCATCTTCTTCGTCCCCAAAACCTGCTTCCGTATTGCCTCCATCTCCATTGAAGGAGTCAAACAACATGGCTGGGGTAGTGGTGGCTGAACCCCCTAAAATGGCATGCAGCTCATCATAGAAGCGGCATGTTTGGGGCTCTGACCCAGAGCGGCCGTTCGCCTCTCTGGTTTTCTGGTAGGCTTGCCTCAGCTCCTTCAGTTTCACGCGGCACTGCTTCGGGTCCCTGTTATGGCCTCTGTCCTTCATGCCCTGGGAGATTTTGACAAAGGTTTTGGCATTTCGAAAACTGGAACGGAGTTCTGATAGCATGGATTCCTCTCCCCATACAGCAATCAGATCCTGTACCTCCCGTTCGGTCCATGCTGGAGCTCTTTTGCGATTCTGAGACTCCATCATGGTCACCTCTGCTGATGAGCTCTGCATGGTCACCTGCAGCTTGCCACGCTGACCAAACAGGAAATGAGATTTAAAAGTTTGCGCTTCTTTTCCTGTCTACCTGGCCAGTGCATCCGAGTTGAGAGTGCTGTCCAGAGCAGTCAAAATGGAGCACTCTGGGATAGCTCCTGGAGGCCAGTACTGTCGAATTGTGTCCACAGTACCCCAAATTCGACCCGGCAAGGCCGATTTAAGCACTAATCCACTTGTCAGGGGTGGAGTAAGGAAAGCGATTTTAAGAGCCCTTTAAGTCGAAATAAAGGGCTTCATCGTGTGGACGGGTGCAGGTTTACATCGATTTAATGCTGCTAAATTCGACCTAAAGTCCTAGTGTAGACCAGGGCTTAGGGACCTAACCTGCTTAGGCACTTCTAAAAATCCCACTAACTCCTATTGATTTCAAGGGGAATTAGGATCCTAACCTGTTTAGGCACTTCTGAAAATCCCAGTTGGCACCAATCTGCATCTCTAGGCACCTTTGAAAATGTGGCCCAGAGACACTGAAAGATTCAGCCACTGATTTGTTCATCCAGCTTTTGGAAAAATGTACAGAATGCACCTGGATCACGGGCTGAAACAACTGCTAGGATTACAAGAATGTTGGTACCCTGTATATATGTCTCAATAATACAAGCAATTAACTCAACCTACAGAGACAGAAATAGGAGAACACAAACAGACTGATGTGCTTTTTTTAAAAAAAAATTTTTTGATGAGATATATATGTAGTAAGTAAAATGTGATATATGTGCCAGTCAGATAGGCAGCCATGGGAAAACTCCCAGAGACTCTCTAAAGGAAAAATTTTAGAAATTATTTTTTATTGGCTAAATTTGTAGTGATTTAAAAGTTTTTGGTGAATTAATTAGAGATTGTATAGTGGGTCTTATTGCACTACTGGTGATCCTAACTACTAACAACAGAATGCACATGACAAGCATGGGAAGATATATCACATTCCCCAATAATTTGGCATACCCACAAACACAAAAATATGAATACAAAAAAGTGCACAAGTTTTGCTGAAACCTCACAATCCAAATACCAGCATTATCACTCAACTTTATGTATTTATGAAATTACATGGTCTAATCTACTGTAATATCTGAGGCCTCCCAAATACTTAAAATGGAAATGACCATAACAATATATCACTCTTCTCTTGCTTCTCTGCCTGTAAAGAAGTAGTTTGATTCGTTGTTTAGCAGGCTTGGTTTGTGTGTGAGAGTGAGTAAAGTGTGTGCTTGTGTGTCTGTGTGTGCACATGCACATAAAGTACAAAGGAAATGGTACTTTCTTGTTCTAATGTAGTGCATAATGGAAAGGTTAGCACTGTCACCTGCTGTAATGTAGATTGGCAGACAATATTTAAATATTGTGACAAGATGGCCAATGTTAGTCTGGTGGGTCCTATGCTTTTCTTGGCGGGGAGCTAAGATGCCACCCCTTGGGGCATTGATGGCCCCACTAGTGGCCCAGGAAGGTGGTAAAGGAGGGAATCAGGGGAGGGGTCTGGGTTTGCTCCTCACTCTGAGCCCCAGTCCCTCTCAACCCCTACGGATTCTTACCCTCTTCCCCCTTGGGGTGTTTCTGCTCATGCTGGGGGCCGTCTCTGGGTCTCCACTGGTCTGTACTACCTTGCAGGTTCCCTGATGGGGCCTCCTCCCAACCAGGGCAGTTCTCTGGTTGGCTGCCAAAATTCTGGTTCCCAATTGTTTATCTGCCCTCCTTTCCCATCTAGATTTCTGGGACTTCCTGGGGGGTGAAAATAACTCAGGGGAAAACCCAGCAAAAATTATGGTAGAGTCATCCATGGGCGCCTCAGACTCTGCTCAGGGTTTACTTCCCTCCCCAACTCGATGGGGGGGAGTAAGCTCTCGAACCCAGGAAAGTCCCTGCCAATTAAGACCAGATAAGGGAGCTTGGGGACCACCCCTGCAGCCATCTTGGTAGTGTTTCCCTGGATCTCAATCTGTATTGGAATTGTAGGGTAGAAATGTACTGTGCCATGGACACATCACTCCAGTGCTCTTGCCCTACTAACTTCCCTGAGACCAATGTGACAGCACTCCCAGAGTCCACCAAAGCTATGATCTGGATGCCGTTCATTTTTACCAGCCTGGTGTACTCATATGGGGCCATTGCAACCCCTACCAGGCTGATTAGTCCACATTGGTCCCTGAGATCCCCCAGATTACACTGCATGGACTCCTCCCTATTGGGGCACTGGGCTGCTATATGCCTCAACTCCCCACACTCAGAACAGCAATATCTCATCCCGGAGGTTGCCCTCTGTCTTAGACCCTCTGACTTGCTCCCCCACTCTCTCCCCCTGGACCCCCAGGTCCTCTTGGGGCTTCAGGCCACTCCTTGGGGCCTGTTCTTCCAGCTATGGCTTTCCTAGTGTTCGATGATCCGGGTCCTCGGGGTCAGGACTGGTTTTCTGAAACATCATGTTCCACCTCCTGGGGTTTCGAACAGTCCATGGGCTGCCAGTTGTCTCTCGACAACGGTGACCAGTTCATCATAGGTGGAGGGGTCATTCTGGCCTACCCAGGCTCAGAGGCCCGAGGGTGGTCCCCTCATATAGTGGTCCAGCACCAGGAGCTCCATCATTTTCTCTGAGCTGAGAGCCTCCAGGCGTAACCACTTCCAGGCTAGGTGAATTAGGTCAAATAGTTGTGATCGTGGTGTCTTATCTTTGCAGTACTGCCATTCATGGAACCTCCAGGCTCGTAGGGCCATCGTTACCCCTGCCCTGGCCAGGATCTCCGCCTTCAGTCGGGGATAATCTGCCACCTCCTCCATGGTCATATCATAGTAGGCCTTCTGGGCCTCCCCACACAAAAATGGGGCAAGGTCAGATGCCTGACCACTGGTCTCAGGGCCAGGCCTCCCACAGGGCTGTCCTCTCAAAGGCCAGGAGGTATGCCTCCCCATCATCCTCCCAGGTCATTTTCTGTGAACAGTAGCTGGCCTGTATGGTCTGCATCCCATCATACCTGTGGCTTCTCTCCATAAGGGCCTTCACCTGGTTCACTAGTTCCTGCAGCAAGGCCCAATCTTGGGTGGCCTGGGTCATCAGCAGGTGATAGGTCTCTTGCTGCAGCCACTTGCACCAGTGCTTTGACCACATCCTCCATTTTGAGGCAGGGTTGTTGTGACCCCCCCAGACCATGTTCACAGTGCAGAAATCCCACTGCTAACACCATGTGGGACAAGATGACCAATGTTAGTCTGGTGGGTCCTGCACTTTTCTTGGCAGGGAGTTAAGATGCCACCCCTTGCCCCTGTTCTTGGGGCATCAATGGCCCCACTAGTGGCCCAGGAAGGTGGTAAAGGAGGGAAGCAGGGCAGGGGTCTGGGTTTGCTCCTCACTCTGAGCCCCAGCCCCTCTCAACCCCTGCAGGTTCTTACCCTCTTCCCCCTTGGGTGGGGTACCTGCAGTCCTTAGATGCTGGGGAAGGGAGTCTCCCTCCCCTACTGGGCAGGGTCCCCCTTACTTCAGTTCTCTGATTTTCCAAGTCTCACAGCACCCCTCCAAGCTCCAGTCCTCTCTCCTTCCTCCTCTTCCTCTGTCTGCCTGAAGCAGGGGGGTTTTATTAGGTTCCTAACAGGGCCTTAATTGACTGCAGGTGCTCCAATTAACCTGCAGCCACCTTCCCTAGTCTACAGGGAACCACGCCTTAATTAGCCTTGAGCTTATCTATTTCCCCTCTAGCACTCTCCCACTGCTCCCTGGCCCTCCTATACCACAATATCCTTTCATTTTTTGAATGTAGTGTGTGCAAACATTTTGATAGTGGATATAAAAATGACAGTGGAGAGGCAAATGATTAAAAAAAGAGGTATAACTTTGTATTAAAACATTTTTTAATCACTGAACATTTTAAAAAATTGCTTTCCATCTTTTGTGTGCAGCAAGTGGACTTTTAAAATAGGCAATGGATCAGCTCTCTCTTAGAAAGTTGATTAAGCAAAGTATAATCAAAGATTAATCAAAGGATATAATCAAAGTATAGGGATGATAATCCTACAAATACTGACTAGTACTTCCACTAAGAAAAGGAGTAAACTCAGGCACAGCACAAAGTTTTAATCATATCAACGTCTTTCTGTATATTGAAGGCTTGATTCTAACTTACACAAAGGTAGATTTACAACATTCTGGCTGTGAAAAGGGAACTTAAAATGTGTATAAACAAAACTAACACCAACTGAGAATCAGTTCCTGATTTATTGTTTTTATTACTCTTTCAAAGTATAAATCAAAATACAGTGCAGGTATCAATAATGTTGATGCATTAAAGTACATATACTTTTTTGGAAATGGATTGGCACTTTTCACCCAACTATTAATAACGTTTCCTTTAAGTAAAAGGAATTTGATATTCCCAGACAATTTGTTAAATAAATGTACTCAATAACTGTAGCAGTGCTCTGAGCTTGGCACCATATTTTGTATTACTTCGCTGTTTGCATTCATCAATGGGCTAGGATGCTATGAGCGTGGTGATTTAAATTAAACTGAAACTCTAGATCAAGCACAGGTCATTCAAACAAGTGGGGCAACTCTGTTACCTCCCAGTATTCTGCTATCACAATCCCTATCCATGTGATCCGGGAACAATACAGGGCCTGCGTTAGTATCTTTGGTTGATGATGCTGGATATTGGTCTAGTGCCCCAGTTGTATTAGATCTGCCAGCAGCCTTTGATAATAGTGACTACGAAGTGGTGTTGACTCTCCTGTGACATTGGGCAGGGGTGAATGGGGGGGTGTACATTAGTGCATTCCTCCTTTTCTGGAAAATTGTATAGAATTGTGCTGAGTGGCTGTTCATTCACTCTAAGGATCTGCTCATGCGTGGGTCCCTGGGTTTCCATCCCCTCCTGTTCAACTTATTTGCCTCTTGTTGAACTAGAGGGGATGACAGAATGGAAAGATTATAAGGTGTTTTGTACTGCATTGCTCTGAATATGCTGATAACATGTAAATGTTTGCCTCTTTTTCAGAGATAGATGATATATAACAGCTTTGTTCTTTCTCAATGCCTAGCCAAGAAAGAGACTTGGATTTGAACTGTTTGAATCTCACTCAGGATCTGAGGGATGTGTTATCAGAAAGAAGCAACTCCATCAGTCGGCGACGGTTGTTATTGCTCCATCTATTGGTGGAGTGTGTACACCCTTGCCAAAGTGGTTCATAATCTCAGAAGAGTTATGTCCCCAGCGGTTTTTGGATTCTTAAGAGCCTTGTCTAATCTAAGAAAAAAGCTGTTTAAAAAATGTGTTAGCTAACAGACTCACCATGGAAGTGGTTCTGTTGCCTGTGGGTTAGGTTTTATTTAATACTGAACAGATCCATAAGGCACTCTTTTTATTATTTTTAGGTTTTGCACCCAGTAAATCAACACCTTCAGCATCCTAATTTACCCTTTCCCAACAAGCAGGTTCCCATTCCAGCACTGATTAACTTCTGCTGATGTCCCTGTAGTCACTGAGGCCCCAAAGTTATGAGTTATTACAATTTAAGAAATGCCCAGGCATCAAGGCCTTTTAGAAAAGCTAGGACAGAGGGCTAAGAGGATAAAACCGCAAAATCTAACCGATAGATTTCTTCAATAATCTAAGAAAACTCAGAGTTGCGACAGCCTTTCGCAGGAGGGTACTGCTGGTGTAGCTACACAGACCTCTTCTTTTTCCCTGTCTGTGAATGATTTAAAAATTAAATTAATATCATATTGATTTCTTTTCATTTAAGTGATAGCGTGAAGAAGTGAGGCTGATGTTTACAATCCATGCTGATGCTTTCGAGTTGGTGAAATACACCTGTGCTGAAAGAGGCAGTAAATAAAAAGAACTGAAACCAAATGGTGTGTTTATAAGGACCCTTGACCACAGAGTGGAATAATCAGAAAGGTAACTGTTTGAGTCAGAATGTACAGACTAAGCTTAGGCATACGTACCAAGTTCCCACCATTGCTGTTAAAACAAGAACAGAAATGGAAACTGTGTACAGCTGTACTGAACAACAGTTCTTGAAGTGACTTTGCATTGCATAATGGACTGTTCAAAGAGGATCAGAGAATTTGGAGAGACTTTGTATAAATGGTGTGAACTTTAGCAACTTTGGACATTCCAGCAACTAGCAGCGTTGATGGTGAAACTGCAACTTGAGCAAGCAAAACTGCAAAACTGGCCATGGGATGCCTATGGAAAGTGACTTGCAGTTGTAAGTTGCTGAAGAGAGTAAACCAATCTGTGTTCAAGGTATATCCTAAAACGATTGTACTAACAGCTATGGCTTAACTTGTCATACATGGACCATTAGTGATGGCCAAATGGAAACAAAATGAGCATTCCTCGGCCTGTTACATTCTATAGGAAATTATCTTTTATGCATTTGCTGATGTGATTTCATTGTCAAAAATGGGGCTAGGGTGTTTCAGCTTACACTGCTCACTGGTTTACCACTCAGTCAGGCTATTTCCTGCTAAATTCACATAACTGTCCTATGACTTGAGGGACAGTGAAAAGGTCTTCACTGGGACTGGAGAAACTGTCAATAAACAGATCACTTTCCAGTGCTGCCAGTCCTTTAACCTTCATGAGTAATATATATGTATAAAGAAATCTGAAAAGGGTGTCATAACAAATAGTATCTAGAAAACGCTTAACTTAGCTTAGAAGACTTGGCAATGTGACTGTCGAATGCCTACATTGCAATCTCAGGATTATTTGAATGTTTTCATTACTCAGTTCAGAAATGCAAGCTAATGATTTGGTCTTCCTAATTGATAGATGCCAGAGCAATCCTGCTGACAAATAGCAGGTATGTAATTAACTAAGGTACAAACTGCAATGCAATATTCAAAATAAAAGTCAGGTTGGTAATATGTTACTCTTAAGCATGCACTGAACCATGGTAACAGATTTTGTCAGTGAAGGGTATGTAATTTACCACAACATTGTAAATGCATGGTCTGGAACCATTTTCATGTATCTCAAGGTACTGCATCACGTTTTGGTCTTTGAGGTAACAAGAATTAAAAAGAAATTTTAATTTTAAAAAATCCCTTTGTTCTTTACTAAGCACGTAATAGATACTTAGAGAATTGGAGCAGGGCAAGAAATAACGATAGGCAGCAATAATAACCTGTTTTAGAACTAAATGAAGGCCCTGCCAGAAGTTTTGTATTTAGGAACAACGTATTAAGGCATATCAGTAGCCCATCTAGTCTATGCAGTATCCAGCAGTGGTCAGTATCAGACTAGAGGCTTCAGAGGAAGGGGTTAGAATCCTTGTCATGGTCAATCATTTAAGGTGTCAAGAAATTACTTCTCTAAACCTTGCCCTTATGCGACATAAGCAGGTAGTTGGTAATGAGAGTTTGCAGTTAGGAGCAAAAAAAAGATCAGAGTCACTCAGTGAGGCAGCCTGGATTGCGCTGGATGAGGTTGAGAGGATTGCAGCAGGAAAGGAGACCTATTGGATCAGCCAGGTTCTGAAGCTTCAAGTGACTGTCTCCATCTTTTCCACAAAAAGGCAAATCTGAGTCTCCAGTTCCAACTTTCACAATGCTGCCTGATGGTCCAGGTGAAGAATCTCTCACTAATCCTCCTTGTCCAGTGACTGCTGAAGATTTTCTTTGAGAGTGTCTTCCCATGAATCCTCCTGTTCTCTTATTAAACTATCGAGAGGCTCAGGTTTGGATGCAATGATGTTTCTCTCACACCTGAACAAAGAGGGCTGTTGAAGGGGGGTCACGGACTTCTTCCAACCTCATTGCAGGAGTACTGCTTCCTGTAGCTAAAGAGAGGAATTAATATGAAGACTCTGATCACATCTATATTCTTTATATTTCTGCACAGCCGTGAACAATGCTTAGGACTATTGTTTCTAGTGTGCTTGGAATTTTTCTATAGCTTTCTCCTTATGTATATTGAATATAGATCATTAATTATGCTTATTATTATTTATTAGTATTTTATTACTAAAATGCCCAAAGGACAAATGATTAGAGCCCCATTGTGTTAGGTGCTGTGCAAACACCTGCTCCGAAGAGTTTGCAGTCTAACACAAGGCATGAGTGAGTTTATCATGCAGAGAGATGGATGAAGCAGCAAGAGGATAGGTAAGAGTGGTAGAACCATGCATTCACTACACTCGCATGCACACTACTTTTGGGTTCTGAATCACTTACATCTTTGTTTTTAAAATCAAGTAATAAATCTCAGCAATCATCACTTGCCCCTAAATTGCCCACAGCCCTGCACCTTGTGATGTAATTTACACCTCTGTACTGTTAAATGGTTGTTCAGTGCTACCATTCTGATTTTGTAGCATCGTCTATTACAGTGATTACCAATTTTGCACAGGTGTAAATGACTATACAGTGTGCATGGCACTGGAGAGTGACGTCCAAAGCACTGTAAGGCTAGGCCTTGTTGTCCAGTGGACAGGGCACTGGACTGGAAGGGGCTGGATGGTGTCAGAGAACAGGATTCTATTTATGGCTCTACTACCGACCCTGCTGTTTGACCTTGGCCAAATCACTTCACCTTTCCATGCCTCGGTTTCCCCTTGTTTGTCATCTCTAATTGGATTATAAGCTCTTCCGGGCAATGGCTGTCTCTTACTGTGTGTCTGTACAGTGCTTGGTACAAGGAGACTTAAACTTGCTTGGGGCATGTAGGTGCTACTGTAACATAAATAATAAATAATACCAGAAAGGTCAGTCACTCCATCAAGGGACTTCTGCAATCACTGGCAGTTGCTTCCCCAGTACAATACCACAAATAACATTAATTCCAATTGCTGCTGTTCTTTGTCTCTCTTGTGCTATATGTAATGCCTGACATGTTCTAAATGAGCTTTTTTTGAATGCAATGACATGCTGGTAATTAAGCGTGCATGGGAATTTCCTATAGCACAGATCTTTATTCAAATAACATGATTTGTCAGACTGCTATGCAAAGACAACCCCTCATAGCCAGACATTGGATTTATCAGGAGATTCGCCATCAACTTTATAGTATTGTTAATTTAATAAAAAAGGATTTTTGTTTAAGAACAACATTTCCCCGGCATGGACATTGCAAACCCTCTCTAGTATTTGTTAAGCAAATGATAAGCATCATAATTTTTTATAATTTCAGTGCTATGCCTGTATGTCTCACACTATCCCAATTTCAATCATGGCCTTTGAAGCCTGTAGGGTTAGCAGGCAATGCACTGTATAGGTGCTCACTTTTCTAGCCTGTCAATTCTTTATGCATTTTGCTATTGGTTTCTATAATTTACCTGCATTTTCATTAGCTGAGCTCCAGGGCTTTTACCCTGCACTTCTAATCTTGCAAATATTTGAGCCCCATTGCCTTTGCTTTGGGAATGAAGAAATATTCTTTCTAAAATGTTATCGACCTTCCTTTATGAAGCATGTTGCTAAAGAAACACAGGAATAACAGGCACCTCACCCATTCAGCTGATGTCACTGCTGGTAAATAAGGGCTATCTGTAGAGAGCAGAGGGGTGGCAAGGGGTTGTGCGCAAACCATTTGTTCTGTTGGAATTCACAAATGTCCATGGCCAAAATGAGTTTTGGTTTGTGTGTCAGCTTTGAACAAACCCCAACACCGACCAGAACTGAAACTCCGTTTTGGAATGGGTTTTTTTTCCAGTTTGTATGGCCCTTTCTGTATCAAACCGCTAAAAATAATCCTCTGTTAGAAACCTGCCCTTTCTCTGGATCAAACAGTGCATCTTTTCTTCACTATGTTGGTCTTTTAGGCCCGGACCTAGGAAGGCACTTAACCCATTTGTGTAACTCAAAGCAAATGAGTAGCCCCTTTGAAGTCAATGGAACTATTCACATGCTTCGTTACACACCTGCTTAAGTGCCTTTCTAAATCAGGGCCTTAGACTGTCAACTTTTCAGAACAAAAATTGTCTTTATATTGATCTCCCATACTGGGCAGGGGAGAGGAAGAAATAATACCAGTGTTTCATCCAGTCCCATGACTGGTGAAGACATGCCAGTTGCTAAATTGGGGCAGAGTCTTGCAAGATGCTAAGCATTGTTGGGGTTCCCCCAAGACTCTTCCACTCAGTTCTCCAAGAACGCAGTTCGACCCCAGTCTTGTCACTCAGGTTCCTTCATTTGGCAAACAGCAAAGCTACACTGAGTTGATCAGCCTCAAGCGCAAAGGATGGATATAGGGCATACTACAAGTCCAAAGTTACACAGCAAACCTCTTTCTTTATATACAGTAACACATCACAATGAATTTACTATACATTGCTTTACACGTTTTGGGATTGGCTTCGTTACTTTGTAGGACCCAATCCCTGTACAGCATGCTCTGTCCATGACTGTTCACACCTGCTTCACTCCTTACCTCCTTTTATATTCCAGGCTATTCTTATCCATTGTTATCTTGTCCATTGTAAGTGGTTCCATGGGTGTTCCCCCTTATTTTAGCACAGACATTCTGTGTCCAGCATGCTGATCCTTTTATCTCCTTAATCCTCTCTCCCAAGAAATGAGGCCTCACCTATGTCCAATTAATCATATCAAGCCAGTCCTATCAGTATAACTTTAGGCACCTAGGCATGACAATGTCAGTCTTCAACTCTAGCACTTATTATGTAGATTGGGCAGTTACATTATTAGTATTATGCTGAACTGTGAGTATGATCAGCCTTATAGCCTTGTATCAAAAAGCCTTCTATAATTCTGAAAATTTACTAAAATGCAGGCAGGAATATATTTCATATGCTGCATAATGAGATATAAAAGTGATTGCAGTGAACAATGTTGTATTTGGCCATACATAAGGATAATATTACAATACTTTACATCGTTCTTGCCCATTTTCCTTAATTTTCTTATGTACTTTTAAACACTGATCTACATTTTTGACGGTTATTTTAACAAAAGATTGGGATTCCTTCCAATATAAATTAAAAAAATCTCCCTCATCCCACAGGACAATGAGTGTGCCTTTTACTTAAAGACTGTTGTGGCCTTTCATAAGTGCCAAAGAGACCTTCATAGTAACTCAAGAGATACAAACGCCAACATAGTATTTTACACAGTTAAAATGTCTAATCCTGTTGCTGCAATCTATAGTGATGTGAATGGCACACAATTCATACTCTTCAAGCATGAGCATGTTGCTGGCTGGTTGTTGCTTTCCAAATGTTCATCAGTAGATGAAATATTCTGCAAGTCAATCATTTCCAGTGGCCATCAAGTGAAACTGAAAGGTAGAGGGAAATATAAGTCATCTCCATCAATTCTGATCTTGTTGCAGTCAGAATCTCGAATGCAAGGTCAATGCTGAGAGGAAAATGAGATATTTCATATGCTGAAGGTCTCATTTTCAATAAATAAAGTTCCCAGCTGTATATTGGTGCCTTCTCAGTGTACCTTGAATGGCAGAACATTTTAAATTGCTACCACCAACACTTCAGGAGATTTTTCTTTGGTTATCAGTTTTCTTTCCCCAGTGTCTTACCAGCATTAATGTAAGTCAATTGTGTCAGATGTTCATGTTTTGTATAGATCTAACATATAAATTGAGCTTTTTCCTACAAAGTGGTCACAAAATAATCCATTACACCTTCTAAAACAAATCATAGTAATTTACCATTTGGGATCTAATTCATAAAATTAAAATGAACAACACGCAACAACCTTATAAAAATGAAGAAGGTAGAATATATTTTCTGTCGTGTATGTGTTACTTTAGTAAAGCATCCCAGCTATGGCTATATACCACTCTGTGTCTTCAATCAGTCTTCTCCTATACTGTAGGTTTCCGAGTAGCAGCCGTTTTAGTCTGTATCCGCAAAAAGAAAAGGAGTACTTGTGGCACCTTAGAGACTAACCAATTTATTTGAGCATAAGCTTTCGTGAGCTACAGCTCACTTCATCGGATGCATTCAGTGGAAAATACAGTGGGGAGATTTATATACACAGAGAACATGAAACAATGGGTGTTACCATACACACTGTAACGAGAGTGATCACTTAAGCTATCCACCGGGAAGGCTCTTGTCAATTTCACTTTCTGCCTGAAGACTGACAAAAGTTTTTCAGGAGGGCTTTCCCGGCAGCAGGGAAAGACTTCAGCAGTGGGGAGGCAATGGGACACTATACTGCTAAAAGTAGCACTGGAGAGGCGGGAGGCACCGCTTGGACAAGTAGGATACATACTCACAGGGCTCAGGCACGTCTTAACTCTAATCACAGTCAACTCTAAACAGCGCCTCACTGTTGATACTATTTATGCCTATGCTAGGAGTCTGTGCAGTATATGTACCCTACACACCGCCAAAAGGAGTGTGCAGTGTACACTTACCCGTAGTGCATAAAGTTAAGCACGTGTGTAAGTATTTGCAGGATCATGTATATGAGGAAATATGGATACTTAACAATATTATGCTTTAAAGTGTGTGGCCAAACTGGCAGAAACAAGTTCCCTCCCAGACAGGATAGAAGGTAGCTATTTACCTGTCTCCTATACAAATTAGGCGTGGTGGAATCAAAACAATGGAAGGGGGGTGGAAGGCCCACAAGAAGGAAAGAACAACATGGCATCCTGCCTCTTGAAACAAGGTATTTGAACTTGGGAAGATATAAGCAAAGATAGAAAGTGGGTCCTTCAACCAAGGGGAGAGGGTGTTCAAGTCTCTGGAAACTATCGGTGGGAAGCCATCGTGAACAAAGCCTGTATCTTGCTAGATTAAGTTTTAGACTTTTAGATGTGTCTTTTCACTTTTGTTTGCTTGTAACCCTTTCTAACTATGATATGTTTGTACAGCACGTGGTACAGTCAAGTCCCAATTTTAACTGGGGCTGCTAGGCACTATTGTAATGTGAATAGTAAATACTAATGTTCCGTGCTGGAAGGAAAAGAGGATATGAACTAGACAAAGCCTGAGGGGAAAATCCAACCAGATGTACCCAAGGGGAAGGAACTGGACTAAGCCTGCCTAGAGAAGAGACAGAGCATACCTAACCAATAGGAGAAACAGGACTAGAGGAGAGAAGCAGTGCTGAAATTCACACATGCCAGACAGCTCACAGGAGACAGAGGGGAGATCAGGTTAGACACTTTAAACTTCATTTGATGCTGAGGTTTGAAATTTTGTGATCTCTCAGTTGAAAGGAATTTACCTTCATGTGCTGAAAGGAATTTACCAAGTTACCAGGAATATTCCATAGTGGAGCTGTAATGCTCTGCATCTGGAAATTACAAATACATTTGTGATCTACAAAAGCAGCATACTTTTCCCCACAACCCCATTATCTGTCCTGACCCTTCTCAGTGCAGTGTTGCCTACTTATGGGAACATTTATCCCAGGATACCTCCCTGGAGGCTAGCCCTTTAAATTTGCCAGCACACAGCTGCAGCCCTGAAATGGCCATTTTACAGCTTGCAGCTGCTACGGCTTCCTGCCTCTTCCTCTTCTAAGAAGTAAGTAGTCTAACTCCTGTTAAGTTTTCCCCTTAGTATTCCTGATGAGAAGGTGTGCTTTCACTGTCTGGTTTATTATAAGTCACTGTATTGGTAGTTGTATAGTATCTGTATATTCTGAAATGGCTACAAGACTGAAGCATATTGGGCTGCGTAAGCCACTGCAGTGCCTCAGTTGTGGTGAAGTGACTCCTATGAACGCTGAAGTGTGTCAGTTTTAAAGCACTTTGGGATTCCTCTACAAATAAAACAGTATTATTAAACATAACAGGAAGACAGGAGGAGCTGTATGTGAAATGCTTTTGGCTAGGTTTTTGCCTATGTTTCTTAGGAAACTACGTTTGGTGGAAATCTCGTAGGGTACAAGAGATTCCTCCCCCGAAGAACTCTGACATCCAAATGCAATGGAGTGCTACAGGTGTAGTATGTACACACAGGATTGGTTTGCTGAGTACAGTGTACTAAAATTAGAACAGGGAACAGAATTATTCTAAAATCAATTCTAGCAAAACCTGGTGCTGAAAGACACTTTGCTTCTCCCTTTTAGATAGCTTCTTGCCCAGCAAACTGGAGATGGAATTTTCAAAAGTGGTTGCTGATTTTGGGTGCTCCAATTTTTGTGTGCCTGGCCCAAGGCAACTAGGCCTTAATTCTAAGAGGTGCAGAATGCTCCCAACTCCCACTGACTCCGGAGAGAGTTGTGGGTGCTCAGCCACTCTGAATACCAGGCCATGTATATGCCTACTTACCTCAGTGCATTCTGAAAGCTTACATTTGGAGAGTTGAGAGATGTTTGTATTTTCAAAAGCAAATCAAATGTTATGCAATGAAAAGCATCTATACTATAAAAGAATAAATGTAATTATTTCTGTATGATTTCCAATAGTGATTCATTAACCAGGGTCTAACTGTCCACAGAAAGCTGTGAATATTAGTATATATCCAAGGTATTGATAGTATGCTTATAGCTGAAAGAGGACATTACTACAATTTTTGCAGTTACAAATTGTAAATACAGAATGACGAAGAGACAAATGTCTCCCTGGGGGGCTTTTAAGAAGCAAAACCTTAATAAGCTCATCACTTATAAAAGCTGAATGCTTGCCCAGGGACAGACAAGTAAATGGGAAAGACATCATGTGGTTATGTTTCTCTTCAAGTATATCCTTCTAAGACTCTGGCTAAGCTCATTTTGTGATTGCTACCACACAATAGAATGTGCACTAAAGCAAGACTGAGTAAGACAAAGATTACATTAGCCCAAAATGACATCTTAGTCTGTAGTTACTTTTGAAATGGACAAGAATGCAAACTCTTCCAAAGGAGATTTTCTGCTTCTTTTGGGGGTACTTTTCCTCTTATCCTACTAGTCTCTAGCAATAACAATGTCCGCCAAAAAATCCTATTGCGTTTCTGCCAGTGGTTAAACTTTCCAAGGCAATCACTGCTTACTTATTTACCTACTAATGTCTGTAGATACAACTGGCCAAAGGAACAACGTTTCTAAAAATATTCATTTCCCGCCTCTCTCTCAAATTTTGTATAAACACAGTGTTATTCTTCTGGGTTTTGTTGAATTAAACTTGATACTCATTGTGGAAAGAGAGAGCCTCAAAGGGGAGAAATAGGTTTGGTTTATATTATTTTCCCGGGTGGAGTCATTACTATGATGGATGAATTGTGAAGGATACTGGCACTAAGCGGTGGTGCCGGTCCCAGTAGAAAGGAACTCTTTGTGGCGAACTGCAAAAAGGAATGTTCTGAAAGTCTGCCCAGGATGCCTGTTTTCCAATTTAGGTTTTGAAATGAATGCTTCGGGAAATTGACACTTCCATTCAATTAGCCCTGGCACGCTTTTAGTTTCTTGCAATCAGAACGTGAGCTTGAGGTAAATAACTGAAAGAGAGGCTGATCTTTGGGGTAATTAACGAGCTCTTGTAGTACCATCCATTAATACATCAAACTATATGGCCAAACAAAATATAATCCCTTGCAGGTGCACAAGACCCTCTCCACCTTGTGCCCTCTAAAAAAGCCAGATTTAACCCCAGTCCCTGTACTTAAGGATGGCTTGTAACTAATACTAATTGAAGTACTAGCTTTCCCAAAGGGGACCAGGGCCATGACTTGGCTGGGAGGAAAATGTGGCATATCCTGTGGAAAGGCATAGCCAGGGGTCATTCTGGCTCATGCTCTCCCAGAGATCCTATTTTACAGATCAGGAAAAGGAAGCAGAGTCAGTGGCTAAAGAGAAGCACCTAAAGCCACCAGAATTAGTCACCATGAACAGAATGCAATTTTCTCAATGTATTCTATATTATTTTGCACAAACATTTCTCCTCTGCTTTGCTATTCAAAACCTGAATCCAAGCTATGTACTGGTGGGTCACATACTGTAAGTCACATGGTAGCGTTTCTGTTCCCTGACCAGGCAAGCGTATTTCTTATTATTAGATCTCTGGTTTGAATGTTTGCAAACCAAGAATTAAAAAATCACTACTTTTGAGTATCTGTTCAAGTAAAACTTGACTGCTTCAGTATTTATGGAAAACCAGTGTGACAGACAGGTCAATTTCCTGTAACATCCTTGAAAGGTCTCAATATATTATGTTTATGTATTAATGTGGGCCAAGATCGCATGTAACCTCTCAGGGGGGAAGAGGGGGAGTGATAACAGATATGAGAACTGTGAGTTCAAAAGACTATACCGAAAATGTGCCAGACAAGTATGGACTTTTTGGAGAATAAATGTTCAGTGGATTTCCTGGAGATTCCCTAGGGAGAGGTTACTGCAAATTATCCAACTCCAGTTATACAAAAACCCAGCCTTTTGAAGCTACCCCTCTCCCCTGAGGAGAGGATCTTTGTCTGACGATAAGCTGTTATCAAAAGCCAAGATCAAAGGCCCCAGCTACATAAGGAAATGGTTGCTCTGCCCAGCCATTGTTCTGATTCTGAATCTGAGACAGTTATGAACTTGTAACACTGGGAAAACCCAGTCTGGCGTTTTGAAATACTAACACCTTCCAGAAACTGAGGTTGGAGTGGGGTGATCCCTGGAAAGCTTTTTAACATGCGTGTAGGTTCTCTTACTGGTTTTATAAGTTTTCTCTGCAGTGCTTTCACCTTAAGAATACATGTGCTTGCTTAGAAAGAGGTGTGTGGTAACCTGTAACTGCAGGCAACATGCTGGTCATAGCCTTTGGAAAGAAAGCATAGAGTAGGCATAGGGTTTTTTTTAGGCACACTAGCTTGCTGGACCCAGTGTAGGACAGGGAACTGTGCATCCTTAAAATCACCAGCCAGGAGGGAGTGAGGCACAGAGCTCCCCTCAGGAAAGATGACAGGTGGGAGCTGGAAACCTTTCAGTGGGTGCCCTTGGTGAACCACAGAGGGAGAAAATGGGTGTAGGTGCCCTGAAACTGTGACATCTAGCACAAAAGTGTCTGAACACAACCAAAGTCCATTCCTTTGAACATTCCAACAGATATTCCACAAACACTGTGCAGTACCTGCCCAAATTTGCTGCTAAATAAGACTTAAAAGGGAAAAGATTTGAATGAGAAAACATCACCCTGTTGGCACTCTCAGCAGAAAGGCCAAGGACCATGGACTAGAGGATAAACCATGCCCTTAGGAATGGTCCCTGCAGTTCATAATGGTGGCAAGCTGCTGGGACAATGTGAGGAAGATTTCACTGTCCAGACCCAGGTTGTTCTGGTTCCTGGGATGAGCAGAGGGTTGACATATCCAGTATTGCTAATCTGGCGCCTTTCATGAGCAATACATTTAACTTAATTTCTCTGAGGCAGGGATTGTCTTCACTTGTTTGTACAGCGTATGGGCTCTGATCCTAACTGGGGCCTGTGGGAACTATTGTAATACAAATATCCATAATAATTGTATGTGATGGAAAATACATAGCAGCTCCATGACCTCCCTTGGCCAGAGCCCTGACACCAAAGAAATTAAATGAGCCACAAAAGGATTGGACTTTCACAACTAGGACCACAACTATGCAGTTATTTGTGTGAATATAACAGGAGAAAACTGAATGTAAATTTTGCTGCAAAACCAACAACTAGCCTTTTATCTTTCTTTGTCTCTTAAGAAAGAAAGAACCCACCTAGTTATAAAGCTGGGATCCACATACCTAGCAAAATATATCTTTCTTCTACGACAGAAGTAAAAACTAAATAAAATAATAAAATGTAGTCATCACTCCACAGATTAGATAAATAGGGTGAGAGTTTCAAAAGAGTCCAAGTGATTTAGGAGCAATTTACCATGACTTTTAATGAGAATTGCATTCCTAAATCACTTGGTTGCTTGAAGAACGAGGAGTACTTGTGGCACCTTAGAGACTAACAAATTTATCTGAGCATAAGCTTTTGTGGGCATCGGATGCATGCAGTGGAAAATACAGTAGGTAGATAGATAGATAGATAGATATACACAGAGAACATGCAAAAAATGGGTGTGCTGAGAAAGCCTCACCCATAATTTGGTGGTCCCCAAATCTGCACGTCTCCTCTCCAATACTTTTATTGAGTGGGAAAGGTAATTTCACCAACCCTTTTTCTTCTAACATTTATATGTTGTATATATGTTGTATTGTGAGAGATGGAAACCACTGTTTACAACTAGTGGCTTTGGGGATCTGATAGCATCAGAGTGATAGTGCCATGTTATGTTCCCTTTCTCATGTACCAAAGACGCTGCACCCCAGAATGTGGGGTTAGATTTCACCTTTTGATAAGTATTCTTGTTCACTTTACCTCAACTTCAGACTTCTTTCAAATACAACTCTGCAGATCACTGTGTCTTTCACAGGAAAGAAAAAGAGCTGGTTAGGCAAAGTATTTGAATACTTATTATTGCCCTAGTGATTTGTAGGGCTGGAAATTTTATTTAAAAAAGCTTGTAAAAGCACATGTCATGAAAGCGTTTATAATGATTAAAAAATATCCACATGCAGTGTTGTTGTAGCTGGGTCAGTCCCCGGATAGTAGAGAGACAATGTAGGTGAAGTAGTATCTTTTATTAGCCCCGTTTCTGTTAATGAGAGAGACGAGCTTTTGAGCTTACACAGAGCTCTTTTTCAGGGCTGGGAAATGTACTCCAGAGTGCCACTGCTAAATACAAGCTGGAACAGATTGTTTAGCATAAGTAATTAGCACATATTTCAAGGGACCATTCAAGGTGAAGTGGCCTGTTAACATTAACATTAAAAAAATAATCTGACAGGCTTTCAAGCCTCAAGGAAACGTAGTTAGTTAATTTTGGATATACCGTATATACTCATTCATTAGCCCATTCATTTATAAGCCAACCTCCCAAGAGGGATAGGTAAAAATAGTAAAAGCTGTATGCCCCTTTCATAAGCCGACCCTATATTTCAGGGGTTGGCAAACTTTGGCTCCCAGCCTGTCAGGGTAAGCCGCTGGCGGGTCGGGACACTTTGTTTACCTGGAGCGTTCACAGGCACGGAGCCCCTCAGCTCCCAGTGGCCACGGTTTGCCGTTTGCGTGCCACTTCCCACAGCTCCCATTGGCTGAGAACAGCGAACCGCAGCCACAGGGAGCTGAGGGACTCCATGCCTACAGAAGCTTCAGGTAAACAAAACGACAATGTATTAGATATTCAATTCAATCATTCCATAGAGTTTAAAATCATCAAATTCTGTTGTAGACCCGTTTATAAGCCGACCCCCACTCTTTGATGCATCACTTTTTTACCAAAGGGTGTGTTATGGGGTGTACTCCCCACACCAGCCTTGGAGGAGTTGAATTAAGCGAAGTGGGCCCAATCAACCAGTAAATGGGGGAGATTTAGGCTGTGCGGAAGGCACTAATTAGAAGGAAGCTCACCTGTGAGGGAATAGGCATGGCTTCTAGAAAGCTTTTAGTTTCCTTTCCTGAGGCAAGGGAGAAAGGCACCTATGAGAAAGGGTTTGCCTAGTAGGCCTAAGAGACAGGGGTCTGATTAGGAGGGCTGGAGAATGAAAAACTTAGAGAAGCATGGTAGGAAGTATGAGAGATGAGAGCAGTAAGGTAGATGTAGCTGCAGACCTTAAATGCTTGCTGTAGGGCCCTGGACTGGAACCTAGAATAGAGGGAAGGCCTGGGTTCCCCTATTCTCCACTGCAGAGTGGTATTGCTGGAGGCAGTGAACAGGAAGACTGCCTAGTCACCATGGGAATGACCTAGTCAGGGCAACAGGCCTGAGGACTGCCTAATGCTACTTGTGCAGAAAAACTTTGAAAGACTCCCCCAAAAGGGGAAATCACAGCATGAACTCTGGAGGGCTGAGTCACGAAGCAGCCGTACTGCTACCCTGTAAGCAGGAGGAGAGGCAGCACTGGTTAAAGAGAAGAAAGAGGGTGCTGAACGGAGCTAATCCCCAGAATAGCCAGAAGGTGGCACCACCCAGTAGTAAGTGCAAGGCACTTAATTTTGTAGAGAAGAGTTTAGTGTATGAGATGAGCATTTGGCATCAGTCCTTAACTCTGTCATGTGCGTAAGTTTCAGCAGTGATATCACATGATGTTACGTCTAACATATGGAAGCAGAGTTGGGTGTTTGGACATTTTAGTCAACATTTTATAGAGGTACAAACCTGGATGCCTAATTTTAGCTGTCCAAATCTGTAATCATAAAAGACATCAGTATTACTGTTGTGTTGTCAGGGCTCCAACTCCTGAATGTCAGGCCAGTCTAGCTGGGGTATGAAAAAGAAAATTTAATGCCCATATCTGCGATGCGCATTTCTGCATAATGGGCATTTCTGCAATGTCAAATCTAAGGAAAGCTACACTGTTGCTCATTGTAATCTCTTCCCTCATCAGATGATACCCTCTCAGCCCAGAATCCTACTAAGATAATGCCCTGCCTGAAGAACACAGGAAAATAAATTCCTATATTGGAGAAAGTAAAAAAAGACTGAAGAAAGAGACTATGGTTTAGCATGCAATAGAGGAAGCTTTCTTGGAATCTTCGAGTGTGTGGAGCTTCTGGGAAAGGAGATTAACTCTTGGCCTCTGGTATCTAGCACTTCTGAGACAGAGCTGGCAATATGCCTCACTGAGCCATTATTCTGCACACATGAGACTCTGATAAGTGGTAGAAGTACAACATTATCAGATTTTCTCCATCCTGCAAACCTAGCTACAGTGTCTCTCTTATTTCCATCCAGCAATACAGTTTCTCTGTAAGACCCTTCAGCAGTGCTCTGCACATGACATTTGAAAACAAATGCCAATAGCTCTCCAAAAATGTAAAGAGGCTAGTATTTTATAAATAGCCTACCTATGAATGATTTCAAGTACTACTTGCTGTGACTGGATTCCCAAGGGGAGACAACTGAGATCACTCAATTAGGGTGAACTGCAACAAATGGGGCAGACAATCCTCAAAGCTGGTGGATATTCCAATACTTAGAATTACCAAGCCAGCACAAAACAGCTTCTAAATTACCTCACTGGTTGCCCAGAAGCCAACAACACAGTTCCCTTAAAGTAACCCAGTCTCAGGCCTCCACCTAGACACCTAAGTCAAAAATGATGAAGATTACTGAAAATAATATTCATCATACAAAAAAGTTCTTCCAGTCCCAAAGGACTGGACACATTACTTCCCAGATAATGAATATTCCATGCATTACCCAAATACACACTTACAGCCTATTCTTATTAACAAAACTAAAATTTATTAAAAAAGAAAAGAGAGAGAGTTGATTAAAAGATCAGTATACATACAGACATGAGTTCAATTCTTGAGGTTCGGATTCATAGCAGAGATGGTGAGCTTTATAGTTGCAAAGAGTTCTTTTAAAATTTAGTCCATAGGTTACAGTCCAATGTCCAATATTATATGCAGGATGTTCCAGTTTAGGACTGGGATCTCAATCTTGTGACTCAAACTTCCCCTGATGAAGTTTAAGCAGATCTGAGATGACAGGATCACAGTCCTGGGTGAACAATAGGCTTTTGATGTAACCTGTTTCCTAAACCTCACTGGTAATTAACTACATGGATTAACATAAACTGCTTAATGGATAAATTATATTATCACAAACTTTAAAGAGACATATAGACAATGACATTACTGCACCCAAGATTCATCTAAATGTTAATATTCCCTTTTGATCTTTCAATCAATAGCTGTCTATTTACATGGCTAACATTTATGAATACACACATACAAGTAATATTACTTCTAACAACATAGGTTTGCATTTCAAAGTTCTAGCCTATTTACTAGGGAATGGCTCTAATTACCCTTTCTAACACGTCTCCACAGGTTGACTCTGGGTTAATTAGCCTGCAGGATGCTTAACCCTTTCTGGCATTGTGTTACACTTTGTATAAGATTTGTTGCAATTATATAACAGTAATAGCAATAATGATTTGCATGTTCATATTTTAATTAGACAACGTCACACTTGCTATTATTTATAGTGCCTTATACAGACATTTCTTTAATTATTCCATTTTGATCTTGACACAATACTTATTAGAGCAGATCTCCAATATCCCATATAAAAATGAAATGTTTCCATCACTTGACTTTAGTGTTAGTTTATCAGATAATATTTTATTAGCATTCAGTTCTCTTAGTATTGCAATTGTACTCTTTTTAGTAATGTACTTCCTATATCTAAGCTTGCGATAGTAACCTGTGAAATTGCTGGTATGCGTTGTGGTGGATAAACGGGGCTTGAAAAAGCCACTCGCCTATGATGAGTTTAATAATTTTCTCATGTGAGTGGCATTAGCTGCTGCAAAATGTAAGCTTTTATGTTATTTAAAAAAAAAGTGTAGTGACTACAACCTTCCAAATATGAGCCTAATGTAACCTATATTGTGGTGTCCGATGGACCGTTCCAGGGTTGCTGCTTGTGCTCAGAGCATTCCCAAGTTGCAAAAGAGTGAAAACCAACCAGTCTTTTTAGTGTTTGCTGGTGCTATTCAGCATCCTGTGAACAGCAATGAAACTAATAAGAGACAAGTCAATTTCACTCTGCTGTCTGGGGACAGTTCTGAACAGCAGTTCTGGAGACTGGAGTGAAGGAATAGGGATGAGTAGAGTAGTGGAGATATTCACTCACAGCTGCTAAAGGAGAGGTAGACTACTCTGTGCATTAAGCTTTGTAACCCTGACTCAGGCTGGATGATTGGGACCAGAAAATAAAGTCTAGTGTCTTCCTAGCACCCCTGTGTATCACATCTTTATTACAGAGGGTGAGCTATTCCTAGACTTTTTAAAAGTCAGTCCATTACATCTCTACACTCATGTACCTTTGAATGCTGAATAGTTGCTATATTTTTGCTGTATTGAAATATATACATATACTAAAACATGGCTCATGGTATAGCTCCGAAGACGCCCCCGCTTTACTGCTGTATAAATAGGTGTCTACTCCCAACATCCATTACCCACAACTGGTATTAATAGACCTTCCAAAAGTTTTGCTGGAAAAAATTACAAGATCTCCTGGATTTTAATTAACTAAAAGAGCAAGCAGGACTCAGAATTAGCTTCTAAAATGGATCCGAGGCAAACAGTGAATAAGATGAATGACAAGGCTGCCTAATACAGCAAGCTGTCATCATGTACAGCTTCTGTAGAGTATTTATGGTCTCTTGGTAAGCTAGAGAAAACACACTAAACCTAATGGAAGCATGAAGAGAAAGGACTAATAGGGACATGTCCTGAAACACATGAATATGATTAGTACAATAACTTTTAATCTTGACTAGGAAGTGAACCGATCAAAGTGCAGTGTGACATTAGAATGGAATTTGTCATCTAGCTTTCATACTCAAGTAAAAAAATCAAGGGTTATTGGACTTCAGGATTTATTTCAGATTCTGGCATCTTAAAAGAGACAACCCATGGAGAGTCAGTCATGAGATGTGGATTCCATTCCAGGCTCTGGAAAATTACTCTTAAGAAGCCTATAAAAAAACCTCAGGAACTATCTGCCCTCGCATTGCAAGACACGGGATAACCCAGACAGACCCAGAGTCTGTTCCAATATAGCATTTACTATGTTTTTTCTGCTCTTTATCTCCAGGCTACACTTCAGCCAGTGTGCACTGGCTATTTCCAGGTGCGTCATCTTCCAGGTTTAATTAAACTAAAATACAAATTGCCTCCCATCCTTCCATCTCCTTGCTATCCTGCAATTTGTTAAACCACCCAGGAGAGTGAGACCTTCAATGATAACTGTAAAACAATAAGACATTCACATAAAAGCGTAACTGCTCTTTCCTGCCAGCTCTTATTGCCTCCCTGAGCAATAAAATGAGGTGCAGAAATAGCACACAGGAAACTTCCATTCAAAGCACAGAGGTTAGATGGAGGCCTGGTGCCTCAGACCTCTTGATGCTCTTGTTTTTAGGTTTATGTAAGTGTTTGCCTAAAATTTCAACACTCGTTTACTACAATATTTCCTAGGTTTAACTAATAGTTTAATTTTGAATTTATTCTTGGCTCTTCCAAAACAAGACAATAAGGAAAGGACTCAACCATCCATGAGCTTGACCAGCCAGTTCTCTCTTAATATCTTGGCCTCAGGCTTGACCCAGCTGTGTTCCCCAACCTCACTCTAGCTAGACTCAGTCATCCGCCCTACCCACATGCATTCTTCTCATCTAATCTATTGTGGCCTAAATACTTGAGGTTGCACTTTGTACAACCGCAATTCGTGAAGCGCAACTACAAATAGGAGTGCATCTCTGAAAATCTAGGCCTGGGTCTCCCTCCCATCTACTCTGAGTCTGCCTCATCTAGTCACCCCCGCTACTCTTGATTTATGTTAGAATATATAGAATTAAGATGGACCCCAATCAAAAGCACAGATCATCTTCTTAGCGTATGCGCTATGTGCCTCAGGTGCCACATGACCAGGATTCATCACTGAATTTAGTCCGCTGGTTGGATCATTAGCTTCCCTGGCTAATGTGACTTTTGCCTGAGGAAGGATTAAGCTATGATGGAGAGATTCTGCTCTAGTGGCCCTCAGATGTGCTGGAGACGATGCCCAGAAGCGACATTGTAAATGGGATCTCCAGGAAGAATTCTGGCTGAGTCATCCATAATCTCCCTAGAGAGAGTGTGGCATTCCTCCTGCCAGCCAACAGAACTGGCTATTGGAAAGGCAGGGGCAAAACTGTAGCCCCACATTCTTCCCTCCTGGTCCGTTTTTAGACAGCTGAAAATAATGGTGATAGCAACGGGGAGTAAGGCTTATGCTGCTCAGTGGGATTCTGACCAGCTCCTGAGCAGGGGCACAAGGAGGAGGAACTCCTGGCATCACCTTTAACGCACACCTGATATGGGATGGTCAGAATCTGGCTTTGAGTAAAGAAGCCAATGGGACACTGACGTTATTGAGACTACTCTCTTAAGTCGGGGCTGCAGATCAAGCAACTAGTAAGAACCTATGGTCTTGGTTTCAGGAGCAGTATTATCTGAGGAAGGAGAATTAGGTGATGGTCCAATGTGCTTTCTGCTTTGAATAATACAGGAGTATCAAAGGGAGGTAGATTGAGAGAAACTGAATCTATGAGAAACCAACTTACTCTAGTGGAACTATTCTGTACTGCTGAGGAGACTGGAGGTTGTTTATTTGCTGGCAAGCTTGTATAATAAGGTTGCCGTAAGTCACTTTAACTCTCTTTTGTGTAATTGATCTAAAGTAAATAAGGGAGCCCCTGATATTTTTCATCTTGGGGGACTTTTTGTTTGGTTGGTTGTTGGGGTGTTTTGGTTTTGTTTCACCCCTCCCATTCCAAAACAGTAGTGGTGTGATTTGAATAGTGAGTTACGTGACAGCTAGGGTTTGCTTATTGGACTTGGGAGAGGGTAGGAAGGGAAGATCGCAAGGAGTACTGGCAAAAGCTTTGCTGTTTTGTAATGCTGGGGTTAGGTTAAGAATGTCTGGGGAACCGTGACTGCTTTATTGGTAACCTTAATTGCTAGAAGTGCTATAAATCGGGGAAGGCAGAGTAGCAATCATCTATGCATTAGTCAGTTTGCTTGGAAAATTGCTAGGGACAGACTGTGTGGACATATCCAAGCCTGGATTTTTATTGGACATGTTTGCTGCTTTGCCTTGGGTACTGTTTGTCTAGTATTAGTTCTCTATCCCTGCTCCCACCTTCACTGCTTTTTCTTCAATGAATAACACTAATCATAAAGGTTTTGGATTTCATTTGACTTTGCTTGTGGTATAATTATTATACATGACTAATTGTTAAATTAGGCATTATATAAAAGCTAGATATTATTTAAGAGTCTGCTCCCATTGAAACCAATGGTAAACTCATGGAACTGACCGGAACAGGAGTGAGTCCTAAAATAACCTGTCCTTTTAAAAAGGGGTAGAAAGAGAACCCACATTTAGTACCTTTGTGCTGACAATAACAGATTAGTTACATGTGGGTTTTCATGTTCAGCTAGTCAGTACAATGATAAAACAGACCTGACAGTTACCTAGGGATTCAGGGGTAAGGATCCCATGGAGATCAGTAGCTGCTGCCTACGAATCACTGAGGATAAAATATGGCCAGCAGTGAGGATGAAAAGCTGGGGTGGAGTCATGTTTACCATATCACAGGCAATACAGGAAGATTTATAAAACTTCATCAATAATTCAACACCTGAGCAGATTCGCCTCAGCATCAGAAAGCTCCAGCAGGAAAAATCAAATTTGTTTCCTTTATTCTGCAATTTGATGATGTTCATAACTTTTTATTAGAAATGGCACCAGGTAAGCATTTTCGCTGAACAAAAAGCTCTGGTCATCACATGTCTTTTTATAGAGGAATAAACTGAAAGAGCCATCAACTGGTAGCAAGTTCTGGTCACTACTGACCTGGGCTGTATTTGAACCACTAAATCTCCCGAGCCATTCAGTCCCCAAACATTAGAACTAATAACTGTGCAACCATCCTTGTAACAAGGGATAAATTCACAAAAGGATTTAGGTGTTGCATCACCTACCTTTTGGGCACCTAGAAGATCACTGGGATTCACAAAGCCTGACTTAGCTGCCTACCATCCCTGTACAATGCATGGAGAGAGAGAGAGGTGCCTAAGCCAGCACATTGAGCAGGGAGCTGCCTAAGATAGCTAAGGGGAGATGTTGAGGAGATGGGTGTGTCCTAAGCCTTGCCCCTCTCTGAGTTAGGCATTTAGGTGCCTCCCTGAAGCATGGGCCTATCTCTGGCAAGGATTCTCAGTCATAAACCCCTGTACCAGAGGTGGGGGCCTAATATGTTTCTTGCAAGAAATGGTGGTGGTCACTGGAGTGGGGAAGTGGATCTAGGTTTCGCACCTCCCAGGTGAGTGCGCTACACATCAGGCTCTAGAGTCATTCCCACTCTCTTTCTGGCCCAATGACTATCCAACCATGCACCTACAGTGGAACAGCTTCAACAGGAGAGATTGAGGCATCAAAATATCAACACCAAAGTAGCCTGTCGCCAAGTGGTTAGAGCACCCTCCTGAGAGGTGGGAAACCCCTGTTCAACTCCTTTCTTCCCATCAAACAAAGGGGGAAATTGAACCTGGCTCTCATGCCCCAGAAGAGTGCTCCAAACACTGGTCTAAAAGAAATTAAAACAATGCGATGGGTAAGAAGACGACCTTCCAAAAAATGGAAGAAATCAACATAGTCTGCTGTATAAAACTATAGACTAAATCCAGCCCTGAGGGGGCATAAGGGCAGAGGGGAATAGATTGCTAGGGAGCATCCCCCACCACACTGTCCTACTCAGCACGAATGGTATTAGGAGAGTTAAATCTCTCAATAATTCACTCAGGCCAATAGGAAAGATCAATGGACCCTGCACTGGCCAAAATCTGCAGGTTAAAGAGCCAGTTTCCACATACCATAAAGCAAGGACATGCTAGGAGCATGCTTTGCTTCTACTCAGAGGAGTAGCAAAGTGTGCTCTAAAGCACCCAGCCCCAAAGAGGAGCACTGCCTTTCCTGGATAGAGTCCTCCCGAAAAGGTCACAATGGGCAGCATTTCTGTACCCCTCTTTTGCCTGTGTGCGCAGGGCTGAATTTATCCTTATAGGAAAACATAAGCTTACATAAGCTGGTTAAAGGGGAGACTACAACGGGTCACACTGAAAGGTGAACTGTCAGGCTGGAGGGAGGTTACTAGTGGAGTTCCTCAGGGATCAGTTTTGGGACTAATCTTATTTAATCTTTTCATTACTGACCTTGGCACAAAACACGGGAATGTGCTAATAAAGTTTGCGGATGACACAAAGCTGGGAGGTATTGCCAATACAGAGAAGGACTGGGATATCAAACAGGAAGATCTGGATGACCTTGGAAACTGGAGTAATAGTAATAGGATGAAATTTAATAGTGAAAAGTGCAAGGTCATACCTTTAGGGATTAATAACAAGATTTTTTGTTATAAACTGTGGACGCATCACTTGGAAGTAACAGAGGAGGAGGAGGACCTCAGAGTATTGGTTGATCACAGGATGACTATGAGCTGCCAATGTGATATGGCTGTGAAAAAAGCTAACGCGGTCTTGGGATGCATCGGGCGAGGTATTTCCCGTAGAGATAAGGAGGTGTTATTACCGTTATATAAGGCACTGGTGAGACCTCATCTGGAATATTGTGTGCAGTTCCAGTCTCTCATGTTTAAGAAAGATGAATTCAAACTGGAACAGGTACAGAGATGATCCGAGGAATGGAAAATCTGTCTTATGAAAGGAGACTCAAAAAGCGTGGCTTGTTTAGCCTAACCAAAAGAAAGCTGAGGGGAGATATGATTGCTCTCTATAAATATATCAGAGGGATAAATATCACAGAGGGAGAAAAATTATTTAAGGTTAGTACCAAAGTGGACACAAGAACAAATGGATATAAACTGGCCACCAGGAAGTTTAGACTTGAAATTAGATGAAGGTTTCTAACCATCAGAGGAGTGAAGTTCTGGAATAGCCTTCCAAGGGAAGCAGTGGGGGCAAAAGACATATCTGGCTTCAAGACTAAGCTTGATAAGTTTATGGAGGGGATGGTATGATGGGATAGCCTATTTCTGGCAATTAATTGATCTTCAACTATTAGCGGTAGATATGCCCAATTGCCTGTGATGGGATGTTAGATGGGATGGGATCTGAGTTACTACAGAGAATTCTTTCCTGGGTGTCTGGCTGGTTAGTCTTGTTCACATGCTCAGGGTTTAGCTGATCGCCATATATGGGGTCAGGAAGGAATTTTCCTCCAGGGCAGATTGGCAGAGGCCCTGGGGGGTTTTCGCCTTCCTCTGCAGCGTGGGGCACGGGTCACTTCCTGGAGGATTCTCTGCACCTCGAAGTCTTTAAACCACAATTTGAGGACTTCAATAGCTCAGACATAGTTTAGAGGTTTGTTACAGGAGTGGGTGGGTGAGATTCTGTGACCTGGGTTGTGCAGGAGGTCAAACTAGACAATCATAAAGTGACCTTTTGACCTGAAAGTCTATGATCCTATGAAAATGTTCAGAGTTTCAAGTTTGTATTTAAAAAAACAACCAAAACCCTGAATGACAGTGCCAAGACAAAGTTTCTCCAATCACACACCTACCATACCATGAGAATCACGTCAGTAGGAAGCACTGATGAAAGGTTCTAGCAATAGGTCTCCATTCATACTCTAGCATCGTGAATGTCCTAAAGAATGAGGTGAAACTACATTGTCTAAAAAAATCCAACACAATTCAATGCAGCCGAAGCCCTTATCTAGAGCTGGCCACAGGCAGCTCCATTCACAAGAACACTTTGTCACAGGTTCCATTCCCCAAGCTCTCTCTCAAACCACACCCACCTGCAAAGCCACCAATAGAGGTTGGAGGAAGATGATTACAATAAGATAAATTGTTAATTTGAACATTAAATAGTTTTTTTTTCAGCCAAAGACTCCAACGCTGAGCATTTAGTTAGAGTAACATAATTCTGAATCAGCTAAAGTACTTAGTCCTTATAATGAGTATAACACACTTTTTTCAAGACCCCTAATGATCAAAGAATACTACCTGTACAAAGCTCGGGTGCACAAAGTAGGCTATGAAGAGTAAATTATGGTGAAGCTAAACATGCAGGAAATGTGACTGACACTAATTTGCAAAAATGAAAAAATCCTGTTGTAACCAATGATCAGTATCAAATGTTTGTCCTTGAACTAGTGAAATTATATTAATTTAATGGACTAGAATCTCTAATACCCCTATATATATCTCCAGTTCATTACATTAAATACCTTTACTGAACCCATGAGCAGAATCATTGCCACAGGACACACACAATTGACTCTGAAAAGGAATATTTATTTGGCAAAGTCCACAGCGGATTTTAGTAGTCCCCATTTTTAAACATACTAAATAGGAACCTTAGTAGCAGTCAAATTAATCAGAGCGTCTTCGCTTACTATATTGATTTCCCTTTGCTGAGGCCAATATCCCTTATTTGGCAGTCTGTATTGGGGGGGGGGGAGGATTCTACTTCACCTGCTAACAGGCTTCCCATGTACCCATTCCTGTTAACCACTAGAACTGAACTGAGTGGCTCAAACAAATCATTCTCTGTATATCATGTAGTGGTAAAAATGGTTTACTCATTAGTTCAGGACTAATGGGTAACTCCAGCATTTCACAAATTTCACTGAGTTTAAGGCCAGAAGGGACCATTAGATCATCTAGTCCAGGGGTCCACCAAGACAACCTTTGTGAATCACATCCCACCTTATCCATTTTTTTACTTGTAACCTTTCCCCTCACAAGAGTGAGAAGGACATGGACACCTAGCATTGCTAATGCGTTTGTTGTATTAGATAGCCTTTTAAAAGCATGTACCTTGATATCCACAACTTTTCAGGGAAATGTTTCTCAATTTCAGCAATGAAGTGTGCCTAGCAGGCATTGTTACCCTTTGTGCCTGTTCACAAAGCCACTCATTCACAGGGTCACAAATAAATAGTCAAGAGAGAGGGCCAAATTTGAGTGAGTGGTGTTGCAACGTGGCACGCAGGACCACAATGCCACTCAAATGTGGCCTGGCCGCACCTCTGTCATGACTATACATTTATAGACTATAAATACTGTATTAGAAGGCTCACCACACACTCAAGAAAGCTGGGGGTATGTACCTCTCCTTGAGAATCTCTGATCTACTCTGAACTCCTGTACGTCAAAGGCCATTAAATTTCACCCAGATACCCCTAAATTGAGCCCAATGACTTTAATTAGACTAAAGCATTTCAGTCCTCAGGAGACTAAACTGTAGCATGCCACAGGCAGAGAACAGGAGAGACCAAAGGGCCACCAATACATGGTGCCCCTGCAATGGCAGGGAATTGATTAGTGGGCTAATCCCAACCCCAAATCTGGCAATCAGTTGGTCCCTCAGCATGTGACCAAGACACAACAGTCAGGCATCTCAGAAAAAGGATTCTCTGCACTACCTCAGAGCACTGGTCCACCCCATCTGGTGTCCCATCTCCAACTGTGGCCAATCTCCAATGCATCAGAGGAAGGTGAACACCACCCCACACCTAATACACCAATTGTGCATTGGGGGAAAATGAGGGATTTCTTCCTAATCCCTGCAGGCAACCAGCTGAACCCCTGAAACATGAGACATCATTATAGTAATTTTTCAAATGCAAAGCTGCTAGCGTTATGAGCATGTTGAGATTAGTGTAGGCAATCCTGTTCTCCCTATGGCCAATGAAGGAAGGGCATGAACAGGGGGACCCAAGTGTTCTTTAGGCATATGTGCTTCCCAGCACCCCAGAAATGACTGTACATTTTCAGGGGTCAGAAGTCCAGTAACAAAAGCCAAAGTTATAACCTGAACCAACAGTGCCTTTGCCAAACCTCACATTAAAATACTACAAGCAGATATGCACTGCCTCCAATGGGTTATCAGTGGAGGACATGAGACCTCCCCATTCAGAGAGATTCAACCGGCCACAACAGTTTTGTCCTTTATCATGCGGTAATGTGAAGCGCGCCAATCACTGCAGAACTGACTCCTGTCTATTCATTTGCTCTTGGGTTTGTTCAGCCACTACACCTTTGTGGCTGACCTACCAGCTGGACAAAGAATGCACATGGCAAGCAAGTTTGGAAGATGTTGGCCGAAATGTTAGCTATTAGACCAGAGGATAATCTAATAGAATTGGTAAAGAAAGAGATCAAGTTGATTTCATTAAAAAGATATGCTGCCACTAATATTAGAATGATATTTTTAGCACAGGTTCTTTTTCTGCTTTTGGCATGAGGAAACTAAAACTTCAGCATGAAAAACATGATAGTCAGCAACTTCTTTTTCTGACAAGGAATGGACCTATCCTTCCAAATATTTGACAGGTATTTACAAATAAACACCCTATAGACAGTGTTCCAAATGAGCAGAATATCCATTAATAATTTGCACTACCAAGATTCAAATTAAATATAGCCATCTTGTTAGCTAGATACTCTCAAAATAACACAGCCACTATCAGGAGAAGATGTAGTAAGGTTTTAGTTTTAGCCTTTTTCACTGTACTCTGGATCCCATTTAGTACTTAACTTTATGTAATCTTGAAATAAATTCCCAAACCCACCACATTCACACCAGAATGGTGCTACAGATCAAAGATTTGCACCAACTTGCCATGACTGAGAGTCCAGACTGGAATGGAATGGCAACCATCCATCTCAAAAGTGCCAAAGCAGTTCAGATACTGTTTGTTGTGCTGCAGCATCGTGTGTGGCTAAAAAGTCCAAATCTCAAGGAACAGCCCTTGCCACGGATAGTGCAGGCATAAAGCTCAGGGCCAGAAGATGAAGCCAGCACACTACGAGCAATTGAGGCCTGCTGCAATTTCCTCTGTTTCAACCACCTCTCTTCAGCCTACTGACTTCCTGGTACAGCACAGCCTTCCAGTATAACCTGTTGCTAGCTGTTTCTTCCCATCTTAGAGTTTAGAATTTGAAAGTTTTCAAGTCCTTCTTACAAACGCCCTTGAATGTGAGCCTAGGTCAGTTTAGGGGCCCTTGAGCATTCACAAGTTCTTCATACAGAATATCCTTTGGAATGCATCCATCTGGTGAAGATCACCAAGCCAACGGATCACTATGTTTGAGAATAGTGATTACGCTACAAGTTTATCAAGTTCTTTGTTGTCAGGAACTTTGGTTTCACACTTGATATTTAGAACACAGCAAAGACAGGAAATGTGGAAGATGTTTAACCCTCTGCCATGTCTGCTGTAGGTGGTACAGGGCTTGCCACCATAGAGCAGCATGTTCAAAATAAACGTTTGGTAGACCCATATCTTGTTGTTTGTTCGCTATCGGCTTCCTGATATCCTACGTTCACCAGGTCAATTGGCCGAATGTGGTGGCTGCCTTTCCTGTGTAAAAATCAAGTTCATCATCTAGTGATAACTTATCAATACCGTTGATCCTAAATAACAGAACTTGTGCACAATTTCTAGAGTGGTGCTAGCTATTAAACATCTGGTGTAGTCAACACACCTTGTGCCACAATCGTTTTCTTCTTTAGACTGATGGTTAGTCCAAATTCATCACAAACTAGCGCAAAGCTACAGCAAAGTTGCTGGAGTTCCTCTTCACTGTGTACAACAAGCACTGTGCCATCAGCAAAAAGTTCTCGGGTCAGCAGTTGTTTGAGATTGCTTTTTACTTTTAGACATCCAATTCTGAAGAATTTTCCGTCTGATTTTGTATGGAGATGTACACCCTTGGTGCTAGATGAGAGAGCATGATGAAGCAGCAGAGAGATTAACAGGCCAAAGAGTGTTGGTGCCAAAACACATACCTGTTTGACACCACTGCAAAGCTAGCAGATTGAATACCTTTATACTGGACTGTAGTCTTCATGACATCATGCAAGGATCATATCAGACTGAGGAGGATTGTGAGGGCAACCAATTCTCTTTAGCAATTGAAAAAGGCCCTTTCTGCTGACCAGGTCATAAGCCTTTGTAAGATCTATGAAACCCATGTAGGCAGGTTTTCTTTTTTCTTGACATTTTTCTTGCAATTGCTTTAATGTGAAGACCATGTCAATAATTGATCTACCAGTGTGGAAGCCTCACTGACTGTCTGGATATGCATGTTCAGCAAGAACTTGCAGTCTTTAAGAATGACTTGTGTACAAATGCCTTGCAGGCAACGCTAAGGACAGAAACTTCTCTGTAGTTGTTGGAATCACCCCGATCTCCTTTGTTTTTATAGTTATGATGCTGGCAACTTTCATGTCTTGTGGTACCCCTCCCTCCCTCCAGCAGGCCAACAAGACATTGTGCAAATGTTTAAGCACAACTATCCTCCTTGTTTCAGTACCTTAGCTGGATTCCATCTTTTCCTGTGGACTTTTCCTGGTGCTTGGGAGGTGATTGCCTTTTCAAGCTCATTTATAGATGGTTCAGCATCAAGCTCTTCCATGGTCTGGAGTCTGGTCAGAGCATTTAGCACTACTTCAGAAACAGTGGTTTTATGGAATAGAATTTGTGATCGTGTTCCACCCAACATTGCATCTGTTTGCCTCTGTCAATGGTGATGTCTCCACTAAGACATCTTGGCTGAAGGACCTGTTGCTTTCTTGATTCCTTCATACATACCTCTTAGCTTGCCATTCTCAAAGGACGTTTGAATCTTCTTGCTACTCAGGTCAAGGCAGTGTGATTGAGCACATTGCTTTGTTGTTGTAATGTGCTCTTGGTCAGTCTGAAGTTGCTGATAGAACAAGTCCTTCTCTTCAACGATGCAGGAAAGCGTTGGGGCGTTATGTACTGATGTTTTTGGCAAAGCCACCTGTGGTAGACATTCTTATTGATCTTATACTTTCTGATGTTGCACCATGTCATTCGGCCCTGGGTGCTAATGGGTTTCTTTTTACTGTAAAACCCACTGCAGGTTTGCAGAGGTTTGCTTTTCCCAGGATAGAAAAGGGTGTAAGGCAGTGGTTCCCAAATTTGTTCTGCCGCTTGTGCAGGGAAAGCCCCTGCCAGGCTGGGCCGGTTTGTTTACCTGCTGCGTCCGCAGGTTCAGCCGATCGCGGCTCCCAGTGGCCGTGGTTCACTGCTCCAGGCCAATGGGGCCTGCTGGAGGCGGAGCAGGCCGAGGGACTTACTGGCCACCGCTTCCAGCAGCCCCCATTGGCCTGGAGCAGTGAACAGCGACCACTGGGAGCCGCGGTCAGCCAAACCTGCGGACGCGGCAGGTAAACAAACCAGCCCGGCCCGACCCGGCCCGGCCCGGCAGGGGCTTTCCCCGCACAAGCGGCGGAACAAGTTTGGAAACCACTGGTGTAATGCACCTCGTGTAGAGAGCCTGTGTCAGCTGGTCAGGTTTTAGAGAGAGTAGCTATGTCAGTGTCAAGCTTCTCCAGTTCTTTGTCAATGATGGTGGACATCCTAGGGCCACTGACCTCATCTCTAGATCATCTGATATACCAATGTACATTGTCTTCACATTCCAACAAGCAAGTCTGAAGAAGGCGACCATTGTACCTGAAACTCTGGCGCATACCCTAAGTAGAAAAAAATATGGAGGCAGAGGCTTCCCTTAAGACTAAAGCCTGCCCTTCCCCTTAGTGGTACTGACCAGGCCCAAAGGCTTGAAGACCAAAATGTTTGGAAGCCAGTATATCTGCAGAAGATGCCAGAGAACAGAGCTAAGTTGCTATTTTCTCCACAGCAGATTTGGTCCAGGGTTTTCTCCCCTAGCCTTTGTTCAGCCAAGCACTAGCTGCAAGGCAGCAGCAGCAGCAGATGGAGTTACTCCTTTGTGGATAGTGTTTTTCATTCCAACGGGTGTCTGGCACACCCTTCGCTGCTCAGAGGAGGGTGGGGTTCTGGTTTAGTCACTGAGCACCTGACCTGTGGCAGGTTGTACTAGGCTATGTGTTACTAGTAGCAGGCCTAACATGACTATGAAGACTATAAATACAAGTTATAATAGTCTGAATATTCTACCAACAAATCTTCGTCCCTTTTTGGTATCGCTTCTATTCCCCTTAGGTATTTATGGGCAAGCACCCTAAAAAGATTCTGGCTGTGATCCTACATGAAAAATAAAGATATCCAAGATATTCCTGCCTCTAACTCAAAAATATCTTTTTTTAATTTGTGCTCTCTACACTATCCCATTTCATGTTAGCAGTTTCTTTCCATGGCTAATCTGGTACCGAAGGCACCAAGTCATGTTTAGTAACTAGCAAGGTAATTGCCCCTCTATTTTGCCCTGGCCTAGGGGAATGCCAGGTTCTCTGTAACATCTACAATACCTTCGAGCACCGAACAGAATCTTGACCTCTGGAAGCCACGCTGGGCTGGAGTCACATAAGGACTTAGGCACCAAACTGCCACTTTTGGCACCTAAATCCCAGAATCAGACCCCACTGGGATTCTAAGTCCCCACTCAGCTGTCGCCAAAGCCTGTAGGCACTAAAATCACTCAGTGCCTAAATTTGTGCAATGAAATTCCCTCTGCGCCTGTGTTTCCACTTCTGAGCATGGGCACTGCAGCCCCAGGCCAGGCATCCAGGCACCTAAGCTTCAGAGCGATGTATGAACCCACCTTCCTTTGTGTAGGTGAGCTCATGCAAAATGCCAGCAGCAGAGGGAGAGGAGAAGGACTTCCCTCATAATTTTTTAGCCGGGTGGTGGTTGTGGAAAATGGCGATGAGATCCCTCATAACTCTTAATCACTGGTTCAAGCACTCACCTGGGATGTAGAAGACCCCAGGTTCAAGTTCCCACTCAGGTGGAGAGGGGTCTTGAGAGAAGATATGAACTGGGCTCTGCCACCTCTCAGGTGAGTGCCCTAATCAGTGGACAGTGAGATATTCTGAGGTGGGCTCCCTCAGTCTCTCCTGTCAAAGCTGTTCCATTGTGTATAAATAATTTTAGAAAGGTAATTGGGTCTCCCATGTGAATGCGCTAGCCACCAGTTTACAGAGTCATTCCCATGCATGTCTTCCTTCTGGCACAATGACTCTGTCACCTGGTAGGTACAGCATTCTCCTGGGAGGTGGAAGACCCAGGATTCACTCCCCCTGCTCTAATGACTTTTTTTTTTAATTAGTTATCCAAAATAGAACAGCTTTAACAGGAGAAACTGAGGGAGCCCCGTATCAGAATATCTGATAGCCCACTCACCTGAGTAGTAGCAATTCCTAATACAAATTCCTTCTTACCCTCAGGCAGAGGGACTTGACCCAAGGGTCTTACACATCCCAAGTGAGTAAAACAAACTTGTTTCTCTTTGTGATTGGCTGCACAAAAAGTAGGACTGAGTGGACTTGTAGGCTCTAAAGTTTGACATAGTTTTGATTTTGAATGCAGGTTTTTTTGTGCATAATTCTACAATCAACTTTCATAATAAAGAGATTGCACTACAGTACTTGTATTAAGTGAATTGAAAAATATTTTTATTTTACAGTGCAAATACTTATAATAAATAAATATGAAGTGAGCACTGAACACTTTGTATTCTGTGTTTAAATTGAAATCAATATATTTGAAAATGTGGAAAACATCCAAAAATATTTTAAATAAATGGTATTCTATTATTGTATAACAGCAGGGTTAATTGCGCGGTATATCGCAATTAATTTTTTTTAATCTCTTGACAGCCCTAACTTAAATCCTTCAAAACCCTCTTTAAAACTCTCCTTTGCCATGAGGCTACAAAAACTTGACAATGGTTAGGTTCCTGGTGTGCTGAGACCACTGCCTATCGTGCTGACCAATACTGTCTCACTGTTTCTTTGTACTTGCCCACCTGTTTGTATCCACCTATTGTCTCTTGTCTCATACTAAGGCCATACCTATACTTAGGGCCATAAAAAACACGTCATGGACTGTGAAATCTGGTATTTTGTGTGCTTTTACCCTATACTATTCAGATTTCATGGTGCAGACCAGTGTTTCTCAAACTGGGGATCCTGACCCAAAAGGGAGTTGCAGGGGGGTTGCAAGGTTATTTTAGGGGGATCGGGGTATTGCCACCCTGACTTCTGCACTGCCTTCAGAGCTGGGTGGCTGGAGAGTTGTAGCTGTTGGCCAGGCACCCAGCTCTGAAGGTAGCGCCCCACCAGCAGCAGGGCAGAAGTAAGGGTGGCAATGCCATACCATACCATGACACCCTTACTTCTGCGCTGCTGCCTTCAGAGCTGGGCGGCCGAAGAGTGACAGCTGCTGACTGAGGGGCACTTCACCAATATTAATATGGGCTAGTCATGACACTTTCATCATTAGGAACATAGAACTGTTCAGAAAGCTGCAAGCAGGAACATTCATTCCTGATCTACAGATTACCATTGGTGGTACTGAAAAGCCAATAGTGATTCTGGGGGACCCAGCCTACTGCTTGCTCCCCTGCCTCATGAAGCTGTACAACGGCCATCTTGACAGCACCAAGGAAAGCTTCAGCTACCGGCTCAGCAGGTGCAGAATGACAGTCAAATTGCTTTTGGTAGATTGAAGGGATGCTCAGGTGGGTTACTCACTAGACTGAATCTCAGTGACAAAAATATCCCAAGGATTACAGCTGCCTGTTGTGTCCTACATAATATCTGTGAGGCAAAGGGGGAAAAGCTGCCCCAGTGTGGATGTGGAGCAGCTCTCTGCTGACTTTGAACAGAAAAAGACAAGGGCTAGTACAAGAGCTCAAAATGGAGTTATGACTACACACATGATTCCCACAGGTCACTATATGTCACTATATGTGTGAACCTGTGGTTTCCCTTGTATCCCCTGGCCTGGAGAGGTAGGAGTAAGGATGCAACTCGTGGTGCCACATGTTTTGTTGGGAGGTGTGATCATGGAGTTCTTCGAGGACTAAAAGGGTGAGAAGTCTGGGATTTTTTTTATCTTTAGGTGAACCAGGATCTGAAGCATATTGGTTTGCTGCCTGAGAAAACCCATTATGTCCTGGTGCATCTCCTTCTCCTTTTCCTGCTGGGACTTTCTCCTGTCTGCTCTTTCCTTCTCCATGCTTTCTGCTGTATTGAACATCCAGGCTCTCTGCTCACAGTCTGAGGCAGCACTGGCTTGCAAGATCTTGCCAAGCATGTCCTCCCTAGTCCACTTTCTTCTCCTTCTCATCAGGGTCAGATGCTCCAGGGGTGTGGAGGAGGCACCCCTCAAAGCCGCAACAGCAGCTGCTGTTGATAGAAACTGACAGCTGTATCGTTGGATTTACAGACCCAATGGAAAGGGAAAGACAAGTTTCAAAACTCCCTCCCTTTATTCCCATAAACACTTTTAATAAGAAAATGTTATTGATACGTCAGCTTTGGTGCACCTTGGGACAGCACCACGCTCCAGCCGCAGGCATGGTGAGTATGACCCCACGGGCGAGAAGAGTTTTCAGATGCATGAACAAACTAATTTTTTTGGTTCCTATTGCCTGGGTACGAGCATTGGGCCATGGCACAGAGCACTCATGGTGTTTTGCACCGGGGGCAATGATTTTAGCTGACTTCTCACGCCTGAGAGGAGTAAAGGCCCAGAAAGCACACCTACTACTGCCACACCTGGGCCCATGTGCCACTAGCCTGTTTCCTGCAATGATCCCAGCCGAACTCACTGTGGAGTGGAGGGGGAAAGTGTCCTGCTGCGGAGGAAGAAATAAGGCTGCGACCCCTAGAAAACTTTGGGGAGCGCATTACTGTATCTCTCCATGAAAGTTTCATCGAGGTATCTCAGGAGGATACAAGAAACGCCCCAAATGGCTCCATGTGCCCCCTCTCCCTGCCTGAGCCAACTGGCGAATGAAAAGCAGATGCCAACACTATCTCTGTTTGTTGTACTGCAACCTCTTCTCGTACGAGTAAAACAATGAAAAGTTGATACCTGTGTCTTAACTTGGAGCTGGGCGAGGCCCCATCTTTAAATTTAACATTGTAAGGAAACATACATCCAAGGTCCATTTCCCTTCACTGGGTTCAGCCGTGCTCACCTGGAGGGACTGGCTAGATTGTGGTGGAGTCTTCAACACATCCCGGCTCACAGAATGGCTGCTCCCTCCACCATGGCTCCCTCCTTCTCCTCCTCACTAGTCACAGCAGGGGCCTCTGTCTCCATCTCCTCCGAGGTATTCCTGGTGGTCTGGGGCTGCTGATGGGGGTCTCCACCAAGTACAGCATTTAGTTCATTGTAAAAGCAGCAGGTCTGAGGCTCGGCACCAGATCTATTGTTGGCCTGCCTGGCCTTGTGGTATGCTTAGCGAAGTTCCTTCTCCTTCATGCGGCACGGCTGGTGATCCTTTTCATACCCCATTGCTTGCATCCCCCCATGTTCATAAATGTCCACGTTTCTACAGCTGGTCCATAGCTGTGCTCGTGCAGCCTCTTCTTCCTATAGGCCCAGGATGTCCAATGCTTCCTGTTTACCTCAGGCAGGAGCACATCTAGTGCGTGGGGCCAGCCTGGTAGGTGGGGCAGTTGCACGCAACAAGGGGTGAGTTGTTAGGTGCACTCACCAAGGTGGGCAACCAGGAAAAGGCATTTCAAAACCATGTAAGGAGTTTAAAGGGGATGGGGGGAGAATGGCTTCGGCTGGTCTCCATGACCCTTGGGCAATGGTGTCTACAACTGTGACCAGAGCAGTCACTGTTGCATTGCAGGACAGCTGCTGGAGCACTGTTAGGGTCAACACAGGTCATGCAGTGTCTATACTCACACTGCCTCAACATCAGTAGGTGGACTTTGGCTCCACGCCAATTGGGGAGGTGGTTTTACTATAGCAAGGTGCTTACAGCAACCAGATACAAATTTGAGTGTAGACACATGCACAGGTCAGTTGACACAAGGCAACTTATTTCAACTTAACTTTGTAGTGCAGAGCAGGTGGTAGATTGTATGCTTTTTGGGGGTAGGGGCTGTTTTTTGTTCTGTGTTTGTACAGCGCATAGGGGTTCTGGTCTATGACTGGGGCTCCTGGATGCTAAAATAATGCAAATAATAATACTAACCTGAAGAGCTGCCTTGAATTTCTCAGCACTAATAAGCATTACTTTTTCTTTCTTTCTGCTATTCTTTATCTCTGCCTTAGGACTGAACTGTGCTTTAAAGGTACAGCCCTGCATTGCAAGGCATGTGGATGGGTTGTGTATTGTCCTGACAGTCAGTTTAATTTTCTTTTTTATATTCAGTTCCATTATTTCTAGTTACATCTTCTGTTAGCACCTTAACCAATCCTTTTCATCCCTGTTGCTGATACAGGTCATATATTTGTAGACAGTTGTCGTGTTTCCCCCACCTCCTTTATTTTGCCACACTAGACATATTTTCTTCTTTTACTCTTTCCTCATGAGAGCTATCCCTCCAGCTCCCTAATCAGAAAGGGCTTTTCTCTTGAATTATTGTTAGTGTCTTTCCTGTATTGAAGTATGCAGAACTGAGGGAAACAGTCATACAGAAAGATTACCACATAATCCCATTCACCGTGAAATACAGACCTACATCATATTAGATATAGTAGGCTCAGGTGGAATAGTAGGCTCAGGTGTAGCTACACTGATTTACAGCTGCTTAGAATCAGGCCAGTAACTCTGCTTTTTCTACTGGTGGAAATTTAGAGTATCTCTACTCAGCAAAGAAAAACCTGCAGCTTGCCCGGGCCAGCCAACTCAGGCTTACAGGGCTCAGGCTACGGGGCTGTTTCATTGCCGTGTAGACTTCTGGGCTTGGGCTGAAGCTAGGGCACCGGGACCCTCACAAGGTCCCAGAGCCCAGGATCTGGGTCCCAGGGCCTGAGCTCCAGCCCAAGCACGGATGTATACACAGCAATGAAACAGTCCCACAACCTGAGCCCCACGAGCCCAAGTCAGCTGGCATGGGCCAGACAGGGGTGTCTGGTTGCTGTGTAGACATCCCCTTAGAAAGTATGAAACATTCTGAAATGGAAAATTAGACCCTACTTCTGCAGCTCCCACACAGAGGAGTAGCTCCATTGATTTCAATGGAACTGCCTGAATGAGTAAGAAGAAAAGGAGTACTTGTGGCACCTTAGAGACTAACCAATTTATTTGAGCATGAGCTTTCGTGAGCTACAGCTCACTTCATCGGATGCATACTGTGGAAATTGCAGAAGACATTATATACACAGAGACCATGAAACAATACCTCCTCCCACCCCACTCTCCTGCTGGTAATAGCTTATCTAAAGTGATCATCAAGTTGGGCCATTTCCAGCACAAATCCAGGTTTTCTCACCCTCCACCCCCCCACACACAAACTCACTCTCCTGCTGGTAATAGCCCATCCAAAGTGACCACTCTTTTTACAATGTGTATGATAATCAAGGTGGGCCATTTCCAGCACAAATCCAGGTTTTCTCACCCCCACCCCCCCACCCCTCTCCAAAAACCACACACACAAACTCACTCTCCTGCTGGTCACTTTGTGCTGGAAATGGCCCACCTTGATTATCATACACATTGTAAAGAGAGTGGTCACTTTGGATGGGCTATTACCAGCAGGAGAGTGAGTTTGTGTGCGGGGGGGCGGAGGGTGAGAAAACCTGGATTTGTGCTGGAAATGGCCCAACTTGATGATCACTTTAGATAAGCTATTACCAGCAGGAGAGTGGGGTGGGAGGAGGTATTGTTTCATGGTCTCTGTGTATATAATGTCTTCTGCAGTTTCCACAGTATGCATCCGATGAAGTGAGCTGTAGCTCACGAAAGCTCATGCTCAAATAAATTGGTTAGTCTCTAAGGTGCCACAAGTACTCCTTTTCTTTTTGCGAATACAGACTAACACGGCTGTTACTCTGAAACCTGAATGAGTAAGCTCTTTTGCAGGATTGGCCTCTCAGTAGTCACTTCCTTACCAGCTAAATTTACATACAAATAATGTTCCCAAGCCTGCAAATCCTTCCTCATGTGAGTAGTCAAATTAACATCAGTCAGTAGGATTTCTTGCATGAATAAGGGCAAGTTCTGTTAGTAAGATTTTTCAGGATCGTATCTGATTGTACTTTTTAGAAATAGATTTTTATAATCCTAGCTACTTAATTCCTCGACAATTTTATAAATAGAATAAGAAGCGCCCCAGAAAAGGGAGAATAAAAGTCATCAGGGAACTGCAAAATGATAATAAATCTCCTTCATAAACACTGAAGAAATGGAATCAGGATGTAATGCCATATAATGTCTACCATGAATAATATTTTCTTTTTCACTAAGTAACAATTCAGTGATTTAAAATAATCCAGCATAGCTGCAAATGCTTAAAAGCTTGCTGTAGCCAAGAGCACAATAAAGGTTGTGATTAGCCATTTTTTTGTATAAACATTGCACAGCAGTTGCCCTATTTGGTGGCAGGCTATTAGACTCTAATGAAAAATGTGCATTTTCATTAGTGTTAATGGTCTTGAACATCAGCCCTACACTTTTAGCTGGCCTCATTCAGTGGTTATATTCTGGATTCACTCCTGTGATATATGTTGCCCTTTTAGAGATGTAAGACACACACTGGGGGACGAGGGGGGGACGAAAGGGGGGATGGGTACTAGCATAGGTTCAAGTTACAGGATGAATTAAGTGAATGTGGTGACTGCAGTCTGTATCTCTTGGAAGTAGAAGACATATTTCTATGACGGGCCCAGGTGTCTCTTTGACAATGTTTAATATGATGCCTGGCTGGTGAGGTACAGGGAAGGCCTCTCCCTGATCTTAGCATTTCCTTGCTTTTAAAGTTTTGGGTGTGAAGGCACAGTGTACCTGGAGCAAACTGCACTGAGTTTTAGGAACCTTTTTTACTACTGGAATAAGTGACAAACAACATTAAATGACATGATACTGACTCATATATACTATTATTAACGCTGTTTGTAGTTTGTAGTTATGATAAAAAGAGCCCAACTCAGATTGAGGCCCAGTTATAATCATTGAAGATTAGGGTTGGAAGAGACCTCAGGAGGTCATCTAGTCCAACCCCCTGCTCAAAGCAGGACCAACCCCAACTAAATCATCCCAGCCAGGGCTTTGTCAAGGCAGGCCTTAAAAACCTCTTAAGGATGGAGATTCCACCACCTCCCTAGGTAACCCATTCCATTGCTTCACCACCCTCCTAGTGAAATAGTTTTTCCAAATATCCAGCCTAGTCCTCCCCAGCTGCAACTTGAGACCATTGCTCCTTGTTCTGCCATCGCTGAGAACAGCCCAGCTCCATTCTCTTTGGAAACCCCCACCCGCCATTCAGGTAGTTTAAGGCAGCTATCAAATCCCCCCTCACTCTTCTCTTCTGCAGACTAAACAAGCCCAGTTCCCCCAGCCTCTCCTCATAAGTCATGTGCCCCAGCCCCCAATCATTTTCGTTGCCCTCCGCTGGACTCTCTCCAATTTGTTCACACCCTTTCTGTAGTGGGGGGCCCAAAACTGGACGCAGTACTCCAGGTGTGGCCTCACCAGTGCCGAATAGAGGGGAATAATCACTTCCCTCGATCTGCTGGCAATGCTCCTACTAATGCAGCCCAATATACTGTTAGCCTTCTTGGCAACAAGGGGACACTGCTGACTCATATCCAGCTTCTCATCCACTGTCATCCCCAGGTCCTTTTTTGCAGAACTGTCGTTTCACCAGTCGGTCCCCAGCCTGTAGCAGTGCATGGGATTCTTCTGTCCTAAGTGCAGGACTCTGCGCTTATCCTTGTTACACAAGGCCGTCCACACTGACCAACACAGGGTGAGAAACAGTCCCTGTGCTGAAGAGCTTGCAATCTAAATAGATAACAGTATTTACTTTGTTTGTTTTATCTCCATGTTACAGATGGAGAGTGGAGGCTCAGGGCTTGGCTACACTTGTGAGTTAGAGCACATTAAAGCAGCCCCGGGTGCCCTAGCTCACTACCCATCCACACTGGCAAGGCACGTAGAGTGCTCCGACTCCACGGCTAGAGTGCTCCTGGTAGTCCACCTCGGCGAGAAGATTAACGCTTGTTGCGCCTTGGCTGAAACTCCCAGGCGTCAGTGTGAATGAGGTGTTGCATGACTGCACTCTGATCAGCCTCCAGAAACATCCCATAATCCCCTTAAGTCAAGTGGCCACTCTTCTCATTGTTTTGGAATTGCTGCAGGAATGCGGATATGCCCTTTGAAAGCTCCATTCCTGACAGCCGGCATGCTTATCTGCTCATAGATAAAGCAACCATTACTGTGGAATGCTGTGTGTGAGAGAGAGAGAGGCGGCAGCGGGGGTGTCTGCTGCTGTCTGAACTTACAAGACAGCATGCTGGCATGCTCTCAGCCCCCCCCCCCCCAAAACCCCACTCTCTCTCGCCCCCCACATACACACAACACACTCCCTGTCACATTCCACTCCACCCCACCCCCATTTGAAAAGCAAGTTGCAGCCACTTGCATGCTGGGATAGCTACCACAATGCACTGGTCTCTGTGGCCGTTGCAAGAGCTGCTAATGTGGCCACGCCAGTGCGTTTGTAGCTGTCAGTGTGGACAGATTGCAGCGCTTTCCCTACTGCAGTCTATGAAGGCTGGTTTAACTCAAAGCACTCTACATCTGCAAGTGTAGCCATCCCCTCAGAGTGAGGAAACTATCAACTTGCCTGAGGTCACACAGGAAGTCTTTGACACCTGGATTTGAACCTAGTTCCCTTCAGTCTTAGCCCAGTGCCTTAATCACAAGGCCAGCCCTTAATTTCTTAATGATTTTTTGGGGGGGAGAGGCAGGAGGGGCTGGCAGGAGCATATTTTGAAAGTCATGTAATAGATATTTAACGTTAATAATTCACAGAACTATTTCAACAGCAGTTTCACATTAGCTCGAGTAACAAGATGTAGCTGATTCCTAGCGTGCCACCAAACGGGACCCTTAGTTTGTGATAATTCTTGTCTATATCTTTATCTAATACTCATTGGACCAGATTCTTAGTTTCAGTTGATTGTTTTCTCTCATACTTTTATACATATCTCATTTGTGCATGCATATCCGTAATGCAAGCATGTAAATCAAGTATTTCTGTAAGTATATGGCCAGTTATCTGATTGGCCACCTGTGCACAATACCCAATTTGGAAGCATATACCTGGTATCTGTGCACATAAATTAGACGCCCAAAAGTGCTCATGCCTGACTTTCAGCTTGATCTCTGTTCCTCTTTTCTTGCATTAGAAACTGATGCTCTTTCCAAACCTGCCCCTGGCTGGTTCGTACACGCTGTGCACTTCCCCCGAACAGATGATTACTAATCATAACATGAAACTGTCCAAATGTCTCCTTTCCTTACCCCCTCTTCCCTTTCTCAGTACATTTTTCTGGGGAAACTCTTTTCGTGGTCTATAAATATTTCTGTTTTGTGTTTTCATTCCAACTGAATCAACACCCATGATGATGATGACAACAACTACAGAAAAATCAAATGCTGTGATTTTTGTACTCTTGCTTTCTGCAAAAATGATATATTGATTGTTCATCAAGTAACTGCTGCTCTCCATGATTTAGATCCACTTCATTTAAGATTTCACTCTTGGAAGTAGGTGGCTGACAATGTAAACAAGTGCTTTGTACCTGCAACGTTATCCTCTGATGATTACATTTTCTTAAAGAAACATCTACAAGATTTTGTGGCTGAGTACTGTATGTGACACGCTTCTTAATTTTTCTGTTTATTGATAGAAACCAAACCCCACTGTACCTGATCTCAGTGAAATAAAACGTTTCAACACTTAGAAGAAAAAATATCAGTCAGGTAAGGCTGCCACTACAAAGCTGTGTGAAGAAAGGATTTTTCTATTCTCCGACTATTCCAAAAAAATTAAATTTCACTCTGGGTCAAACTGAAAACAAATTTGATTAACGTTTTCAGCAAATTGAAAAGGTTTGAAAAATGTCATTTGGGGTCGAACAAAGCGCTTTGTTCAATCCAAATAATTTCTGTTTCAAGCATTTAATGTTTAAATGTTTTTAATAAATTTGAAGCAAATTTCTAAATAAAAAAATTGTTTTGAAGCAAAAATCAGAAATGTTGAAATGAAGCATTCTGACTTTTTCAGAATTTGCTTGTTTTGTTTTGCCTGACACAAACAATTCAGCAGCACCCACACGAATTCAAAAATGTTTCAGTGTCACTGAAACAAGTTTAGGATGAAATGTTTTTTGTTCGGCTCTAGCTGCCGGTGCCCCTCCCGCCCTCTGCAAGTTCACTTAACTAGACTGACTTAACTCATCTTGCTTTGAGTGTTATAACCCTGAAATGCAGCCCAGGTTCACTGAAGTTTACAAACCTCTAGGACAGGGGTGAGCAAACTTTTTGGTCCAAGGGCCACATCTGGGAATAGAAATTGTATGGCAGGCCATGAATGCTCAAAAAATTGGGGTTGGGTGCGGGAGGGGGTGAGGGCTCCGGGGTGGGGCCAGAAATGAGGAGTTCAGGGTGCGGGAGGGGGCTCTGGGCTGGGGCGGGGGAGGGGTGAGGTGCTCTGGTGCGGGGCGGGGTGAGGACTCCGGCTGGGGGTGCAGGCTCTGGGATGGGGCTGGGGATAAGGGCTGATGGGGGGAGGGATAGCTCGGTGGTTTGAGCATTGGCCTGCTAAACCCAGGGTTGTGAGTTCAATCCCTGAGGAGGCCATTTAGGGATCTGGGGCAAAAATTGGGGATTGGTCCTGCTTTGAGCAGGGTGTTGGACTAGATGACCTCCTGAGGTCCCTTCCAACCCTGATATTCTATGATTCTATGAGGAGTTTGGGTGTAGGAGGGTGATCTGGTCTGGGACTGAGGGGTTTCGAGGGCAGGAGGGGAATCAGGGTTGGGGCAGGGGGCTGGGGCATGGGGAGAGGCTCAGGGGTGCAGGTTCTGGGCAGCCCTTACCTCAGGTGGCTCCCGGAAGCAGTGGCATGTCCCTTCTCTGGCTCCTATGCGGAGGTGCAGCCAGGCGGCTCTGCTGCATGCCACCCTGTCCGCAGGCACCGCCCTTGCAGCTCCCATTGAAGCGCCAGAAGGAGGCCATGCTGCTGCTTCCGGGAGCCACATGGAGCAGTCCCTGAACCTGCACCGCGGCTGGAGCACTGGAGTGCCAGAGGGGGGCAAGCCCCAGACCCCGTTCCCCAGCGGGAGCTCAAGGGCTGGCTCAAAGTGGCTGGTGAGCTGGATCTGGCCCACGGGCTGTAGTTTGCCCACACCTGCTTTAGGACAAATCTATCACAGGTGACTTTTTGTGTCATATCCCTTCCTTCCCACAAGTGCAGGGCAGGGCCTCCTGATTTTGAGACTGAAGGAATAAAATGGACACTGTGTAGAATCAAGCACATAGGTTTATTACGGACAGTGCTGGCGGAGTGTCACCTTGCTTATTAGGCTCAGAGACACTGCCAAACAATTGATTACAGTGGATTATATGGATTTTCCATGGGTGGAGAGAAATGACGAGGTAGGCAGTCCCAAGCCCTTGGATAGGTCTAGCAGCAAGACAAGATAAGCACAGTAGCCAATAGTCAAAGATTACATAATGTCTCCACCAATGGTTTCAGGTTAACAAGTAACATACCATTAGTACAGAGGTGTTTTTTCTTTAAAAATGTATGAAGTGTGTTAGTATAAAATATATCTGAATTCTGATTTGGGGTCCATAGGAATGAAGTAGCTCCTCTGATTGTCCAACAGGTACATACCTGGGGGTTAAAGCAGAAAAACATTGAAAAGTATATGGCAATAGAAATTCTTTCAAGTTGCTCATTTGTGCTTCTAAAGCCAGACACTGGTACCTGGGGAGGGGAGGAGGATGCCATATCTCATACTGACATGCTTGAACCTCTTCCATAAACTCAAGGTTGTTGTGTGGGGAGAGCATGGTTACCTCCTCTTGGAGAGGAGTATACACAGACCCAGACATAGGGCCTCTTTCATCTGGTCTGTTTGCAGCTTCAGATAAGAGTGCCAATTACTGCTCCCCATCTGGCATTTTGCTGACCATGCATATCTTAGTAAAAGCAAGGTTGTCTTTTGTCTGTTCTGCTTCTCTTAGCTAATATTGTTCACTGTTTACTGGGCCTCTCGGCCTCTTGACCAAATTCTGGACATTGGGCCTGTAAAAAGAGCTGACATAGCCTATATCATAATATATAGCCTATATCAGGTTTTTACATAAACAGCACCTGTCTTGAAGGGCCAAAATCCAAACTCCTATTGTGACAGTTCTCAGTGTGCCCGGGATTGCGAGTCACCTTGTTACCCCTGCTGGGGCTTAAATGGGTGTCAGCTCCCTGCCACTACTAGTCTATTAGCCACCCAAACAATCTCCTCTGGGCTAAGCCAACCATTTTCCAGCTGGCATTAAGAGGTTCTTGAGTCACACACCGCCTCTTACATTGAGGCAGTAAGGTCAGGCACTGGCTCCTCCATAGCCATCATCTCAGGACCCTCTTGCCTGGACAGGACGCTAGCTGTACTACTTGTTAATTTGAACTTTGTACATGCAGTCAGTCACTAAACAGCTCCAGTGATCATGCCGAAATCCAGCTTGATGACAACGTCAGATGTTAGCTGCAGTGTTCATTTCCCCCCTTGGGAAAAGGTGAGGCATGTGTCCTTCCTCCATCCCCCTCAGGTTTAATTACATCTCAAATAACCACACAAACCCCATAGATTCAGGACCACCTTTCCCCCTCCTTAGGGCCGTCCCTAGGAGGGTGCGGGGCCCAGAGCAGAAGTGACGGATTCGTCTCTTCCGGGACCGACCGCACTAACCAATCACACTGGCCCGGAGGGCCTGGAGTGGTTGCCCCGATTCGCCCTACCCAAGGGACGGCTGTGCCCCTCCTTAACATCTATACCTCCCTCAGCAGTTGCTTCACTTCCCCTCCCCCCCATCCCCCGGGCTTTTCCCATCCTTTGCAGGGTCTATGAATTTGTCAGCACTTTTGCCACCCAGCGTCTCGTTTCGGGGTGGCTCTGACACATGTCACCGTATGGCCTTGCCTACTTTCCCTGCTTCCAGTGGTGTTCTGGCCCACAGCATTTCCTAGTTTTACCAGTGTCTCCCTCCCCACTCCCAGCACAGCTCTGGGTCACAGCACTGACCATGCCGTACCACAGACACACTTAGCACTGAGTCGGTTTCCCCAATGAGAGTAAACAGCAAGTTTGCCCCCTTGACCACTGAGTCTGGCCATGGCTGGCTTTTACTTGAGCCCTTGGGGGTTTAACCCTGTTCCATTATTACACAGAATAACACATCAGGAAAAATAACTTCCCACAGTCCAAAAAGAAAAGGAGTACTTGTGGCACCTTAGAGACTAACAAATTTATTTGAGCATAAGCTTTCGTGAGCTACAGCTCACTTCATTGGATGCATTCAGTGGAAAATACAGTGAGGAGATTTATATACATAGAGAACATGAAACAATGGATGTTACCATACACACTGTAACGAGAGTGATCACTTAAGGTGAGCTATTCCCAGCAGGAGAGCGGGGGGGGGGGTGGGGAGGAGGAGAAACAGATTGACAGAGCCAGAACAGTACCCAGAAGTTACCTACTACAGGACAGGCCCAACAAAGAAAATAACAGAACGCCACTAGCCATCACTTTCAGTCCCCAACTAAAACCTCTCCAATGCATCCTCAAGGATCTACAACCTATCCTGAAGGACGACTCATCACTCTCACAGATCTTGGGAGACAGGCCAGTCCTTGCTTACAGACAGCCCCCCATCCTGAAGCAAATACTCACCAGCAACCACACACCACACAACAGAACCATTAACCCAGGAACCTATCCTTGCAACAAAGCCCGTTGCAAATTCTGTCCACATATCTATTCAGGGGACACCTCATAGGGCTAATCACATCAGCCACACTATCAGAGGCTCATTCACCTGCACATCTACCAATGTGATATATGCCATCATGTGCCAGCAATGCCCCTCTGCCATGTACATTGGTCAAACCGGACAGTCTCTATGTAAAAGAATAAATGGACACAAATCAGAAGTCAAGAATTATAACATTCAAAAACCAGTTGGAGAACACTTCAATCTCTTTGGTCACTCGATTACAGACCTAGAAGTTGCAATTCTTCAACAAAAAAACTTCAAAAACAGACTCCAACAAGAGACTGCTGAATTGGAATTAATTTGCAAACTGGCTACAATTAACTTAGGCTTGAATAGAGACGGGGAGTGGATGGGTCATTACACAAAGTAAAACTATTTCCCCTTGTTTATTTTCCCATGTTTATTCCTCCTCCTCCCCCCCCCCGCCGCTGTTCCTCAGACGTTCTTGTCAACTGCTGGAAATGGCCCACCTTGATTATCACTACAAAAGGTTCCCCCCCCACTCTCCTGCTGGGAATAGCTCACCTTACCTGATCACTCTCGTTACAGTGTGTATGGTAACACCCATTGTTTCGTGTTCTCTATGTATATAAATCTCCCCACTGTATTTTCCACTGAATGCATCCGATGAAGTGAGCTGTAGCTCACGAAAGCTTATGCTCAAATAAATTGGTTAGTCTCTAAGGTGCCACAAGTACTCCTTTTCTTTTTGCGAATACAGACTAACACGGCTGTTACTCTGAAACCTTCCCACAGTTCAAATCTCAGAACAACCTTTAGTGGCCATTAGACCCACACCTGTTTGCCTGCTAGTCCCTGATCCAACACATCCTTATGTCCTTCCTCCTGGGTCCCATGGATCCCTCCTCTTCTGTTCAAGCTGCCTGTGTTTGTCCTGGTCAGCAAGCGTCTGTTGCTTCAGTTCTGCCCCGTCACTCTGTCTCTTGGCCTCCAGCTCTAACCATCTCTCCTACACGGGCAGCCTTTTCCACTCCAACCTCCACAGCTTTGGGCCTCTCACTATTACTATCTTTGCTGGATAACCTGGGGAACCGTATGTTTGGTCTCCAACATGCCCTGGTGGAGAAAAAGGGACCCCTGGTGAGTCCCAGTTTGGAGCAGGTACTCCATCCTGCCTCATGGCATATGAGTGCAGCCTAGCCACCAGCTCCAATTTCTTCTGATCAGCAGCTGACAGATCTCGCTGTGCACACAGCTCTTCTAACTGCTTCTTGGTGAGCATAGCAAAATTAGCATGTTTCTTTGCTCATCCTGCCTTTTCTTCTGCTCTAGCCATCTTCTGCTTTCCATTGTTCTATTTCGCTTACCCAAAATAAACAAACAGAAAATAACAAATTGCAACTTTTTGTCTGTTCTCAACCTTCTCCCTTGTGACACACTCAGAATCTCGGTTACCAGTGCTTGGAATGTGGTTAGCTAACCAACAGAGTGTGTGTAAACCCTGCCAGGACTGTGCCACTGTGTTGGTTTTTGGGGTGCCCAGGATTGAGAGTCACCTTGTTTACCTCCCGCCCCCTATCTCTAGTGAGAAGGAAAATTGCTTGTGCTTAACTGGGTGTCAGCTGCCTGACATCACCAGTCTGTTAGCAACACAAATTATCTCCTCTGGGCTATGCCAGCCCTTTGCCAGGGGCATTAATAGGTTCTTGGGTCACATCTATCATTTCAGCTTCAAACCAGGCAAACACACAACAGTTTCAGCTGAGCTTCAGGCTTCTCAGTGCAGATAGAGGAACACATGCTAGCTCTGTTCGAACTAGCATGCTAAAAATAGCAGTGTAGCCTGGGGGTAGCATGGGCACTGCTGGAGCTAGCCACCTAAGTACAAACCTGCCAGAACCCCTGGGTACACACTCGGGCCTGAGCCACTGTCTGTGCTTCCTCCCAACTACACTGTTATATTTAGTATGCTAAATAATGCATGTCCAACTGCCCAGGCTGGGAAGCACCCTCCCCACTGCAGTGTAGGCACACCCTAAGTGAATCCAAAAAACTAAATCCAAAACTGAAAGTGAGTCTTAAGGCATGTAAACTCACCTGCACCAAAACCAAAACAAGTTTGCCACGCCACTGCTATATGACAGGTGCCCACAGCTGTCAATGGAGGCTGCTACTTTATTTCACAGTTTAATGAACTTTCCAAACAGTGACCTTGCCACGGAGCAAGACTTCTCCAAAGCTGAAGACATCCACAGGTCACAAACTCCACACTGTGGCCTTCATTACATTCAGTTCCCACTTGCAACTACAGTGATTGTACATTCTTTCACAGTAATTGTGTGCAAATGACTAGTAAGATTAAGTTGTCATGTGAGTGCACCCACCAGTGCACATGTAGCCACGGTAATTGCTACTATCAATTTTATAGTGAGAGAAATTATTTATTATTTTTGATCACCAAAAAAAGTCTTCTATGCCCTTCACAGAAACAAGTAAAGATGTAGTCCCTGCCCGCAAAGAGTTTACAGTCTAAATCTGAGACAGCACAAGTTGCAAGGTTGGGGCTGGTTAGTAGTGAAAGGGGTTTTGTCTCACTTACTTTAAGTAACATGACTGAAGTGAATTTTTGCATTCTTCATAATTTCCTTTGAGCCTAGTATCTATGCTTGAGGCCAGTAGCTACAGAAAGTTTTCTGGAGATTCTCCACAGTGTTGCACCCTAAATATGAGTTCTTCATCATTAGAATCTTTTTGCCACTCCCATATAATATTTTGTGGTGTTTAAAATGTTTGAAAATGAAGGTGGAGATAATCATTCATCTTTGTTGTACAGAGGGAGGGACAATAGAAGAAGAGAAATATATATTTTCCATGGTTATGTCTCCTTAAATGTAGTTCTAAGGCTGATGTTTTAACAAAGGCATCAAGGTGAAGGTTGGATGAGCAAGAAATCCTAAATTTCAAAAGCCATAACTTAAATGCAGTGCCTAAACACTTTTCCTTAGACAAGTCTTTGTGATCCTTCCTTTTGTTTTTCTTCTTCCTTCGCACTAATAGCTCCCTCAAGAGAACTGGCATATTTGAAAATACTGCAGAACCCTACATTATCGTGAACAGTACATACTTCTTACACTTCTGAAGAAGCAGCTGTTTATCTTCCACCCTGACAGCACATGAAATTTGACAGCTGCACATCTCAGAATACTGACATGAGAAATGACTCAGTTAAATTCACTGAGAATGTAGACACTTCCTTAGCTTGTAAGCATGACAAACTACAGTTTCCTTGGAAAAAAAGACGAGTGCTATTAAAATTTAACCCATTGCATTTCCAGCAACTGACAGCTGGTTTCATGCCTTCCCAAACAAATGATTGATGTAGAGTCTAATCTTCTAAATGGCTAATAGCTGGTCTGGCTTTCTGAAATGAACTCAATGACCTTAGAAGGGAAAGTTGCATTACACCAGACAGAATACAGAAGCCCTGCCTTCTTCACAATAGCACTTGTTTATATATAAGCTTTTGGATATGTGGCTATTAAGGGAAAGCCTAGATATGTTAGAGCAGATATTCTGTGATAAAACTTTTTAAATATATAGCTAGATCCCATTGTGACTAGCTTTGTTTACAAGGATAATTACTTCTCGATGGATGTTGATGTCACCCATCTTAAATTACTGCCATTAGTTTAGAGTATTAGTCATAAACTATTTGCAATTAACTTTCAGAGAGTTTGTCATAAGCATTAGAGGAAGAAGAAAAAGCCACTCTTACTAATACTACTGTGTATTTAATCTTGCTTTATAAATACAGTCTGTTAGTCATAGTCATTTATGTATTTCTTTTTGCAAAGGGCAAATAATCAGTTATATCGCTGTTTGACTGAATTGTAAAACAGACCTTGTGTGTCATGTCACAGAAAGAGATGCTTTGTCCTAAAGCTGAATAAGGAAAACTCTATTGTCCCTAACATTGTTCCTGGCTTTTCACTGGAAGTTTGTGTCTTAACCCTAATCCTTTTGCAGGGCTCCTTATTAGAAGTATAAAGAAACAGTATTTGTATCTTCCCACCTTTTTAATGATTATTCACACAAAACAGGTAGATTTGTTTCAATAAGTCACAGGCCAGTAGACAGTAGCTAGCTGCTGCGGGTCCTGAAAGCTGAACATTCTAGAAAAGGAGCAGTAGAAAGCGGATGGGGATGGGTTTATTTTCCTCTGACAATTCAAGTATCAGGGCAGAGGGAAAGGACTTCAGGAAGTCCTACAGATGGAGCAGTTTCAGATGGAATTGCCAGAGCAAAAGATGGCAAGCCAGGTGCAGTGTCAACAATCACTCTTCAGATGCGTGCACAAGTGATGGTTTCGACACCAGTATACAGGACAGAAGGGAAAGGTAGATCCTGACCCTAAGCAGCTATTTATTTCCGCTGTATGGATTAGCCATTAAGTCACCACTGAAGAGTTAGCAGCAAGCCATCATTTGTTACTGTGCTGTCAGAGACCACTGCTTTCACAGGTCTCTGCTCATACACATGATTGCACTCTGTGTAATCCTTCTTCTTTTTTCATTTTCATGAAAAACACAGCAGAAAGAAAAACCATATGGAAGCTAGAGGTTCTTACAAATCCAATATCCCTACCTTTGATGAATATGTCAAACCAAGGAAAAGTTTGCTTATTTTGTGATAGAAAAACCACTCCATTATTTTTCTTTGAGACATACTGTAGGGCCTGATTCTGCTGAAGTCAATGTCAAAACTCTGTTCTTTCAATGAAGCAAGATTGGACCAATAGTCTTTTATTTCATAACAATCTAGAAACAGATGATACATGGCTATCTACAGTAACTTGCCATCTTGAATAAATATTACAGTAAAAACATGAGTAAAAATTATGGAAATAGGGTATGCAAGTTACAGTTTGCTTAGATGGATTCAATTCATGCAATGTTGCCCATACATTTCTAGATTTTATGGCTTGGCTGATTAAATCTCTTGAACACAGAAGCTATAATAATAGTCAAGTTCATTTCTGAACCATTCAACGCTTCTAATTCATAAATTCTACAGAACCTTTGACAACATGTATGGTTCCTAAATGAATCAAATTCATTGAGTACTTTTTATTTTATTAAGGCCTTTTGCAGTCAAATATGCAGAGATATTAGTGGTGGAATAATCATCTGCATCTGGTATGAACACATTTTGAAAAGAAGACAATGGAGAGGGAGAAGTTAATCAAGACAGCTGCTGAATGTCATGTATGCCTAAAATGAATCTCTTGTTGTCCTTGGTTAAAAGCTGTTTAATTTTGTGGCCATACTGTTTGGTTCTTGTTAATGCTTTTTTTAAATGTTTGCAGCCATGTTTAAATATTGTATGACAAACGTAATTAATCCATGCGTAAGCATATTAAATGAAATAGAGGTCAGCCGTTGTTTGACATTCGGGTTTATCAACAGACCCTCAGGATGACAATATTTTACACCACTGGTGCACAGACTTTTCCAGTTGTGTCTCCTTTTATCATTCATGGAATTTGTCACGCCCCTCCTCTATAACTTGTAATCTGGCACTGGGTGGGTTGGTTTGTTTGTTTTGCAAGGACTCTATCCTGCTCCTGCTATTATAGCAGTGAAATCCCAGTTCCACTGCAGGGTAAACATTTAACAATGCGGGAGTGGGTGGGAGTGGGAATGGGTATTGCAGGGCAGGACAGGAACGGGATTAAAAAAAATAGTCCTCCTGCTCTGCAGACAACATGAACGCCCCAGCCAGCAGCAGTGCAGAAATAAGGGTGGCATTGCAGCTGTTGGCTGCTCTGTCTCCAGAGCTATGCAGCCAGAGAGCATAAGAGGGTAAGATATGGTGACAAAGGCATTAAAAATGCCATACATCAATTATATAGACAAACAAAATGACACTGAATGAATGAAAGTCTCTATAGTCTGAAAGACAAATTCTTGGGTCTTTCCCTGGCTGGGCTGGTGGAGATCAGATGTAATGTGGAGATGACACTTCGGGGCTCTACAGTTTCTTGCTGTCCAAGAGTCTTCCGTCAGCCATTCCATTAGTATCAAAGGCGAAGAGAAGCCACTTGTTGAGTTTCCCAGACAGGTGATTTGTAATCATTTAGAAGGGGAAGTGATAAGGAGAGAATGATGCCTTCTTTCCCCCCAGAATAAAGGATATTTGAACCATGTATAGACTAGATATTTATTGGGCCGGAGACAAGTTCCGATTCTCCTAGAAGATAGTAGGTACCTGAGTACTACACTTCGGAAGAAAAAAATGCTCAAGTACAAAATGGGGAACAACTGGCTAGGCAGTAATAGCGCTGAAAAGAATCTGCGGCTTTTAATGGCTCACAAATTGAATATGACCCAGCAATGTGGTGCAGTTGCAAAAAAAAAAGTTAATATCCTTCTCGGGGGTATTAGCAGGAATATTGGATGAAAGACATGGGAGTTTAATTGTCCCACTCCACTCGGCACTGGTGAAGCCTCAGCTGGAGTAGTGTGTCCAATTCTGGGTGCTGCACTTCAAGAAAGATGTGGACAAACTGGACAGAGTCCAGAGGAGAGCAACAAAAATGAAAAAAGAAAAAAAGGTTTAGAAAATCTGACCTATGAAAGGTTAAAAAAACTGGACATGTTTAGTCTTGAGGGAAAAAGACTGAAGAGAGACCCGATAACAGTCTTCACATACATTAATGGCTGTTACAAAGAGGACTGTGGTCAATTGCTCCATGTCCACTCAAGGTAGGACAAGAAGTAATGGTCTTAATCTGCAGCAAGGGAGATTTAGGTTAGATATTGAGAAAAAGTTTCCAACTATAAGGATAGTTAATCACTGGAATAGGTTTCCAAGGGAAGTTGTGGTATCCACATCACTGGAGGCTTTTAAGAACAGGTTGGACAAACACCAGTCAATGAGAGTCTTGGTTTACTTGGTCCTGCCTCAGCATGGGGAGCTGGACCACATGACCTCTTGAGGTCCCTTCTAGCCCTACACTTCTGTGATCTGTAGCTCTCTTGGTTAATCTATTATAAGTCACTGGGGCACTGAGCTGTGCCCCTTTGATAGCCACAGTTTTGTGAGTGAGAGAGAGTTAAGCACCATCACTATGAGCAGGCGATTTGAGAATCCAGAGTATAGGCATTGGGGTAGCATTTTAGAAGCTTGGGTTCTCATTCATGTATATTAATACAGTTTGGGGCACTCTGGCTGACACAAATTACTAGCAGACAAATCTGAACTCCTATGCAATCCTCCTCTGCCAATACTTTGGAAACTTGTACCATATGACTACATTATAGAGACAACACAAACATATCATGTAAACACCATGACTCCAATCCTTAACTGTATTAGAGCCACTTTACATTGTTCCACCAGCACAAAGCAGCCTTAAAGATGATTTAGTTGGCTGTAAAAGGATCATCCCAGTATAGGCAGATCCTTAGGTGTCAGAGTGTATATAGAAGCTCCTCAGCCAATCCCTATCCCAGCTGCCATCATAAGCCGTGTGGGTAGAGGAAGGGGGCTCACCCATAATAGGTGGCAATTAGATCAACCCTGGCTTGCACTAGGGACCAACCCACTGGACAGCAGCCACAGGATAGGAAGAGAGCAAAAGTGAATGAAAGCCCTTAGCTACAGCCAAAGAGGTCATACAACTCCATGCCAACAGCCAGTATTTGATGTGATGCACTTCCCAGCCCTAAGCCACCTAGTTTGGGGTATTTTTCCTCAGTTGGAAAATCCAGTCAACTGTTGTGTACTAGTCTAAACTGTAAAGAATAAAACAAGTGTCAGTATGTGATATATACATTCTCGTTCCTAAGAATATTTTATAAAGATCCACAGTGTAATAAATAGTGTGATGATTTACACAAAGGGTTTAAAAATGCCCTAAATTTCTCACTGTCTCTCAGAATTACCATGAGTTTTGCTTTAAGCCAGACAGTCCAGTTAGGAGTATTTACTGTCTGTTGGAAACTGACAAGAACATGAAAACTCCAGAGAGGGAATTGTCAGTGTCACTTCTTGATGTCATGAGAAGATTACAGACGCCACATCAGATTTATAAAGATGGTTGTTTACGAGTTGAAAATGGTCAAAGTAAGCTTTTCTTGTGCCCTGTGGGGGAAGAGTTTCTAAAGAGACTTCATGCAGTTTTATGCTACTTGTCACAGCAGCATAACTCATGCTCTGCTCTTAAGCAGTTTGTCTCATCACTGTAAGTGTTTTGGGTTTTTTTTATTATTATTTTTCTTGTACAGAAATAGGAGAAGGGAAAAATCTTCAGGGCAAATGCTGCAGTTCTGACTCCGGGAGGTGCTGAGCAGCCACAATTCCCTTTGGTGCTGAAAGTTTGTCTCTCTCGCTCATTCAGAATCAGGCCCAGTGTTTGCAAATTGTGCTAACATCAGAGTTGATATTAACTAGGGATGTGAACAATCAGACACGTAAGTGTTTTGTTTTAAAAATGTGACTTACAGAAAATACCACTTTGCGTCACTACTTATCCATGAGACCTTCTGTAGTTCATACATTTCTTTAATATACTGAGTTTTTAAATGCAATACATTAATACAAAAATATATAATAAAACAGTTATCTAAACAATAGATTAGTTAGTACTAGAAAGCAGTGAGTTAACACTAAAATAAAGCAAGTTTTGGGAAGTGCTTGATAAATATTATTCAATCTACATTTTTATTTTACAGAGATGCATCAATAATAAAGAATGGCTCTAATCTTTCTATGAATAAGTATGTATATTACAGTAAAAGTAATTGTTTATTATTTAGATTGTGGTTGCACCCATAATGTGTTAGGATGTTTCTAAACACAAGCCACAGGTCTTGCCCAAAAGATTTCCCACCCTAAACTTACAAGAGAAAAGAGTTTATAATACAGAGTCAAATGCTCAGGGTGATGACAGAGACACAACTTCTTAGTTACATGGTTGTTCATTGCAGATTTCTCTTTTCTTTTTAAATTAAACATTGTCTCCTCCCCCTTAGCCTCTCCCATATCCTTACTCTACAGTTTTAACCCTCTCATTTCCCCAACTTTAGTCCCAGTATCTTTATGCCCCTTGTCAAGGTTCCTTCCCCACTCTGAACTCTAGGGTACAGATGTGGGGACCTGCATGAAAATCTCCTAAGCTTACTTTCACCAGCTTAGGTTAAAACTTCCCCAAGGTACAAATTAATTTTACCCTTTCCCTTGGAATTTCCATTGCCACCACCAAACTTTAACTGGGTTTACTGGGAAACGTAGTTTGGACACGTCTTTCCCCCCAAAATCCTCCCAACCCTTGCACCCCACTTCCTGGGGAAGGTTTGGTAAAAATCCTCACCAATTTGCATAGGTGACCACAGACCCAAACCCTTGGATCTTAGAACAATGAAAAAGCATTCAGTTTTCTTACAAGAGGACTTTTAATAGAAGTAAAGGAATCATCTCTGTAAAATCAGGATGGTATATACCTTACAGGGTAATTAGATTCAAAACATAGAGAATCCCTCTAGGCAAAACCTTAAGCTACAAAAAAGACACACAGACAGGAATAGTCATTCTATTCAGCACAGTTCTTTTCTCAGCCATTTAAAGAAATCATAATCTAACACATTCCTAGCTAGATTACTTACCAAAAGTTCTAAGACTCCATTCCTGTTCTATCCCTGGCAAAAGCAGCATACAGACAGACACAGACCCTTTGTTTCTCTCCCTCCTCCCAGCTTTTGAAAGTATCTTGTCTCCTCATTGGTCATTTTGGTCAGGTGCCAGCGAGGTTACCTTTAGCTTCTTAACCCTTTACAGGTGAAAGGATTTTTCCTCTGGCCAGGAGGAATTTTAAAGGGGTTTACCCTTCCCTTTAAATTTGTGACATCCCTACTTCCCAACATTCAGCTCCCTCCCTCCATATAAATGTGCAGTTCCCTCTCTGTCGGTATATGAATGAAACAGATACATAGCTTAGTTTCTTGTTGGCATCACAAAAAGAGTGAGCCTTCAGGAGAGATTTAAATTAGGAGAAGGTAGTGGTTTTTTGAATCAGTTCAGTCAGTACATTTCATCTGGAAGGAACTTTAGGAACTAAATTCTTTTAGGACAGGAGGTCATAAACGTGTAGGACTGGAAGACACCTTGAGAGGTCATCTAATCCAGTCCCCTGCACTCATGGCAGGACTAAATATTATCTAGACCAATGGTTCCCAAACTTGTTCCGCCGTTTGGGAGCCACTGATCTAGACCATCCTCAAATTCTTTCACAGACCACGTTTTAAAAGTGAGATTAGCTCATAGCCCTCCTCCGTTCCTTTTCTCGATTGCACATCCCACTCCCAGGAAATCCTGCTGGCCATCACTTCTCCCATGGACCACCACAGAACATCTGTGGCCCCTAAAGCAAATGCATATACAAACATTAGAGAAGTGCATTCTGTATTTTTAGATTTTTTTTAAACATATAATTTAGCAGCTGCAAACAAAGAGATGGCATCAAGAGTCCCACCACGTCTTCATTGACTCCAGCAAGCATTCTGCAGAAAACCACTGGTCAATAGACCTCTGTGCTAGCAGATACAAGTACTTGCCAGGAGCGTTGCATTTGCAAATGATGTCAGGTAGACTGCATTTCCTGAAGAGTCACCTTTCTGCATTTTCAGGGAGTAAATGACATCACTTGTCAGACATTTCTTCAGCACAGATAAAAACAGTGTCTCTCCTAGAACCTTGCTGGGTGAGACTCCAAGAAATAACACTGTCCAATCACAAAGACGTGGCTATCTAGCAGGATTAACTGCCACCACTCAGTGGGGTCTCCTGGCACATAGTAAGCTCAGTGAGGTGTCGTGTGCCCTCTCTTCTCAGCAGCGTTTGAAGTTACTGGAGGCTCAGAGTCAGCTAAGATCTTTTCCCAGTAGCAGCACACATTAAATTTCCAAGGGTGCCTTCATTACTAGCAGCCGAATCATAGTCTGTCTCCAGGCTTTATTTTGCTTTCTCTGATATCAGTATTCCCTTTCCTTTCTGAGATTCTTCAACTAGCTTGCATGTGGCAGCTGTGACTCTATACTCAGCAGGAATCACTTGAAGCAAGGATCCAGCACACAAGTTATACTGTAGCATTTCAGCATCACTGAAGCAGGACGTTCAGAGGTTAAAAATGCTGTTTTTAAAGGCCCTGATACTATAGACTAGCTCTTTGGTGCTGAGATGTGCTTTTACTGCCCTGGCACCGCAGCAGAAATATTGGCCTCTTGCAAACTTATCTCTCAGGTTAAAGCCTCAGATGGCTCAAGAATTTAGAGCCAAGACTCTACCAAGATCCACTATGCCACAGTCAATGTCCCTTTCCCCTTTTTGGCTCCTCCTTGCAAAAGAAGAAGATGATGATGATGATCCCATACTTTTCCCTGCCAGGCTTTTCTATATATGTTAAAGCCTGGGCTTTTCGCAGCTGCAATTTGCCGGCACCAAGAATCACAACATTCTTCACTCAGCCAATCTGCCGCATAAGTTTGTAAAATTAGGGGCAAGGACTGTTTGTCTTATTTGCTTCATGTCTCCTCACACAGCACCCAGCACAATGGGACCTGTCTCAAGGGAGCGGGCTCCTGTGATTAAAATAGGTCCAACTCCCTTGTGCCAGAGCAGGTGCTCCCACGTGAATCAATTGAGGATGCAGAGCTGCACCTGGGCTATAAAAGGTGAGGGGGGGTCAGTAAGGGTAGAGTTGGAAGGGGAATTGCAGAGTAAAGCTGTGGAGTGAGATGGTCTTCTGTACTGGTCCTTGAGGAAGGGAGTTGGGCAAGAAGAGCTGGCTGAAAGCTTTGTTTTTCTTTTGGGAGAAAGCAACGAAGGCAGACCAGGCCAGGCCTTATTTTGCATGTGCCCTAGCTGCCCTTTCGAACAGGAAGGGACAGTGCCTTTGAGAGAAGAGGTTATGCCCAGTTTAATGCTGAGTAGAAGCTTTTTGTGTTTGTTGTTTAGAACTCTGGGTTAATAATAATTTTAAAAAAAACCACAGGCCCCAAGCAAGGCCGGGATTGATTGAGAGATGGTGTAGAGTACTTAAGGGAGAATGCACTCTTCCCTCTAAGCTGTGCGCGTCTGCACGTGCACACAGATCCTAAACCCTGTGCACACAGCAAAACACCGCGCGCACAAAAATTTGCACAGAAGCACAACAATTTGCACAGAAGAAATTTTTTGCACGCACGGCCTGTCAAAAATTAGAGGGAATTTTGGGAGAATGTTGAACGCGGGGAAGGTGTGGCAAAGTGACCTTTCACCGTGAGGCGGTGCTCAAGAGGCAGCTGATCATGTTACGTGACTACTGTCTGAAAAGTACAACAAGAATATTCTTTAAAGTAGGAAAATGAATCTGGTATTACCCCTTCAAGAGAAGCTTCTAATTTCTTACTTTTACATTTCAGTACCAGCAGTGATGTGAACTAGTCTCAAAAAACCTATCCAAGTATCCATATTTCTCACAGCGTAAGTCTTCTGCTGACATTGATAACACCAAAGCACTATTGTACCATGTTGTGTAAGAAAATGCTGTATGAACTATTTCCTGAGATTGTAGGTATTCTATTTTTATGTCAAAATTTAAATGTCTATTTCATCTTCTAAAGAATTTCATAAGAGGATTAGGAAAGAGGAGATTCATACTCAGGTAAAGGTAAGATACTTACGCATTATTTACACTAAACCATAGTATTTGCAGGTTAAGGATTATATCTTGCTTTTGTTTTCACCAGTGAAACATCACTGAAGTCAAAGGATTTTTATGGGTCTAAGATTTAGCCCTAAGACTAAATAATAACCGATTGGCATTTTATAAATACCATGTTTAATTTCTCTCACTCACCTCCCATGCTTGATCTGCACTTGTTTAAATAAGTATCTGCAACTTTATTATTTAAATTTTTCATTAAAAACTTAAAATATAGCTTCATATAAATTATAGTACGTAGTGTAAAAACCTAATACTATCTCCCATGCAACAGTGTAGTCAGCTGAAATGGCCAGATTGCATTCTAGCAGGCAGCACACACAATACTTAGAAAAAACGAAAAGGAGTACTTGTGGCACCTTAGAGACTAACCAATTTATTTGAGCATGAGCTTTCGTGAGCTATAGCTCACTTCATCGGATGAAAATGCATGCGATGGAGTGAGCTGTAGCTCACGAAAGCTCATGCTCAAATAAATTGGTTAGTCTCTAAGGTGCCACAAGTACTCCTTTTTTTTTTTTTTTTTTTTGCAAATACAGACTAACACGGCTGTTACTCTGAAACAATGCTTAGAGTGCATCTTCCCTGTGTGCCTGGCTACTCAGATGGCTGTGGAGGGGATGCATAGTCCCACCCACACTCTCTGCCTACTCTTAGACATCTAGCACCACAGAGACATGTGGGA